>NW_023458559.1:8891642-8918813 GCF_013731165.1 Rhagoletis pomonella
TCGTCGTTAAAATTCGGAGGCGTTGAATAAAGTTGAGTCGAGGCGACTTAACAGTTCTACCACCTGAACGCTGCAATTTCTCTTTGCCCTTTACCATCACGGGTGTTGACTTTGCGGGGCCTTTCCAGATAAAGGCCTCTATGTTAAGATCTTCCACCTTTACGAAGGGCTATGTGGCCGTTTTTGTATGTTTTTCGACAACAGCGGTAGACCTTGAGTTATGTTCAGATCTGACAACTGCAGATTTTCTCGCGGCATTTTCCCGCTTTGTCGGAAGGCGTGAATTTCTCAAAAATAATGAGCGACAATGGCGAAACATTCGTCGGAGCCCAAAGGGCCACTGAGAACCAATTTATCAATTTATTAAGGAAGTCTCGCCTGGAATCATTAATAAATATACACCCTAGCGCTCCACACATGGGGGGACTCTGGAAGGCCGCCGTCAAAAGCTTTAAAGTGCATTTCAAGAAAATCTCTGGTAATTATAAATTTACTTATGAAGAGTTCACCACACTATTAGCTCGAATTGAAGCCGTTCTCAACTCACGGTCTCTCAATACCCTCTCACAAGATCCCTCCGATCTCACAGCCCACACTCCTGGGAATTTTCTCAGCGGAGCTCCACTTCTGGTCATACCCAAGCCAGAAACGCAATCCCTATCTCTCACAAATCGATGAGAAAGAATTAAAGTTATCCATCACGAATTTAGCCGTCGAAGGAAGGAGGAATATATAAAAGACCTCCATAAAAGATACCCATAGAAAAACACTCAAGAAGCGCCAAAGATTGGAGACTGTGTCCTAATTCACGACGAATGTCTTCCCCCTACGGAATGGCGGCTCGGCCGCACAGAGAAAATATATCATGGCTCCGACGGTCATATCCGCGTAGTTGATTTCCGTACACAAAGCGGCATACTAACTCGACCGCTCGTCAAGCTATGTTTCATTCCAACCGCCCCTCCTACCGATGGCGCGAATACCGAGACCTAAAGTCATCAAACCGCAATAAACCTAACGAAGCCGTAACAAAACCCCATAATATAACAAGTGCCTAAATCCGTACCCTCGAACTCACACAAGTGGCTTACACCTAGCAATCATGCTCATAACTGCTTACATATATGATACAAAAAAGTACGTTCTTCCCTAATGTAGATAAATATGGACGTGGAAATGCTTGAAGCTGCACCAACTCCACCTATCCGTTCGGCAATCACCGTGCCCTGCTCGGCAGCATCGCCAGTAGCAGCTCCTCGCTCTACTGTGCCACGTGCCGCAGCAGCTCCGGCCGCAGCGCCTCGAAACCCCACGCCCCAACCCGCCGCCGCATCACCACGTGCGGAACCTCCACAAAGGAGCCCAGCTGAAGTACATGGCGTATGACGCCCGCTATGTAGGCGCAGACACAGGCTTCTCCGATGCTACGTACTTAGAGGTATGTAGCCGCCGCAGCGCCAGAAAGTCGCGCAAGCCCATGGGTACTGCCTTAATTGCTTGGCGCTGTCTCACGCAACGAGGGAGTGCTACTCCCCCTTCAGGTGCCAACACCAGCCACGCAACGTCCCCGTCGTGCAACCGCACTACGTAACGTTGTGGAGACCCTGCAGCAACTCCATCAATTGCTAGGCTGAAGACTCGCCTAGGGGGGCCGGGATGGCTAAATGAGTTCAGCGGTTCCCCCTTTTTTCAATCGTGAATGGCTCCGTTGAACAGCAGCAACCCAGCCTAATCGCCTACTCACCACGGCCCGTTCCACCCACGTACACATAATACACCTACACACACATTTATACATATGAATTGTACTTACACATACACACACACATGAATTACAACATAACATAAAACAAAACACAATCTTTGCGATTACCGAGCCGACAAGACGTGTTCTACTCTATAACCCCACCAATTCAATAAAGTGCGAAGTCTAGTATTTATTTTCCCCGAAGTTTTTAAGTTTTTGATTTTTATGGTTTTCAAAGAAAGTGGTGAGTGTGCCCCAAAGTGTTTGCCCCTGGTATACGAGTAGCGGCGGAGAGCACCACACCTCTTCATCAGACTTATTTTTCTAGACGTCAGCAGTGATCGAAACTGCGTAATCAATGTTCAAAGTCAGAAGTGTTAACCACTGAGCTATGTACATCCTGTAAACTCTTGTTGCTAATTCATTTTCCTTATTCAACCTACTACTATCAAGTGCAGCTGATTTGCCGCTTATTTTACTTGTCAGCGTGGTTGTTATTGTTAATTCTATACACTAATTTTAGTTATTGTATAGTTTTAGGCAGGCTCATCCCAAACTATTCCTTTGTTAATTTTATTGTGGCGTAGTAATTTTTATTCCAATAGTGTTATTGAGTTTTGTACCACGATTTGTTGGTTAGGAAAAATGGAAAAAGTATCAGTCCAGCGCCTTCGTCTTGACCTGCGGGCTAAGTCGGAGTCACAGCCGCTAAACTTATACGTAGAATACGTGATATTCCGGCAGGTTCTTGTATTGACAACCCGAATTCAGCACTGACAAAAGGTTTGTTCCATAGGCAAACGGTGTTTTATATATATGCGAATTTAGTTACCGCGGGTGCTCGAACTAAAAGATATCTCAATTTAAAGAATATTTAAGTCGAGAGTGTAAGGAGTCGAGCACGGCAGCAGAGTTGCTACCCAACAAGCAGTAAATCAGCCGGTACTGCTACCAGGATTTTGGGCTTTTAATAGAAGCGGTTTTTTCTTGTCTCATCGAAGCCCCAACTAAAGCCGGGGCAGCCCGACGCATCAACCAGTTCGACATTAGTAAGCATCCCTAGTATTCGGGTAGGCGGTTTACGCGACATGGCGACCGTGCCATTGGTGTTGTGCTCGAGGGTCGTTGCTCGGGCAAAGATGAAAAAGCCTGTAGCCTAAATGATGGATGTTAGAGGTTGTGGTCGTGGTCGTGGTCGAGCGAGCACTTTTAGCGCGAGTAGATTATTTTTCATCGACGAACTGTACCGTCCAAAACCCACGCCAAATATCATAACGGGTGTAATACCGCTACTCGATTGTACAATAACAGGAATCGTACAAGTGTTAGTACCGCTACTCGTTTGTACGATAACGGCAAGATTCTCCACTCGCTACATTTTTACAATAGCCTATAAGTTAACAGTCCCTCGGCAGGCAATGGCAAACCTCCGAGTGTATTTCTGCCATGAAAAACAGCTTCTCATAAAAATACAATCGCCATTCGGAGTCGGCGTAAAACTGTAGGTCCCTCCGCTTTGTGTGAAAACATCAAGGCGCACACCACAAGTCGGAGGAGAAGCTCGGCCAAACACTAACATATGTGTAAGCGCCAATCTATTATTATTATTATAAGTTAACAGCAAGACTACGCCACTAACAACGAGCTAATGCAACAACATCGAGTCTAGTCTAGTCTAGCAGTCGCGTTAGAGCAGAACAGCAGCAAAACAAAGGTACACGATAAAAGGTGCAGTACCCACGCGATTGCTAGTGCAGGGGTTTCCAAACTTTTTCACCGCGGCACCCTTGTTGTGCTAAAAAATTTCGCGGCACCCCTTCTCTTCAAATGTCTACGAAAATAAGAAAACACAATGCAAACTTTATGCTCCTTTAGCTTTAATCTGAGGACTGAATTGTTTTGACAATTTTTCCCTGAAATCATTTGAAGCTGAAAGCTTGCTGGTGTATTTGTTTTTAACCGACTTCACAAAAAGGAGAAGGTTATCAATTCGTCGGAATATTTTTTTATTATTATTATTTTTTTAAGTATGTTACCTCATAACTTTGGACCACGTTAACCGATTACTATAATTCCTTTTTTAAAGCAAAGGTGTTACCTCACAGGTGGTCCCATTCTAATTTAAATCCGATCATTGGATCATGAAGAGATTAACGATAATCTTAAATTTTTATATGAGAATTGAAGTGGGTTTTGTTTTTTGCTTAAAAATTACTTGTTTATAAAAGCATTTGCTGAAAATGCAATCTCAGATAGAAATGTGAAAGTAAACGTCACTAGTATTTTTAATGCAATCTTGCCAACAGCTGTGTTTTCTGCATACACTTGCATCCAGAACTCTCTTGGCTCCCTTCGTAGTATTTAATATTCAAAGTTCCGTCTTCACTGGTGTCCAGAAGCTTTTCAAAAGCTTAATTTGTCATCCCAGTATGTTTACTTTTCGGGTCACTTAAAAACGGGTTTGTTATCCAGCTCTAGACATCCTCAGAGTCAATGTTGGGAAAATATTCGACAATGGTTTTTTCTAAACCTTCCCAGTTAACGCTGGTAAAGCGCGTTAACGCTAAGAAAATAACCTTTACAGCCAATTTCACGAAAGCAATTTAAGTGAAAAATGCTTCTAATTTTTTGAATTTTATATGGAAATTGAAAGAAAATAAAAAATCATTTTCCATTTAAATTGCTGGTGAAACCGGCTGTTATCAATTTTCTTGGCGTTAACTTCGAGGTTGCCTACGTTTTTCTGATTTACTTTGTTTGCTTATGGGGTTTTCATGCAAAATGCTAGAAATTCTAAAATATACATGTCACCAATAAAAAACTCTCGACGTGCTAGAAAAAAACAAGGATGTATTTTAATTTTACAGGCCTATGTTATCTTCGCACCATTATCCAATACGGGGTTTAAATCTAGTGGCGGCATCTTGCTAGTCGTCAGGGAATACCGACGGATGATACAGTGACTTCTCGAGGCGTTTTCTGCCTCTTGCTTCATCCTAGACATCGCTCCTTTCGTTTTTTCAACCACTGCAAATATCCGCACACTTGCTCCATTGGAAACCATTTTTCTATACAAATTTGTCGATAGCTTTTAAAATTTCGCCGCTAATGGTGTAAGTCTCAAGTACTTCTCTCATTAAAAGTTCTTCTTCGATTTGCATTGCGATTGGGTACCTCACTAACACGAGAAGAAAATTAAGTCCCACTACGTCGGTACTTTCGTCAAGTTTTAAACCAAACTAAAAAATTCACAAGTTTTCGAACTTATTACAAGTTCGTTCTCGACTGCCTCTAAAATCGTGTAGATTCGCTCTTTCAAAGTGTGATTGTGAAGTTACAAAGAATACGTAACATATACACGTGCGCGAAGCTGCTGCGCTTGTTTCGAGAACAGCCCACCCAGCAAAAAATCCGAAAATTATTCCGAAAGCGGTAATAAAAGTGGATGAAGCGCGGATTAGGTCTACAAAGGAACCGAAAAGGGTATGTTTTCGACAATTTTTCTGAAAATTTTCTGATTCAATTTTTTCTTGACTAAACGTACTGGGGAACTTCGCTTAAGAGCGAAATACACAACACAAGCGGCTTGACAAACCAAGCGAACTTTGCTGCAAGCCATTTGTGTTGTGTATGGGCCGATGAAGGTAATTTTAATAAAAATCAAATTTTTTTGATTTTCTGGCCGCCATGTTGAAGTTTGATCAAAGTATACTCTAGCCACTAGCGGCACCCCAGGCATACGCTGGGGTCCCGCGGCACCCACTTTGGGAAAGCCTGTGCTAGTGTAACGGCAAGCCCAAGCCACCTTGAGTACAACGGAAGAGCAGCAACAACAGCATATACGTGGCGTATTAAGCAACGGTATGGAAAAAGTAGCAGTAATTTTATTTTTGCATTAAGACAGCAGCGCGGGAGGCTACATATTACATCCAACAACAATAACATTTTTCGAGACAGCGGGGTGGGATCCGAAAACCAGCTAGAAAGTACAGTCCAGGAGTAAGGCGATTAGTTTTAAGTTGATAACATTTATTTTTTTTCTTACATTAGTGTGTACGCACACAGTAAAACTAATTTCTGTTGCTATCAGTATTAAAGAAAATATATATGAATTTTGAATTTCTTGATACTTAATTATATAAAAAAAGAGGAAAAAAGTACATCTGGTGATTAAAACACAAGTTGAATTTCAGTAAAATTTAAAACAATTATATTTTTATAAATTTTGATTAAAACTTAATACAACATTTGCTAAAACTCATTAAAACCTAAAACAAATACCAATTATTCTTATTATCCATAAATATAAGTAAATTTTCAACTATTTTCAACTACATTGTCGAACCGACATTAAGGCGATCTGACCGAATTTTTTGTTTTTTTATTGATTGATTGTCAATATAAATTATCAAAATTTTTCTCATTGTTAAAATGATCTAGAGTTAAGTGATTCAAACCTAAATTCAAACTTTTATAATATTATTAGATGCTTTCCATTGCCAGACAACCGGTCAGGTACGAGCATGATTTTTAATGTCGACCAAACTGAAATACATTGTTTGTTGGTCCAAATAATGAGACACGTATTTTTTCTTTTGGCTCGGAAAAATTTTTCGGCCGAATTAAACGCGATTTTTTTTTCAGGCAAAAATCGATCATTCGAATTGACAGTGAGATCATTTTTTGTGTATCAAATAGATATTAGAACACACTTTCCACCATACAGTTTCGAAATACAAAATCACATTTTCCCGCTTTTTATAATCGAAACTGTATGGTGGAAAGTGTGTTCTAATATCTATTTGATACACAAAAAATGATCACGGCTGTACTTTTTGCTGATATATTACATACATATGTTCCATTTAATTAAACAATATAAGAATATTGTAGTATGTACCACAAAAACTTATATTTTCTATAAAAAATCATAACTCAGAAAAAAAAATCTTCGTTATTAGAGATTTGGGTTGATTGTAGTTCAAAGTGTCTCTTTCCCGGTAAAAAAGTTTGAGAGAAAAAAATACACTTTTTGAGAAATCAAATTAAAAAAAAAAAAATTGCACTTTTTGTTTATTGTTAAATAAAAAATTTTAAATAATGAAAATCAATAATCATATCATTCTATCTTGAAGTGACAAGAATTACTGACATTTGAGTAAAAACATTGTTGGAATCTATTAAATTTTGACAAGGTTATGAGCATTTAAAAAAAATTCTCACTGTCAATTCGAATAATCGATTTTTGCCTGAAAAACAAAATCGCGTTTAATTCGGCCGAAAAACTTTTCCGAGCCAAAAAAAAAAATACGTGTCTCATTATTTGGACCAACAAACAATGTATTTGAGTTTGGTACAAATTAAAAATCATGCTCGTACCTGACCGGTTGTCTGGAAATGGAAAGCATCATTAGATTTAAGTGACGTTTTTACACATACCTTTAAACTTTTCAATTTCAAATTAAAACCTTTTCAATACTATTAGATTCAGTAATTTTTCTTGCCAAAAACCATTTCTATACACATTAGTTGACGTGATTGATTCAGTGATTTTTTTATTTTTTGATCAAAATTTCTCACATAAAATTTTTCGTATTAGTACATAATAATTAATACACATTTCTTAAAATTCCCTTGCCGGTTGAATAATTTTTAATCCCCACTACGGTTACTTGCAAAAAAAAAATTTTTTTAATTGAACTTTCATCTTTATAACATTTAGATATCTAAGTGACTTTTGAACTTTTAAACTTAATCACAACTTTTTACTTATTATTTGGAAGTGCGAGGTTAGCATCACAATATTAAAAAAAAATAAAAACAAAATTTAAATCAAACTATTTTCTATATGGTCATTGGTAGAGCTTTCCGGCCGGTATATTCAAAAGGCAAACTGCGTTTCCTCTTTCACATACGCGTTTCGGCGTACTTCACGCCTTCATGAGGGAGTCTGATTTATTTCAAAAAACAAAACATAATACACACAACAATTAGACATAGTTACATATGATTGAAAAATGTACATACATATACATATATTTTATCGCAATAGTACTTACATATTATATTAGTATAACTATTTACATAACAATTAACACAATACATTGCCCTGAACACTTAAATTTGACGTCACTGTCTTCGCCCAACTGATCTGTTATTTTGTATTGCCGTCCGGTACGCACAATTTATATTGTTAACGTCCTCTTTAAAGTTCATCTCGTCCCTTATCCTTTCCTGTATTCGCAGACTCTCCAAAGTTAGTCTTGTTTTTTCTCGTCTTTCCACGTCCAAAATTGTGGTGTTCTCAAAATCAGCTGTGTGTTCGCTATTCGTGAAGTGCTGTGCGAGTGCTGTTGTTGTCTTCTTATTTTTCGCGTCTGCTTGGTGTTCACTAATTCTGGCTCGTTTAGTCGTGCGTATACTTTGTTGCAGTTTTCGTTGACTTTACCTTTGCATTGGATTTGATTATGTTGTTGTTGTTTCTTTATTTCGTCTTTTGTTTTGGTGAATATTTTGTTGAGCGTGCTATGTGGCTTATGTGCAAGAATGATAGAATACAAGATTGCGCCAATCGAGCTGAGAGCAACTGGCCGTGACGTCAAAATATACCAGAATGAGAGAGCAAGACGAACTCGACAAGAAAAAGAAGAAGCATCGAACAAAAGGCAGTATTGCCAAGTTTTGTATTTGAAAAAGCACCAAATTTTTATTGGTGTATTTTATGGACTTTATATGAATACATAATTTTATTGTAAGGATGCCGATTCAAATGAATAAAAATCAATGTTTCTTGCACAACGGTCGATTTCTTCTGGAATGATTGAAGGATGCTGCACATATTTCGTTGTCGCTTATGATTGTCACTGTGCCATGATTTTGTTAAAATTTTTGTAAAATTGCTTAGCACACTTACGATTGCTATAAATTTTGCTTCCATTTTTTCTAATTTGAAGTCTTCAAACTAAAAACAAAAGCACCAAAAACGCACCAAGCACAAAACTCAAAAATTTTCGCGTTTTGAATACCCACTAAATTTGGTGCGAAAAGCATGAAGTTGGCAACAGTGAATGTAAACAAAAGTATATTATGACGTCAGCGATTGGGTGGATGCTGTCAAATCGACGAAGAGAGGGTTAGCGGTCCGCGAATGGCGCGACCTTTATTTTCTGGATCGTGGCTTATGTGCATATGTTAGGTTCTTGTTTTGAATATTTCTGTGCAGTGTTTTGCTGTAGGTTAGGCCTTGTATGTATGTGACTCCTGTAAATCTTCTGTTTTCGCTTCTATTTGTAGACTTATTTTTGTTTGCGCTGATTTTAGTTTATTAATTGTTGTAGCTATTAGCATCTCAATAGTTTTATTTGGGTACCCGTTCTTGTGCAGTATGTTTATTATTTTCTGTTTGTTACTTTTTCTGAACTCCTGGTCACTTAAGAAGTAGATTTTGTAGATTTGGTTTGTTGCCGTGTTTTTCTTTTGTGCCCATGGATGGTTCGAGTGGTAATTTATCATTCTCGAAGACGCTATGGATTTTGAGTACCAATTTGTTATTATTTTATTATATGAGCGGTGAATTTCCAAGTCTAAGAAGGGTAACTTATTGCCCTCTTCTAACTCAGTGGTGAATTTTATTTTATTGTATTGTGAATTTAACACATTTAAAATATCTTCTACGTCATTTCTTTTTACGATCGCGAATATATCATCTACATACTTATTGATGTATTTGATACATATTTCCTTAGATTTCAATTGAGCGATGCTGTCATCATGTATTTTATCTAGAACAATGTCAGCTACTGTAGGCGATAACGGGTTTCCCATCGGCATTCCGTGTACTTGTTGGTAATATATTCCGTCATATAAAAAATAGTTATTGCCTCATAGACAGAACTCTAACATCGTTAAAAACTGCTTTCTTGTGAGAGTGGTATATCTTTCTATTAGAGTCCATTGTTGCATTAACGTTCGGATTGCCATTTGCACCGGTATATAGGTAAATAATGATACCACAACAAAGGAAATGAGGACCTCGTCTTCTTCAAGCGTCATGGTTCTTAATTTTTATTTTAGCTGAAACGAGTTGTGGATATTGTATTGGTCTGGGACTATTTTTTTAAGTGTTTTTCCAATGAACTTTGAAAGGCGGCAGGGTACATTGGTTGAAGCAGAAATCGGTCTGAGGGGTGTATTTTCCTTGTGTACTTTCGGAAGTCCATATAGTCTAGGTGCTGTAGCTACATTGCATGTCAATTTGTGCTTTTGATAATTATCACTGTTTTTCTGTTTGTATATGTCATTTACTATCGCGTTGTTTCTTCTCAGCAATTTTTGTGTTGGGTCCATTCGTATCGTTTTGTACGTAGATCTGTCGTTCAATAGATCTTTCATTTTCTCTTTATATTCTGTTTTGTCCATCATCACCGTTTTATTTCCCTTATCCGCATTTGTAATTACTATAGCGTCCTTATGCTGATTTATAAACTGTTTTGTGTCCTCAAATATTCTAAGTATGAATTTTTCTTTTTTATTACTTTTAAATTTGTTTTTGAATGCGTTAATGCTAGTGGCTATATATCATCTTGCAGTGTCTTTTTCCCTGTCTTCCTCTAAAGTCACTATTTTCCATTGCATGCGGATTGCATGATAAATGCCAAATTTCAGCCGATGATCTACTGAGAAAAACATAAGTATTACATAATCCGATTCCTTTTTCAATTTTTTTTTATACATGGTGAACGATAGCTTGTTTTTGTAAATGTTGGGCTTCCACTTCTTTGAGATTAGCCGGTTATGAGCGAATTTGATATACAATTTAAAGCATGTAAAGCCGACTTTGATAAAATTACTAAGCGAATTTTGCAAAATAGACCATTGTCTACGAATGCGAAAAAGTTAAACGAGTATAAATATTCGCTTATTACAGCCTACAATAATATTTTACTACTAGTTATTGCCAATAGTTCGGCTCATACCTGTAATCTCAAGGAAGTTCAAGAAAAGTTAGCCCGTTGTAAGGCACAGTTAGCAAAGTGCTTTACTGAACTGAATTGTCGCGTTAGGATTCCACCTGATAGCTTATCGCTAATTTGTCAATCAGACTTAGCTGACTCTGAGTCAGAAGAAGAATTTAGTGACGCCAAGTCAGAAGCTTCGGTACAATGCAGTCTTGAAAGAAGTACTTCACTTCCATCTTTTAAAGATCTGCTAACTGTATCCAACGAGTCGTCAACTGCTACCAGTTCACCAAATATTTCGACAATTTTTAAAGAATTCCTAGACATGGCTACCCCTGAACAGAAGAAATCCTTTATAAGTCCTTTATGTGTCTTTTCGAGATAATTACAACGGCGCACAGTGGGGTAATCGACCCTGAAAGTGGAGATAAATTCATACGTACATTTAATTTAAAATATTTTTATGTATTTGTATAGCTAGCACCAAATGAAGTAAAAAAAAAGCAAATCGGAAAATAGTTTAGAGGACTTCTTTTTACGTAGGTTTTTAAGGCGTTACCAAAGAGCGAGAAAAGTTAAAATTTAGTTTTTACTCCCATAAATATTTTTTATTGTTTATGATAATTTGTTAAAATCGTAATCATCATTAATTACAAGTTAAACTCCTCTTCTATCATTATAATAATTATCCTCATCATTATCTTCATTACTATTTTCACCATCAACATCACCCACATCATCACCTTTTTAGGTAATTTTTTTATATGATAACTAGCTGTACCCTGCCACGCTTTGCTGTGGCATATCCCTGTTACATGGATGAAATGATTAACGAAACAAAGTATACGTTTCATATAAGTTTGATTTGCAATTCTTGTGTGTACACAATATTTTTCGTTTTTCTATTCTCTAAACCTAAGCCACACTTTTCCGAAGATTGTCCATGAGCTTTATTAATTGTGATTGCGATCGCCAATCGAATTGGGCATTGAAATCTTTTAAACTGAAATGGTATATCGGTCGGAATCATGGGAATCCGAGGGATGAGGACGTCTTCACCTTTGAAAGGCCACGTTAAAGTCTTTGCTTCCACTTCGTTCTTCATCAATTTCTTAACTGCGAGTCGCCTGCCGATTCAGAGTTTTGGCTCATTAATATTCCGCAACATGATAATTGCCACACCTTTTTTCAATTTCAGTATAAGGGGTAACCTCTGGAAGATCAATGGAGTTCAAAAATTCCGTTTGATAATTAACTGCTTCATTTGCTTCCACAACGGTGTTTATCGACGTACATTTTTGTTATTTCAACATTTTGAATGTTAGATTGAAAAACATTATTGAGTTGATAGACATCCTTATTCTTCTTAAGAATACCTCCTTCACTGAGCCAATCGTGATTCCTATAATTAACTTGATTATCCGAAAGCATTCTTTCAATCTGTTCTCCTCAAGCGATTTTTTATGTGCCATAGTGCACACATCCCAAACAATGAATTACATTTTTGTAATAAGTACTTCTCCCGTACTGGATGTTCTTGAAATATTGCACGTGGGAGTTTCGATGATTTGTGTATTCAATGGCAGCATAAGAGCTAAATGAGAAGTGCTTCTACCAGGTAATTATGCCGCAGATATTCCAGACGAACCGAGAGCTTCGGCTATGTAATTTTTTCATCTAACCGTTGCCACAATCTTATAAGGAATGTTTTCCTAGTTCCTTTGCACATCCAAGAAGAAGTTCCCACAACTGCGTCATTTATCATTTGCATCTGCTTATTTGGCGCTGTAACCGAATAAGCGATTTCGGCCGAGTTCGACAAAGCACGCCAGTCGTTTCTCTCTGTGCCAACTTACGCCAATCGGAAATGCCACTTGAAGCCAAGTCCATATCCACTTGGTCCCTCCACCACCAGCGGATTGCGAGTCGAATACTTTTAGACCTGGAACGTCGGTTCCCATTCGAACGACATGGCCAAGCCAGCGGAGCTGCTGTAAATCTCATACAACTCATCGTTCCATCGTCTGCGTTACACACCGTCGCCAAAGCGTAGGGGCCTGTAAATCTTCCGTAAGATCGTTCTCTCGAATACTCCAAGAGTCGCCCCATCAGATGATGTCCGCGTGACTTATAGAGTTTGATCTTTGTACGACGAGAGAGAACTTTACTCCCGAATTGCCTACTCAGTCCAAAGTAGCACTTGCTCGTTAGAGTAGTTCTGCGTTGGATTTCGATGCCGACATTATTATGGGTGTTATGCTGGTTCCTAACTAAACAAAATTGTCTAATTTCTCGAAATTACAACTGGCAAAAGTGACGTGGGTGCCAAGGCGCGAATGCTCTGACTCTTTGTTTGATGACAGGAGCTACTTCGTCTTGTACTCGTTGATCACCAGACCCAATCACTTTGCTTCGTTATCCAACTTGGAAAAGGCAGGACGGAGTTCGAGGTTTTTATTACCGATAATGTCGATGTCAACGGCATTCGCCAGAATTTACACGCCCTTGTAAAAAATTGTTCGTGAGTGGTTCAGTTCTGCAGCTCTTATTATCTTAATATTTGCATCATGCGATCATAAAAATGCGAAGCAGCTCATCTAATTTAGCAGAAAAAATTCTGGAAAATGTAGTATTTTTAGGTAGATGTGTATTAAACTAAGGTAGATTCTTGATAATTTAAAGTTGGAAAAACTCAAAGCTCAAGCAGGCACATTCTTTCTACTCGCAATATATGGCGACCCCAAATGAAATTATTTATGATTAAAAGTTAACAGTTTTATAGTGTTAGGGAATGGTGACTACAATTTTAAATTTTCATTCAGGACTTTTTAAACAGCTTTCATGGGATACTTTTATCTTTTCGTTACGGTTTTTATTATTTTTTCACTTGTGTCAGTAGTTTTTTATATATTTTTTTCATTGCAAAGTTTGTATATCAACACTTCGTTGATAATATGATCACTTGGTTTGGCACGATTTTGTAAACTCTTTCTTCATTTAAATTGTTCATCTTTTGGATAAGTGGAAAATTAAAAAAAAAAAGTTATCTAGCCCTAGAACACACACTCGGGTACAAATGTATCCACTTTCAACTTTGAAGTGTTGTAACTTTTGAACCGCTATACCTCTATACCGCTTCGGATCTAGGAAGATTATTTAGTTTTGAGTTCAAATTCAAAATTTGAACCAGATCGGACCATTGGTTCAGGAGCTACAGCCTTCCAAACACATTATATACGTAAACACACACCCGGGATACGTTTGTACCCCAATAGTAAAAATCCTCATAATAATAAAAAAAAAACATTTTTTATATTATTTTTTTATTTGAAAAATTAAAAATATTCATTTCACACATTATATTATTGACTTTTATTATAAAAATTATAAAAATGCATCTTATATCTAAGGAAAATCATGGCAAATAGAGCAATTTGTTGATGTGACCGAATGTTCAAGACACATTGGCTTCTTACATTTGTCGCACAGCTTTCTGGTTTTTCTACGGCGTTTTTCCTCTTGTGCGTGACATAAATAGCAAGATCCGGACACAGGTTTTGGCGTGCGCGCTGCGGCAGATGTTGATGCTGCTGTTGACACCATTGATTCCACCGGTCGGTTGAAATATGCTTCAATAGCAATTTTAGTCGAAAAATTTCGCGTCACTTGACGATTTATGGCTCTGGCTTCAATAATGGGCATACACAATGCTTCAGCCAAGCTGCGCAGGATCTGCTTACGCTTGTTGTTTGTTCTCCAAGGCAACATAGGGTTATTCAAATCGTAGACAATGTAGGCTGCAAGAGCTGTAATGTCCAACATGTTGAAGAACATCGCTAGTGGCCATCGTTTTGTTTGTCTTTGTGTTGGATATTCCGCAAACATTTGGTCCATTCGATCAACACCACCTTTGGTACGATTATAATATTCAATTATTTCAGGTTTCCCACTGTCAGCTATTTCAGCATCATTATGCATGGTCGAAAGCAAAATGACTGCTTTATTTTTTTTGGGAACATAAGAGCACATTGTCACATTATTTTTGAAGCCAAATGTCGTTGAACCAATTGTCCTGTTTTTGTTCTGCTTCATTTCTTGAGGAATATATGATTTGTTTTGCGCAAAGTTCCAACGATCGTGAGTTTCCAGGTGAGAAGCAGTTCTGCAACTGGCAAGGTCGTAAACAAATTGTCCATTGTAATGTTTCGGCCACTTCCTTGGTATTTGGCAGACAAATCCTTCACCACTCGTTCGCCTTGGTTCGTTTCCCTACCAGTTTCTGCTTGGCCAGTATATATTTGTCCATGCAGTGGATATGCATTTGTGGCATCGCAAATCCACCAAACCTTGATACCATATTTAGCAGGTTTTGACGGTATGTACTGCGTAAACCGTGTGCGTCCACGGTAAGGAAATAATTGTTCATCAATCGTCAAGCATGAGCTGGGCTTGTAATGTGCAGCAAGATTATTGTTCATCATCGTCCACAACTCACTGATCGGTGCTGCTTTATCAGTTAGTAAGCGTGTTGCACGAGTGTTTTTATCGTCAAATCTTAGGAACCGCAATATCGAACAGAAACGGTTGACTCCCATTGTGGCGCGATATAAAGGATAGTTTTTGACGCTCCATAAATCTCGAACATGTTCTCCATTGCTATGGTTCGCACCAGTCATAATAAGTATGCCAAAAAATGCATACAGCTCTGTTATTGACACAGGCGTCCATGACTTAGGAGTTGTGTTTGGATGCGCATTGTTGTAAGCATTATAAGTTTCTTTTGCTAACTTATTTGTGTGGCGCATAATTATATCAGCCATTTCAACGTTCATGAAACATTTGAATGTTTGCTCTATTGACAACATTTCAGTGCATCTAGCTGGTCCAGAACGTTCTCTTATAATATTTTGTCTGAGTACCTGACGACTTACATTTGGTTCTTTCATCCACTCAGTACCATCACGTGCAACAAATTTTTCGGCACTAGCAGGTAATTCATTATTTTCTTCTACTTCTTCTTCTTCATCGTCTTTTTCATCATCCTCATAGTCCGCATAATCAGGTAATACTTCTTCGGCACTTTGCGAAACTTCAGCATCGTCATCAGCAATTTCAATGTCATTGATTTGAATTTCTTCTTCATCTTCTGAGTCAAAGTCATAGGGAGCGTCATCGTCACAAATTTCATCAAATAAAGATTGTATATATGATTCTCGCTGTTCCTCAGTTAGCCTGCATAATAAAAAAAATTAGTATATGTTTACATTGTTGCTTATTTTACATTTTTTACCTTCTATATGCTGCACTTGATAAATATTCGTTTCTTCTTGAAGTCATTTCGTATCCAGTTATTTATAGTTTCAGTTATATTTATTTTCACTTATATTTTCACTTCTTACACTTTTGAGCACCAAAACAATAATGAAAATATCAACAGGCAGCATTTATAACAACACCTCGTGTGAAAACAACCCTTGCAGCTGCATATAAAATACAAAAACCAGTTATACCAGTGTATTTGCTACCTACGTACCCATACCTTGCGCGACCTTTTTGCACATATCTTTTGAACCAGGTAGAATATTTAAATGAAATAAAAACCAAAATGTGTATTCGTTGTTACTCTACAAGTATATTATTATAAATTATATTATTTTGTTTTGCATTTATCAGGACAACAACAAAAACAAAAATCCACTGTTGCATGTCCTGACTTTATTTGCCCATATCGCTGGAACCAGTAGGAATATTCGAATGAAACAAAAGACAAAATACTTGTTATATATTAAAATATACATTTCAAAAAAAAAAAATCATAGAAATCGGTTGAATAAGCATTAAAAAAACCGCAAAATAAGGTCCCGGGTACAAACGTATCCCGGGTGGGTGTTTACGTGGTATTTTCTGGGTGTGTGTTCTAGGGCTAGTGAAGCTTTCCCTAACAATTTTCGTTTAGAACCAATTATGTAATATTTCATTTAGTTCCAATATTTGCAGTCTTTACTTTTAGATATGGCATATTCCTACTGAAAATTTTTCTCAAATGCCTTTAGTTTTGTACCGATATTGTAACATTTCATTTATTTTACCAATTTAATTGAGTTAAATTTTCAAACAGGTGGCCACCCTCCACAAACATATTTCCAAAAGTCTTCTTTCTTACACCTCTTTAATTTGATACCTATATCAATTAAATTGAGTTAAATTTTCAAACAGGTGGCAACCCTGCTCAAACATATTTTTGGCTGTAAGTGTTCTTAAAAATCTAAGGTTTGATACCCAAATTGAGGTATTTCATTTATTTTATCAATTTCACTGAGTTAAAGGTGGCAATTCTACTCAAAAATATTTCCAGCAGGTATCTTTCTTAAACCTCTTAAATTTAATATCTATATTGTAATATGTCATTTAGTCTATCAATTAAATTGCGCTAAAATTTTCAACAGGTGGCAACCCTCCTTTCAAATATTTTCGACTGTAAGCTTTCTTAAAACTCTTTAGTTTCATATCCACATAGCAATATTTCATTTAATTTATCAATTTAACTCAGTTAAAATTTAAAAATAGGTGGCAACCATACCACCCATACCCATACTGTAATCATTCATTTATTTTATCATGGATCCTGGTATTATACCGAACAATACAAAAAAAAAATATTTAGATCGGTTCAGCCGTTCTCGAGTTTTGACGACCGTGACATACGAACATAACATTTTCATATATATAGATAGATAGATACAGACTCCTAAATCAAGATTACTCAAATACCTTTAGTTTGGTACCGATATTGTAACATTTCATTTATTTTACCAATTTAATTGAGTAAAATTTTCAAACAGGTGGCACCCCTCCTCAAACATATTTTCTACTGTAGGTCTTTTAAAAGCTCTTTAATTTGCTGCCTACATTGCAATATTTAATTTGTTTATCAATTTAACTGAGTTAAAATTTGCAAATAGGTGGCAACGCTCCTCAAAAGTATTTCCAAAAGTCTTCTTTCTTAAACCTCTTTAATTTGATACCTATATCAACTAAATTGAGTTAAATTTTCAAACAGGTGGCAACCCTCCTAAAACATATTTTCGTCTGTAAGCCTTCATAAAAATCTAACGCTTGATACCCAAGTTACCGTATTTCATTTAATTTATCAAAATAACTGAGTTTAAATTTTCAAAGATGTCGCAATTTAACACAAAAACATTTCCAGCAGTTATCTTTCTTAAAACTCTTAAATTTAATATCTACATATATTGTAATATATCATTTAGTTTATCAATTATATCGCACTAAACTTTTTAACAGGCTGAACCCTTCTTTAAAATATTTTCGACTGTAAGCCTTCTTAAAACTCTTCAGTTTGATACCTACATAGCAATATTTCATTTACTTTATCAATTTAACTGAGTTAAAATTTTGAAATTAGTGGCAACCCTTCCCAAAAATATTTCCAACAGTTATCATTCTTAACCCTCTTTAATTTGATACCAATATTGTAATATTTCATTTATTTTATCAGTGTAATTTAGTTAAACTTTCAAACAGGTGGCAACCCTAATCACACATATTTTCGGCTGTAAGCCTTCTTAAACTCTTCAATTTGATACCCACATTGCAATATTTCATTTACTTAATCAACTTAACTGAGTTAAAATTTTTAAATAGGTGGCAACCCTCATCAAAAATACTTCCAGCAGTTATCTTTATTAAACCTCTTTAATTCGATGCCCATATTGTCATAATTTATTTATTTTATCAATATAATTGGGTTTAAAAATTTTCAAATAGGTGGCAACCCTCCAATTTTTTGCGGTATCATTGGTTCTGGTATTATACCGAACAAAAAAAAAAAAAATATTAAAATCGGTTCAGCCGTTCTCGAGTTTTGACGACCGTGACATACGAACACAACATTTTTATTAATATAGATGAATACGAATTGTACAAATTTTCTCTTCAACAAATATCTACATGTTTTTGTTAAGCCTAGAAAGCAATTAAGAATATATAACCTTTAATAAAAATAATCATCATCTTCGCTGGCGTCATTGTCATCACTATCAACATCTTCATCATCGCTATAAGGCTGCATAATTAACAACTGTTGTGCTTCTTTCGGCAAATCCTGCAATTTTTTTTGGGGTAGTTTCCTCATACTTGATACAACAGGGTCGGAACTAATCAAAAGTCTATTGAATACATCTTCATTCGTGTTTTTTCTGTTGGACTTGCGAGAAAAATGTTCTCTGTAGCTCTTAAAATCTTTTTCGCGCCTCTAGAGCTTCTTTTGACAATTGACGTTTATTTTTTATTTTTATTTTGAACACGGAAAACCTGTAGAGGACTCAAGCCAACTTTTGTTTGCTTTAACAAACCGTTCTTCGTGTCTACAGGACCTATTTCAACGAATTTTGAACTCAGAAATGAAATATCTCATCTTTTCATTAAACTCTTTTAAATTTTCATCAGACGGCCTGATGCGGTCTTTCATTATCCCCGTTAAAACCTTAAATTTATCATTGAACTTCATAAAGGCTTTGACGAGTAACCCATATGATATTAGAGCTCGTTCCTATAAAGAAAATAATAATATAATTACATATTAGTTAAAAATAGCACCACTATCATTATTTCTATTCCCTGCACATGACATTCATGCATAGAAATAGCAACACTATAAACAATAACAAAGATTATAATTAACACTAAAAATATGCATCATGTACCATTCTTTACGGTTTCACATATACCCTATAAATCATTAGACAAATAAATTACGTCATTCTAAGCTATTATTGTAAAATTTAATAGACCCAAATTTTATTTTATGAGTCTAAGCAGATATGTACATAAATGTATACATACTTTCTTTGATACATGCAAGTACTAAAAGTTTCGCCTTTGAAACAAAACAGTAGGTATTTAGCCTACTTTTGATAATAGACGTATGTACATACCTAATAGTTATTACGTATGTAGGGTATAAAAAAACAGTAATTGAGCAAACAACGAACGTGGACAATAACAATATTACTTTTTTGTATGCTTTGTACTTAACTTTCACTTGTTATATTTGGTTTTGTTCTTCATCGAGAATTTCATGTATATTTCACCAACGAGGTTATATTATATAAATCGATATACTGAAAAAGTGCGCAGACATGCCGCAACTTTTTTTTTTACAGAATGACACTGTACCGTCCAAGGTATATGCAAATGATTACACTTATGCTTGATCGTACCTACTTCTCAACTATGTCTACGTATATAGCCGAAACCCCTTATTTTTACGCTTACGATAAAAAAATAAAATAAAATACTTAGAACCATAGTAAAAGAAAACTAAAATCACTTTGTATTGCCTAAATACCTGAACAGGTTTCATTGCCGTTTTTGATGTATCTTTAAAGAAAACTCAGATATAGCTTGGAAATTTGAAATATTAAATCACGTTTTTCACTTTGCGCTCACTCAAAGGAAAAAGTCACGACTTTGTGAGTATATTGCAAGAAGACGATAAATGGGCAAATATTTGATTACATAGTGATGTAGAATTTTATCTACTTTCATTTGGTACTAAATTAATTCGCAATATTGACATCAATTACCCCACTGTGCGGCGATCCGCTAGCACTTGAATCGTTTATTGATCAAATTAATTTAATTGAAGATTTTGCAGACGAAAATTTAAATACAACTTTTATATCATTTTTGAAATCGAAGCTCGAGGGCAAGGCACGCGAAGCAATTCCAGCCGAAGTTAATTCTGTTAGACAAATCAAAGATGCGTTGAGAAATAAAATAAAGCCAGACAACTCGAAAGTTGTAGCTGGGAAAATTGCATCTTTACATGGCATAAACAACAATTATATGGAATTTGCTTAGCGTGTCGAGGAGCTTTCGGATGTATTAGAGCGTTCTTTGATCATTGAAGGTATGACACAATCTAAGGCCCATGAAATGGCAGACGGGCAAAAGCACAGAATAAACAGTATACAGAAGACGCACCACATACAAATTTATTTTTCTTCGGCGGACGTAATATTACAAGCCAACCCAGAGCAGACCACTATGAATAACATGGCGACCCGGAACAGAGCAGAGGAGTTAACATCACGTCCACTATGAATGACATAAGGTTAACATCTCGTCACAAACACACATCGTGATCAGCGTTGCCGCGAGCTTGAAAAAAAATGTATCAGTTGCCAAGCAGAAAAAGTATCAAAAGCAAACAAAACTGTTGTTTGTTGAACTATTATTTAAAAAAAAAATAATAAATAAATAAAATTTTATAACTAAATCCGCTGTGGTGTAGTGGTAAGCAGTGCGCGCTTTCACTCATCAGCACCTGGGTTCAAACCCTGGTCAAAGCAACATCGCAAAAAATATAGAAAAAGGTTTTTTCTTAACAGCGGTTGTCGCTCGGCAGGCAATGGCAAACCTCCGAGTGTATTTCTGCCATGAAAAACAGCTTCTCATAAAAATACATTCGCCATTCGGAGTCGGCGTAAAACTGTAGGTCCCTCCGCTTTGTGTGAGGAGAAGCTCGGCCAAACACTAACATATGTGTAAGCGCCAATCTATTACACTGTGAGACAAATGGTAGGGGTCAGTGATCGGGAAGGGTTCAAGCTACCGGGGAAAGTTATATCTGTAAAAAAGAAGTTATACGTGTCCCGGCGTTTCGCTGGGTTACGTCTAGGAATCGAGATATATCGATTTGAAGTTAGTAACTATCATATAGGGGAAATTGTCACCTTTGGTGGTCTTTTTTTTGACATAACTCGAGAACCACTAGTCCGATTTTGCTCAAACAAATTTAAAAATTACAATTCCTTTAATCTGTTCATATAACGTTTTTCTATATAATCAACAGTTTTGCCGGTAAAAACAAATGTATGAAGAAAAAAAATATTTTTTGCCTAAAATATTAAATTTTTTTATTTTTTAAATTCATAAAAAATCCAAAACGGAAAATAGTGTCACGTAAAGTCACATAACCTATGAACAAAATGAGACATACATCATGAAAATCAATGTATGCGTTTCGCTTTTATTCAAAATTAAGTAAAGGTATGAATTTCAAAAATTTGATCGAGATATGCTCAAAATTCGCAGCACAAATTACAATAACACAAGCGTGAGCAAAATATCAATATAATTTTTATTTTAGCGCAATAACTATGCAATTTAGTACAAACGACCCCATACACCACACAAACGCCCGTCGCAAGCCCGATATTGCGCAATGTGTTTGTGTGGTTTAGGGGTCCTATAACATTGGCGTGTGCAAAGAAATTTCGGGTTGTGTTTCCCTCATAAGAGTTTCCAAATCAAACTTATAAACATCTATATATAAATTGTGCGACTTTAAATGCCAAGAAAAAAAATGTTTGCCTTTAGACTAGTAATACTATTCATAGTTTTCAAAAATTCATTTCTGCCAGCCGAAAGTATCAAAATACGGCATTGGGAACAAAACAGTATTAGATATTACAATTTAGCAAAACCGTATTAAAAAATATACACTTGTATCAAACCGGCAACGCTGATCGTGATGGAAAACGAAGTTAGTTAACATCTTGTCGTCATAGAGCCAATTTACACGATGACTTTTCACCCTGGGTTAGCGTTTCGATCCGGAGCAAATAGGGCAAATAGTTTTAGAGGTAGTTTTAGAGGTCACAATTTTAATAGGTACAACAATAATAATTTCAGACAAAACAACTCTAATAGTAAAATAGTAACGGTAATAACAGTAGGTACAACAATAACGGTCCAAGGCATAACGGCAACAATTTCAACAATAGTAATAGGTCTTCAAATAACAACAATCGAAACAATAACAGCAACAATAATAGTAATAGACGTCCAAATTCACGCAATAATGCTAACGTGCGCGCTTTAAACGCCCACGCCCCTCAGGAGCGAACACTGAGGGCAGAGGGATTGGACAATTAAATAAATCTTTTTCGGAAAAGGGCATTGATTGCTTAAATTTGAATTACTCCGACTTTATAGATTTGAAAATTAATGGGTCAAAAAAATTTTGTACGCTTTTAGTCGACACGCAAGCCGACTTTTCTCTAAAAAAAAATTCTAGCATTGATAAACATTTTTCTATAAATACGAATGACGTAATTAACATTACCGGTGTCACTCCTAATACTGTTTCTACTTTAGGTACGATTACCGTAAACTTGACTTTTACTGATTTTTGCATTAAACATACTTTACATGTAGTAAACGATAACTTTAACATACCATCTGACGGTATATTGGGAAAGATTTTCTATAATGTAACAAATGCGTTATTAGCTATTCAAACAATTCTTTTTGCTTCTGGGTAGGCAATGAAAAAGTCGCGATACCAATCCTCCAGGAAACCGAAAGCGACATTGGTATCATACCACCCAGAAGCAAAGTTTATCGAATTTTCGATTTAGGCCATTCGCCAGATCCGCTTTTTGTAGAATCACAAAAAGTTGAACACGGTGTATTCAAAGAAAGATGTATAGTTAATAGCAGTAACCCAATTATCAAAATCACAAATACCACCGATGACGTGAAACATGTAAAGAATGTAAATATTCGGACTAGAACACTTTCTGACTATCACGTTTACTTAATTAATAAGACCAAGACAGAAGACTCACGAACGAACGAATTAACAAGTATTTTGAAAAACCAAATCGCTACAGAAGCCAACAGCAATTTACTTTACCTTTGCATAAAATATGCTGACATTTTCGCTCTTGCTAATGACAAAATGACATTAAACAATTTTTATGAACACAAACTTAGGTTGATTGACACTGACCCGGTATATGTAAAAAACTATCGTCTGCCATATTCCCAACGTGAAGAATAAATCGCCAATCTAATAAATTACTAGATAACGATTTAATTTAAGGAAGTTATTCCAATTACAATAGTCCTCTAATTTTTGGTTGGTAAATCGTCAAGTTAATAAATTACTAGATAACGATTTAATTGAAGGAAGTTATTCCAATTACAATAGTCCTCTAATTTTGGTTCCTAAAATGTCTACTAATGGTCAAAAAGCATATCGTACGTGCGTTGATTTCCGCACAGTCAACAAAAAACTTATTGCTGATAAATTTCTTCTCGCGCGGGTTGACGATATTTTAGACAATCTTGGCAGAGCTAAATATTTTTCTACTTTAGATCTTTTTTCTGGATTTCACCAAATCCCCTTACATGAAGATTCACGTGATATAACTTCATTTAGCACAGACCGTGGAGTATATCAATGGCAATGGCAATCGGTTTAAGTATACCACCCAACTCATTCTCGCGAATGATGAGTATAGCTTTTTTTGGTATTCCACCCAACGTAGAATTTTTGTATGTAGATGACATTATTGTTATAGGCTGCAGTGAAGAACATCACATTAAAAATTTAGCAAAAGTTTTCGACACTTGTCGAAAATTCAACCCAAAACTTAATCCAAATAAATGCAACTTTCTGCGGCCGCAAGTTATATTCCTAGGCCATAAATGTTCAGCCAAAGGTCTGTTGCCATACGATACCAAAATAAACGCTGTTAAAAAATATACAAAACCGACTGATAAGGATGCGGTTCGACGTTTCGTCGCATTAGCTAATTATTACAGGCGGTTTATACCAAATTTTGCGTCTCCGGCAGCGCCTTTAAATAAACTAGGCAGAAAAAAAGTTGAATTTAATTGGGACAGTGCGTTTGACAAAGCTAATGAATCTTTAAAATCAGCGTTAATTTCGCCAAAATTGCTACAATACCCAGAGTCCACTAAACAATTCATTACTACGGTCGATGCCTCGAAAGTGGGGTGTGGTGCTATATTAAGCCAAAACCATGATGGAAATGATTTACCAATATGTTTTGCTTCAAAGGCATTTTACAATGCAGAACAAAAAAAAACAATTATTGAATTAGAACTTCTAGCAATCTATTTTGCCATTAAACAATTTCGACCATACGTTTATGGAACGCATTTTTTAGTAAAATCAGACCACAGACCATTAATATACCTGTTCAATGTGAAAGGCCCCTCTTCAAAACTTTCAAGAATAAGGCTAGAACTAGCAGAGTACAATTTTCGAGTATATTAAAGGGAAATCAAATGTTGGCGCAGACGCACTCTCACGCATAACGATAGAAGAAATAAGGGATTCAACGAAAAGTATTTTGGCAGTACAGACGAGATCAATGACTACAAGGGAAACCGACAAAATGACACAAAATACAGATAATAAGGAAGATGAAAAACAGGAAACATTAAATGCTTACGATAAATTTTCTTACAACTTTTCAAAGAAGATACCGCATATTAGATCAGAAATAACTTATGATAAGAATAATAAAATTAAACATTTACGAATCTGTGCACATATTAAAGATAAAAAACTCGAGTTACTTAATTATGTCTTTGCTAACGAAATAATGAATTTCGATGATTTACTTTCGAGGCATGAAATTGAAGCCAGCAAACGCAAAATTAAGAAGATTGATTGAACTGCTAGCTTAAAAAATCGCGGAAACAAAATTTTAAATACATTACATATTATATTAACAGATCATGTGGAACCTGTGACCGGCAACGAAAAGAAACACCAACTCATGACAATCTACCATAACGACCCAATAAGTGGAGGACATTGCGGACTCAAAAGATTGTATGCAAAAATCCGTACTAAATAATAATAATAATAATAGATTGGCGCTAACACATATGTTAGTGTTTGACCGAGCTTCTCCTCCGATTTGTGGCGTGCGCCTTGATGTTGTCCGTACTAAATACTTCTGGAAAAATATGACCCGTGATATATCAAAGTTCGTCAAAAATTGAGAGAAATGTTTACTAAACAAAGTTGAACCTAAAAACAGAGAACATCTAGTTTTAACGCCAACAACTAGTAAACCTTTTGAAGAAGTAATTATTGACACAATAGGCCCTTTGCCAGAAACGCGATATGGTAACAAGTTCGCTGTCACCATAATCTACGATCTCACAAAATATTTAGTAACTATCGCGATACCTGACAAAAGTGCCAAAACTGTGGCTTCAGTTATTTTCGAAAGCTACATATTAATATACGGCACAATGAATTCTATTAGGACTGATTTAGGAACTGAATATAAGAATGAAATTTTTTCAGAACTTACAAAACTTTTATATATAAAACACAAATTTTTCAACAGCACACCATCACAAAACCGTGGCAACGATTGAACGCAACCATAGAGTTTTCCACGAATATTTACGCGCATATTTGGACGAAACATTTTCTGACTGGGACACTTATTTGAAATATTTCACCTTTTTACATAATACAACGCCTAATACCGTTTTTGATAACCAATTCATTTCTTTCGAACTAGTTTTCGGCAAGAAAGCAACTTTACCGCACGAATTGCGAAACGAAAAGATAAACCCGATATATAACGTCGGAAACTATGCGAAAGAGGTAAAACACCGTATGCAAAAATCACATGCAATAGCCAAATAATTAATTAAAAAACATAAAATCCGTAACAAAGATTTATATGATAGACACTCTCGTCCAGTACAGATTAAAGAAAACGATCTGGTTCTAGTACAAAAAGAACCCAGAATCAAGCATGAAAATATATATGAGGGTCCTCACGTTGTAACTAAAGTAGATGGTGTTAATATTACTTTTTTCGATAAAAGCAAAAATAAAGAATCCATAAAAACCGAATACGAAAAGTCACATAAATTAATTTTGCAAATTTACAATTCCATATGAATTTCTATATTTCGAAAAAATTTAAAATTTATCTAAAAATGAATTTTCACGTCACTTATACAAATATGATATACTGCGTTATAATGTAACAATATTAAGCGACTCAATGTGGTTATAAACATGCCTAATAACTATCATTTTGTAAAAACAAAATAAGGAAATATGAAAGAATAAGTGTCAACAAACACATACATATTATTATATTAAATTATAAATATTGGCTTAAGAAAACTATACACATAAACTAGTAATTACTTATTAAAACAGATGTGCATAATTAAATGCACATAAAATGATGTTAAAAAAATGCCTCAAAATTATATTGTACTCTAAAAATTTATAAATTAAAGTAGTATAATTATTATTACAAAATTAGAATAATAACTTATACGTGGAACATTTTTTTTAACCTTGTATTGTAACTAAAAATTGATATGGACGAATGAGTTAAAGGGGGAAGGAAATAATCTTTTGATTACACATCTCATTCCTCCGCATCAGTTTGCCATCGCCTCTTGGAGCAATAGGTGGTTGTAAGCCTGATCACCTTACAACGATTTACGCATCTTAAACTGGTCGCTTGATTTCCTTTAATTGTTATAATAAACTTCTCTTTAAAATCAATTTAAACAAGTAAGAAATTCTAAGTTCGGGCGGAGCCGAACATTAAATACCCGGCGCAAGTATTA
>NW_023458559.1:8919213-8949651 GCF_013731165.1 Rhagoletis pomonella
TTATCGATTTTGTTATCGATATCTATCGATTTTGTTATCGATATTTATCGATTTTGTTATCGAAATTTATCAACTTTATTATCGAAAATGATCAATTTTATTATCGAAAATTATCGATTTTATTATCGATATTTAGCGATCTTGTTATGGATATTTTTATCGATATTTATCGATTTTTCTAGCGATACTTATCGATTTCGTTATCGATATTTATCGATTTTTCTAGCGATACTTATCGATTTTTTTATCGATATTTATCGATTTTTCTAGGGATACTTATCGATTTTGTTATCGATATTTATCGATTTCGTTATCGATTTTGTTATAGATTTTGGCATCGATATTTATCGATTTTTTTATCGATTTTGTTACGGATATTTTTATCGATTGTGTTACCGATTTTGTTCTGGATAATTTTATCGATATTTTTATCGAGTTTCTAATAGATTTTGCTACCAATATTATTATCGATTTTGCTATCGAAATTTTTATCGAATTTTTCATCGATTTTGTTATCGACATTTTTATCGGTTTTGTTATCGATATTTTGTTGGATGTTACTATTGATTTTGTTATCGATAGAGTATAAAGATAAAAATGAAGATAAAGGAAAACAGAATAACATAAATATAATTAGAACGAACAGGGGTAGAGATAGGGATGTAGATAGAACAAATACAAAAAATATAACCTTAAGCAAAAGCAGATGTATGTATGTATGTACATATGTATGTATATTGGTTATGAGACAATAGATATGTACATATGTAACGTAAGTTTCACTTCTTCAGTGTGACCCAGGCGCACTTACTTTTTGTTAAATTAATACCATATGCATGCACACAAGAAGCACTTGTTTCAGCCGCAATCATTTCCGTTGCACCCTTTCCGTTGCATCATTTCCGTTGCACTATTTCCGTGTGCAATTTCCCCTGAATTTGCCAATTTACTCCCAACCAACCGCCGCTAAAGAAGTCTCACTTCAAAAATCGGTTTCGCGGAACTTATCGAGTTGGCGAAGACTTTTTAAGGAATGAATATATTGACTCCTTTTTAACTTAATTTTTCACAGGGTCATTAGCGCACACAAGGGGTGGGTTTTGGGGTTCAAAACCCCCCTAAAGCTAATAACCTTAAATGTAAACAGTATGTTAAAGCTTAGAACCCAGCTCTCAAGAAGTCACAAGAAGTATTTTTAACCGACTTCCAAAAAAGGAGGAGGTTATCAGTTCGTCGGAATATTTTTTTATTTTTATTTATTTTTTTTTTTATGTATATTACCGCATAACTTTGGACCACGTCAACCGATTTCGATAATTATTTTTGCATCGGAAAGGTAGTATCTCAGAGGTGGTCCGATACTAATCTGGTTAAAATCCGATCAGTTTATCATGAGATATATATATGAGAGTTGAAGTCGGTTTTTTTTTGGTAAAAATTACTTGTTTTTTTATTTTTTGCTTGAAAAATAAATCTCCTTTTGCTGTAAATTTTCTTGAAAAAACAAATATGGGAGCATTTTTTTCTTGAGAGCTGCAAACAGATTTAAGAAATTTTGACAAAGGATTTAAGAAGTTTCTTGTGCGTCATTTTATATGAAGTTTTCGCCTTTCTTGAGAGCTATTAAAAGTTTAAAAATCACCATCTCCATCGAAAACCAGCAGCGGGATTCCAGCATTTGCTATAGCTGATTTTGATCGCCAAAAATCTCCAAAAGCAACATTTAGTTACATACCCCTCATGCTGCCAGATTTTGTTGATTACACATTACAGTTATTACTTTTCGATTCAGTATACTTTTAGGTCCACTGCTTTTCATTTAGAGAATTTTGGTGACGAAAATCTAGCGTAGTGACCAGAAGTCAAGGAAAATGATCATTAAATTTCTTTTTAAAATTTTTTTTATTACTTTTGAAAGTTGAGCGCATCTTATTTTTATAGAAAATTTTACTAAACAAGTAATTTTAAGCAAAAAAAATTTAGGAATACCGTTAATTTTTTCATTATCCAATGGTCAGATCTAAACGAAATTACGGGACGACCGTTGAGGTACCATCTTTCCGATAAAAAAAAAACAGAAATTGAAATCGGTTGACGTGGTCCTAAGTGACGCGGTAGCATACATAAGTCGGTTTAAAATGTTTGAGTTCTTTGTTAATTTTAAGTAAATATAGTACAATTTATGAAACTTTAAAAGGTTTATTTATTTATTACATACTGTACATTAAACTTGCATAAATGTATTTTAAAGAGCCTATTATCTGAAGCGAATTTTCAGAAGTATAAACCCCTCCCAAAATATATATTGCTGTGTGCGCCCCTGCACAGGGTAGAGCTTTTTCTAACCTTTTTTCAAAACCAGTTTAGCCTCGCTTTTTGTTATCTTCTGGTCACACTGCAGCGTAAGCTGAAAGTAGAGTATATACAACAGCAAGTATTGGAGAGTACACACCAGCGATGCCAACTCTGTCAAAGCCGATTACCTTAAATTTCTGAAAAAAAGCTTTTATTTTCAATAGTAGATATTGCCTGATACGAATTTCTTTCATTATTTGAGGTAACTTCTTTTTATACCCGAGCGCACTTGTGCACAAGGGTATTATAACTTTGTTCACATAACGGTTATTTGTAACAGGCAAAACGAATCGAGATAGATATAGACAAATGTATACATAAATGATCAGGATGAAAAGAGAAATCGATTAAGCGGTGACTGTCTGTCCGTCCGTCCGTCTGTCCCTCCGTCTGTGCACACGATAACTCGAGTAAAAATTAAGATATCTTAACGAAACTTGGTACGTGAACTTCTTTCGGGCGTAGGACGGATGGTTTTGAAAATGGGCAAAATCGGACAATAACCACGCCTACCTCCCATATAACGGTAATTTTCAAAAATACGAAAACTGCGATATTTTAGTAACTACTGAAGATTATTCACTCAAAATTGATATTTGCAATAACTTTTAGACGAAAAATAAGAATATTATAAATTTTTGAAAAATGGGCGTAGCCACGCCCACTTAGTGTTACATGTGTATATCTTGGCAACCGCTGCACCGATTTCTTCCAAACTTGGCACAGTTATTGGCCTTGGTAAAGGATACAAAATGGCCGAAAATTTAAAAAATCGGACAATAACCACGCCCACATCCCATATAACGGTAATTTGGAGAAATACGAAATCTTCGATAAATCCGTAAATATTGAAGCTAATTTATTCAAAATTGATGCTTGCAACAATTCTTTATCATGAAATACGCTTATCATAAAATTTTGGAAAATGGGCGTTGCACCGCTCACTTATGATCACATATATGTATTTCGGTAACCGTTCTACCAATTTGTACCAAACTCGGTATGGTTATTGTGCTTGCCACATAAAAGCAAAACGTTCAAAATTATTGAAATCGGACTAAAATTACGGCTTTCCATATAACGGTAAATTTTAGAAATGCTCGAAACGTCAATATTTCGAAATTTAAGAACGCTAATTTATTCAAAATTGATACACCCCGGCTTACCATGTTGCGGTAGCTTTCGGAAAGGTGAAAAGGCATATATGTAATACTTGCTCCGGGTATTTAATGTTCGGCCCCGCCCGAACTTAGACTTTCTTACTTGTTTTAAATAAAAAAGCAATAAATGTAGCTATGAGCGGTATTTTAATAAATATAGCAAAGGTAGCGCACCGCATATATCAGATTGTTCGTAGCATGCACTTTGAATACACCATTCGTAGCAATTCGGATTATTTTAAACTAGCAAATACCCGGCGTGCTTCGCTGCGCCTTAAACGTATTTTTGTTTTGTTACTCCCTCTCACATATTTGTATAGTAGGGAGATTTTTCTTTTCAAATTAGATAAATATGTATACTGTATTTGAATATTGAATTAATACACGTTTAAGGAAAGCGTGCGATAGTAGACTCGAGTTGTAAGATTATAAATTAAATATCCAAGAGAAAGTCGGTACTTTATATATTTTCTAATTACCTTCGAAAGATATTAACTAATACCCACACTCAAAAATCAATAAACAATGCTTCATAGATCGAATTTTTTTTAAACTTACTTCATAAAGCTCTTTAAATATATTTTATAAATGATACCATCACAACCAATTTCACGAAAGTACTTTAAGTGAAAAATCATTTTATTTTTTTTAATTTTATATGGAAATTAACAGAAAATAAAAAATCATTTTCCATTTAAATTGCTGGTGAAACCGGCTGTAAGAGTTTTGGGAGAGAATTACAACACAAAAATACACAGGCCGATTCTGAACAGAAACTCTCTGAAGGTTTTCTCTCTTTTCCCTTTCCTCCAATCATGAATAAAAATTCCCTGAAGATTTTTTACTTTAAATGGCGGAGTTGAGCTGTCAAAAAAGTTTCAAATAGGTCTTTCGAAGTTTGAATTTCCTCCTCCCAAATTTTCTAGGAAAATACTACTCCCTGGGAGTTAATTATTGATGGAAACACATTCCCGTAGAACAAACTCCCCGGAAGTATTCAGAATTGGGCTGAAATTTAAGGCGCAGCGAAGCACGGCGGGTAACTGCCAGTAACTAATAAGAACAACGACGTTTTCAAAAAAAAAAAAAACTACTCTATTTTATTCACTTTGAATAGCAAGCTCTAATGGTTCTTTTAAGATTAGCTGTGAAATGTCTGTAATCTGTTTCGATAGCCTCTGAAAAGAAGAAGTGGTTAGTTAAGACAGCCAAGTCAGCGTACGAAGCTCGATCGACGCCTTTCGGCTCTTCAACAGACAGATTGATTCTTCATTAGATCCAGAAAATTATAGGAAAACAGTTTTTGAATTAAAAGATTCCTCAGGTTCATATAAGTTTCCCAATTTAAAAAAATTATATCTGCATTACTAATATAGCCCTTTTCTAATGCTTTAGTAGAACGTATATTTAGTAGTTTAAAATGTGTAGGACTGACTTGAGGACCAGATTGAGCACTGATATAATTGCAGCAATATTATATACAAAGCAAGGCATAAAAAATAACGGTGATACATAATTTGTTTGAGCCGCAAGAACAAATGTACCAATTGAATTGGAGAATGTAATTAATTTTTATACTAAGTACCTGTAAATAGTAGTACATAATACTCATATCTGTAATAAGAAAATTTTAAGTAGTTTGTTCGGATTTTGAGGAATTTGGCAATTTTTTTTGTGGCAACTCTGATGTACATCAATGATTGGCTGTTGCTTGGAAACATGGAATTCGGCTAGACAGAGGCATGACTCTCATAAAAAAGTAAGTGCGCCTGAGCCACACTGGAGAAGAGAAACTTACGTTACATATGTACATATCTATTTTGTCTTATAACCAATATACATACATATGTACATACATACATACATCTGCTTTTGCTTAAGGTTATATTTTTTGTATTTTTTCTATCTACATCCCTACCTCTACCCCTGTTCGTTCTAATTATATTTATGTTATTCTGTTTTCCTTTATCTTCATTTTTATCTTAATACTCTATCGATAACAAAATCGATAGTAACATCCAACAAAATATCGATAACAAAACCGATAAAAATGTCGATAACAAAATCGATGAAAAATTCGATAAAAATTTCGATAGCAAAATCGATAATAATATTGGTAGCAAAATCTATTAGAAACCCGATAAAAATATCGATAAAATTATCCAGAACAAAATCGGTAACAAAATCGATAAAAATATCCATAACAAAATCGATAACAAAATCGACAAATATCGATGCCAAAATCTATAACGAAATCGATAACGAAATCGATAAATATCGATAACAAAATCGATAAATATCGATAACAAAGTCGATAAATATCGATAAGTATCGCTAGAAAAATCGATAAATTTCGATAACAAAATCGATAAATATCGATAACAAAATCGATTAATATCGATAACAAAATCGATAAAAATATCGATAACAAAACCGATAAAAAATATCGATTATTTTATCGATAAGTCCCGAGAATCCCGAAATTCCCTAAAATCCCAAAATAGTTCCCAGATTGAGTCTCTGTGTCTCTCTCTATATCCTTTCCTCTTTAATTACCTTTATTTTAATCTTTCTTCCCCTATCTTCATCTTTACTTTTATCGGTATCCTCATCCTCCTCCTTTGTCTGTACTTTTATGTTTATAATTTTATTCATCTACATATTCCCTTCACCTTTGCCCTAATATATATAAGTAAAGTGTTTAAATTAACCTTGGTCTTCATTTTTGCCTTTATCTCTGCGTACCTTTGTTCGTGTTTTTATTTTTACCTTTGCCTTATCCTTTTCTTTATCTATGTACGTACTCACCTTTACTTTCATTCTTGTATTGGTATTTTTCTAAGCGTATTCTTTAACCTTTTATTAGCAAATTCTTGTTAAATATTTACCACTTGTTTTAGCCCCAACCATTTCCGTTGCACCATTTCCGTTGCGTCATTTCCGTTGCACCATTTCCGTGTGCAATTTCCTTTGAATTTGCCAATTTACTCCCAACCAACCAACCGCCGCTAAAGAAGTTTCACTTCAAAAAACAGGGCTAAATTACTTTACCATATCAATTCTAATTGGAACACACTTATGTACATATGTATGTATGCATGTATTAAAATCTAATTGGATTGATATTCAATCTTGATCTGATTGATCTGTTGAACTAACATTGTTGAGTTTTGTTTTGTGCAGAATTTGCATGAAGCGAAACAGATATTTCTTTGCTGTTATTTATTCTGCATGCTACTACAGCAGGGGTCGGCAAAAATGAAACTGTGACTGTGTTGGTGAGAGCGCAATTAGACAAGCATTCGTCCCTTGAATTGAATGAAAGTATGTATGTATGTTTGTTGGTTAATACGCAAGCAGCTTATATAATTATTATAATTATTATAATGTCATTTGGACGTTTTTTGTATCCTGTTGACGTTTGGACGTTTTTTGTGCAAAAAATGACGTTTTTTAACATCTTTACAAGCCTTGTGTTTTTCAACAGCTGCTTCAAAAGATATTTATGCTTTGGACACAGATGACCAAAATATGATGGAAATCAAGCGTATGCGCATTTTTATGGATTCTTGGACTAAGGATGCCGTGTTCAAAGGCTGGTTGTGTAAGCACTTGAGGTTACGAGGCTTATTGTAATGTTTGCAATTGCACATTAAAAGCCAAATCAGGAAGAGCCGATCTATTGCAACACGCACGCTCGCAAAAGCATCAAAAAAGCTGTTGCAGTATAAAAAGTCAGAAAGAAGTAGGCGACTTTCTTAAGACTTCATTAAAAGTTAATGAACGCAAAAAAGGCTGAAATATTGATATGCTCCTTCTTAGCAGAACGTAATTTAGCATTTTCGACAACCGACCCCCTTACCAAATGTCTACAAGGGAAAAAAATATTAAAAATCAACGCGATTATTTAGCATCTTTAAACTTGTACATTATTGCCCTGAAATTTGATGAATTTGAAAAAACCTGAATAAAAAGTTGAAAATCTAGCTGAAACTTTGAAGATTTTTATTATTTTTGCCCAAATTTTGAAATATGGATTTATATTTTGTTAGTTATATAACAAGCTTGGCTTTTATTGAAAAATAATAAACATTAAATAAACAAAAGAGAAACAGCCAAAATCGATCAAAATGTTGATGACTTAATCAGCTGATCACAAGTGTATTTATAAAATGATTTTAATTTTAACGATCTCAAACCAGTTTACAATGAATTTTAAATGCGCTCTGTCGAATTGACATTTTTATATACCTTACGTACATATCGTCAATGTTTTTGCAAAACCATCCATCGACCAGTTGCAAAACCGCCTAAATCGCCATTGTGACAAAAGTGAGATTTGGTATCAAGATTTATGCATAAAAATCGTAAAATCGTTATTAAAACAACAGATTTGTAAAATAAGAGCTAGAGAATATACCGCCCATCAAGGCAATGCCTTCAAAGAAAACCCGTTTTTTTCGCTCTCCTGTAAAATTTGAGTGCCATAAGATAGGCGGTTTTGCAAAAACATCGACGATATGTACCTCTGTATACAATAAAATTTTAATAAGTACAATTTTTTGTACATTCATTTGAAAAAGACGTTTTTGGGTAGGAAATGACGTTCTTTCAGACCAACAGGGACGTTTTCTCATGCCTAAGACCTGGCAACAATGCCTGCCACATATCGACAAATTTTAATTTTTTATTTTTATTTAATTTTATTGTATTTGTACTTTTTATACTTTTCGCACATTATTTTTCGAAATATATATTCAGTATGCATGGACAGAGTACAACCAACCCCGATGTTGCTTCGTTGCTTGCTCAGCGACGACTAAACGAAAGAGCGTAAAGGCCCGTTTACATACAACTTTGGCGTTGCGTTGGCGTTGGCGTTGGTTTGACAGAACGCACGTTAAAAGTATGCTTGCTACAATGAACGCTTGGCGGCGAATCCTTGGGCCACTAAATTAACATATTAACGACAGATAAATTAATATTTCATATCAATAATTGCATTAAAAACGATATTTCTTGCCCGCACTTGATTAAAAAGGAAAAATATTTCACATAATTTTATTTATTCGCAACAGCTGACGAGCGACGCACGCGAAAAGTTGAGAGTTGGCCATCTTTTTGCTTTGTGTTGGCGTGAGCGTTGTCGAATTTTGGCTATGTGGACGGCTGCATTTGAATTCATGTATTCATAGTCAGCTGTTGAAGCGACGCCAACGCCAACGCAACGCCAAAGTTCTATGTAAACGGGCCTTAACAAATGCGTGTGATGAGAGCTTCAACAATTGTTGTATGGCGTGCCGACCATTGCTCTAAACACAAACGCGTGAAGGCTCTGTTATGCATACTTGGCATTAGTTGTGTTTTTTTACAAATTATCCAGTAACTTGCCAGTAACTCTCCAGCAAGAATGATAGAATACAAGATTGCGCCGATCAGAGAGGATTTTTGAGAATAACTTTTGTGTGACGTCACACTGGTGCAATTGCGAGAGAGAAATGCCAAAACGTGAGCAAGAATGGAAGAAGAAGAAAAAATGATGCAAAGGAAAACGTAAACAAGTTGCACCAGTGTGACGTCATGCAAACAACGATTCTGTCAAATTCGTTAAGAGAAAAATAGCGGTACCGAGATCGGCGCAACCTTTGTATTCTCTCAATCGTGACTCTCCAGTAACTTTATTTCTAAGAATTCGCTCTCATAGAAAAAATTTGCAAAAAAGTAAGCGAACGCTTTTCCAGTAATAATTTGCAAGTTTCATGAACAGCTGATAAATTGGTTGTTTATTCGCAGCAAATTCCTTATAAAACAATATATTTTGTATTTAAATAGGTTTATTTTGTGAAATTCATCAATAAAAAGCCACAAACAGTTTCCTTATTAGTTTAAATTTCATCCAGCAACATGCGATCAGCTGTTTTTCGTACTGGCAAATTCTTACAAGTAAAAATTTATCCAGTAAAATCCAGTAAAAACTTGCAACTTCAGCTGTCATTTTTCGCTCTCTCAATTTCCCCTACTTTGCAAGTTTTTGCGTACGAAAACGCCAAAACATGAAAATTCGTAAAAACTTTTACTGGATTTTACTGGAAATGAGTAAAAAAACGCAACTATTGCTTGAGAGTTGTCACATAAGGAATCCGTTAAATGAGCTTCGCGTGTAAGCGGTTACCCAACGCACAGCATTACATACGTAAAAGTCTGTTGGTTTTTGATTTCTACGTAAAAATGGTATAGCAGTGCATGCAATGCCAAGTATGCATAACAGAGCCTTGAAAGGCAGTGCGTGGTATTGTGGATTGTTGATCAACTTAATACTTTAATTAAACATACTTAAGGCTCTGTTATGCATACTTGGCATTGCATGCACTGCTATACCATTTTTACGTAGAAATCAAAAACCAACAGACTTTTACGTATGTAATGCTGTGCGTTGGGTAACCGCTTACACACGAAGCTCATTTAACAGATTCCTCATGTGACAACTCTCAAGCAATGCCAAGTATGCATAACAGAGCCTTTAGGTAGTAGTGCACTTTGGCGAAGGTAGGTCAAAATGGACGGAAAAAGTTCGAGCGTGGTATCAATCGACGCGTCTTAACGCCAATAATAACAATCCGAGACCGGAAATTAACATTTTAATTAATTAAAGAGTTATTTGCAAAAAACACTTGCACTTTCCGCACTATGCTTTGATGAATTTCACGCAAATGAATGGAATAAATGAACTTAATTTAACACGTATTTATTAGTTTTTATACATTTGTGATGTTTTAAGTGTACACTTTCGCGAAATTCTGTATTTAATAGCAATATTCCGATGGTGAAAATCCGCACAACAATCTTGTGTAGTTAATATAAATAAGATGGAGGAAAACTAGTGCTGCCACTCTATTAATACAATTTGTATTTCAACTTTAAAAATACCCAAATAAAGCACAATCTTGCGTAGTTAATATAAATAACATGGAGGGAAACTAGTGTTGCCACTCTATTAAAAATAAAATGGAACTAAATTGCTGCTGCCACTGTATTAAAAAAGTTTTTGTCCGTCCAACACCTTTCTGCGTAGCGGCCTTCGGCCGCGCTTAGGGATTATAACCCTCACAACGCAGAATTCTCCTTTCTGTGTTGCCAAAGAAAAGGGGCAGAACATACATACATACATATGTACATACATGCATACAAACATGTATGAAAACTTTTTTTATATACGCATTCAGAAAAGTATACCACATCTTCATTCCGAGTTTTCGTCATACATAAGCATATGGGCAAATCTAAAAAACAGGTAACCTTTGTGTTATTTAGCTTTATTTTCACGGTTGTAAACTATATCAAGCAGTTTGCTTTTGGATATAATTCATTGACGTATACTTGAAGCCTCAAATTGGATCAATTTGCTGCATAACTTTTGAATTATAGGTGTTTAGATTTAAAAAAATTATGAAAACCAGTGAATTTTGTATGTAATTTTTAAGAGGGGCACAATTAATTATGTTATAACTTTTGAAGCACACCATATTAAATCTTTCTATAACTACTAGTCCTTATAAAATTACATATACCTGTAAAATGCTTAAAAAAAATTTTCTCTAGAAGTGTGTAAAAACCCTGATTTACTACTTTTAATGATGCTCTTTTTCTAGTCAGAATATTTCGAGCGTTTTTTCGACGAAGGTTCTGAAAGCTGCACTCACTTAATTGGGACGTTCTAAATTCAATACCGTCCCCAGTTTTGCCCGATTGGCACTTTTCGAGATAGCGGTACTTGAAACTTTGCTTAAATTTTAACTATTTTATAAAAAAACTTCCTCGGTTTTGGAGATATTTTACTAAAATTTTGCACACGATTCTATGTTAATATTACCTTCCCTATCTCTTAAAATCATCGAAATCGGTTCACTATAACATCTAGCTCCCATACAACTGATTGTCCAGAAACGTTGTTTTGCGTTATAACTCCTCCAATCAAGCGGGTAAAAATTTAGTATAGGTTCACTTTAACATATAGCACGCATACAATTTATTATTCAGATATGAAGTTAGAGTTATAGCGCAAAAACACATATCTGAGTAATCAGTTGTATTGGAGCTATATTTTAAAGTGAACTCATTTCGATAATATTAAGGAATAATTAAGGTAATATAAAAAACCGTTATGTGAAAAATTTTAGTAAAATAACTTAAAAACTGAGGGAGTTATTTATAAAATAGTTCAAATTTAATCAAATTTGAAAGTTCCGTAATCTCGAAAACCGGAGCCAATCTGGTAAAACGGGGGATGCCATTGAATTTAGAACATACCAATTTAGTGAGTTCAACTTTCGAAATCTTTTCTCAAAATTTACAACTTGGACAGCGTAATTCGAACCCACCTAATTCATTTGTTCTCTATTTCATGTTTATTCCTCGTCTAACTTTTGAACCACTTGATGAAAATGAATTACACTTATATTAATCGATTTATTAAGTGATTACGAATAAAATGATATATAAAAGAAAGGTGTGCTCACAGATTTAAAAATTAATATTTTTTTTTTTTGGAAAGTGTACCTATTTTTTAGATTTGCCCATATACATGTACATATTTTGATTTATTTCTTAACACTACGGGTTAACAAAGATTTTGTAGCTGTAGGTAAGCATGAATGGAACTTTACAACGAACGGAATGCCGCAAAGCTACGTATATACAAGTACCCAGCAAAAAATCGGTAATCGCTTTTAGTGGTAACGTGTTCTAGAAGGCATAGCGTTATAATACCTTCGAATTTTTATACCCGAGCGCACTTGTTCACAAGGGTATATCAATTTTGTTCACATAACGGTTGTTTGTAACAGCCAAAACGAATCGAGATAGATATAGACAAATGTATACATAAATGCTCAGAATGAATAGAGAAGTCCATTAAGCCATGTCTGTCTGTCCGTCCGTCCGTGTACACGATAACTCGAGCAAAAATTGAGATATCTCAACGAAATTTGGTACGCAGGGTTCCATTTATCCAAGGTAGGTTGGTATTGAAAATGGGCGACCTCGGACTGTAACCACACCCACTTCCCATATAACGGTAATTTCCAGAAATAAGAAAACTGCGATATTTTAGTAACTACTGACGATAATTCACTCAAAATTTATATTTGCAATAATTTTCAACGAAAAATAAGAATATAATAAATTTATGGAAAATGGGCGTAGCCACGCCCACTTATGGTTACATGTGTATATCTTAGTAACCGCTGCACCAATTTCTTCCAAACTTGGCACAGTTATTGGCCTTGGTACATCGTACCAAATGGAAGAAAATTTTTAAAATCGGACAATAACCACGCCCACATCCCATATAACGGTAATTTAGAGAAATACAAAATCTTCCATAAATCAGTAAATATTAAAGCTAATTTAATCAAGATAGATGCTTGCAACAATTCTTTACCAAGAAATATGTTTATGATAAAATTTTGGAAAATGGGCGTGGCACCGCCCACTTATGATCACATATATGTATCTCGATAACCGTTATACCAATTTGTACCAAACTCGGTATGGTTATTGTGCTTGGCACATAAAAGCAAAATGTTGAAAATTATTGAAATCGGACTAAAATTACGGCAGCTTTTCATATAACGGTAAATTTCAGAAATGCTTGAAACTTCAATATTTCGAAATTTAAGGACGCTAGTTTACTCAAAATTGATACACCCCGGCTTACCATGTAGCGGTAGCTTTAGGAAAGGAAGGTCAATAGGTACGTTCGTTTAAAATCTCCATTAAAAATGTCCAACAACAAAATTATGGCGAATGTCATCTCTATCCAAAATAGTACGCGAACAGAAAATTTGCAGAAACTTGCAATAAACGAATAATTATTTACTTCTACAAGTTTAATTGGTCGCATTTTACTATCAAATTCGATTTAGAGATTTGCGTAAATTCCAACCAGCTCTTTTTCGTCAGCTGTTTTCTTGTTGGCAAATTGCTGTTTTTTTTCCAGCAGAAACTAGCGGCTTTCCCTCAAAATGAAATGACACTTTGCTCTCTCAATCTCCTCTACTTTGCAAGTTTTTTGCGTACGCGAACACAAAAAGCTGATAGTTTTTATAACTTTCAATAATTCTCAGGTACGCGAATGCAACTAATTGTGAACGGTATTTTGACTTTACGAATTTCATTGTAGAGTACAAAAACTCACAGTTATACGTTGTACCAAAAATTGAAAATATACGTAACGCAGCTGTTTTCAACAGCGGATATTTTAGATCTGGTACTTGTTGCCGGAATTCAAGCAATGGCAAAGCTTTATGTTGCATTTCCAGTGCCTTATCTTCTTTTAATTCCAAAAACTGGAACTCTTCTTCGCTTTTCTTAAAAAGATGTATTTCAGATATTGTAAATTCATCCTCAATTATGTTACATAAAAAAGGGTTTATGAAGTATGCAAACGTACATTTAAATAACTTCAAATCGGCAAATCTTTTTTCAAAATCTGCTTTCAAATCATGTGCAATATATTTTTCTATCCATGGAAAATGATGAAATATTCTTTTTTTGAGAACGTGAATAAAAGGACGTAGTATAGCTTCAAAACTTTAAATAATTTGCGACAAATCAAAAACATTTTTATTCTCTCCTTGTAGAGACAAATTCAAGTGTTGCGGGTAATGTTCCGATCTCAATTTTCGTATGTGTACATAAAAAAAATAAAATAAAACAAGTAAGAAAGTCTAAGTTCGGGTGGAGCCGAACATTATATACCCGGCGCAAGTATTAAATATATGTTTTTTCACCTTTCCGAAAGCTACCGCTAGATGGTAAGCCGGGGTGTATCAATTTTGATTAAATTAGCGTCCTTAAATTTCGAAATATTGCAGTTTCAAGTATTTCCGAAATTTACCGTTATATGAAAAGCGGCCATAATTTTAGTCCGATTTCAATAATTTTCAACGTTTTGCTTTTATGTGGCAAGCACAATAAAAATACCGAGTTTGGTACAAATTGGTAGAACGGTTACCGATATACATATATGTGATCATAAATGGGCGGTGCCATGCCCATTTTCCAAAATTTTACCATAAACGTATTTCTTGGTAAATAATTGTTGCAAGCATCAATTTTGAATAAATTCGCTTTAATATTTACTGATTTATTGACGATTTTGTATTTCTCTGAATTACCGTTATATGGGATGTGGGCGTGGTTATTGTCCTATTTTTTAAATTTTCGGCCATTTAGTATGCTGTACCAAGGCCAACAACTGTGCCAAGTTTGGAAGAAATTGGTGCAGCGGTTACCAAGATATACACATGTAGCCATAAGTAGGCGTGGCTACGCCCATTTTCCAAAAATTTATAATATTCTTATTTCTCGTCTAAAAATTGTTGTAAATATCAATTTTGAGTGAATAATCTTCAGTAGTTACTAAAATATCGCAGTTTTCGTATTTCCGAAAATTACCGTTATATGGTATGTGGGCGTGTTCATTGTCCGATTTTTTAAATTTTCGGCTATTTAGTATGCTGTATCAAGGCCAACAACTGTGCCAGGTTTGGAAGAAATTGGTTTAGCGGTTACCAAGATATACACATGTAACCATAAGTGGGCGTGGCTACGCCCATTTTCCAAAAATTTATAATATTCTTATTTTTCGTCTGAAAGTTATTGTAAATATCAATTTTGAGTGAATTATCTTCAGTAGTTACTAAAATATCGCAGTTTTCGTATTTCTGGAAATTACCGTTATATGGGAAGTGGGCGTGGTTACAGTCCGATTTCGCCCATTTTCAATACCAACCTACCTTGGATTAATGGAAACCTACATACCAAATTTCGTTGAGATATCTCAATTTTTGCTCGAGTTATCGTGTACACGGACGGACGGACAGACGGACGGACAGACAGACATGGCTTAATCGACTTCTCTATTCATTCTGAGCATTTATGTATACATTTGTCTATATCTATCTCGATTCGTTTTGGCTGTTACAAACAACCGTTATGTGAACAAAATTAATATACCCTTGTGCACAAGTGCGCTCGGGTATAAAAACAACACAATGGAAAAGAATGTACAACAAAGAAATATGTATTTTAAAAAGTTAAAAGAACCAAAATGTTCTAAGCAAAGAGAAAGTAAAAAGAGTCACACTTTGATAAGCAAAGAGCCGCGTTTGCCCACCGTTGGTAAATAGTTTAGAACTAAATGCATTCATGCATATGTATATACAAAAGTAAAAATGTATGCGTTTTCCCAGTCAATCGAATGGGTACAAAAAGCGACTAGTTACTTTAAAAAAATAAAAATAAAAATTTGCGCCAGCTGAAATTCGAACTGGGGTGCTCAGTTTTGTTAGGCGAATACTCTCTCTATGTGCCAACGCCGCACGTGAAACTTCATTGACTAAGTGCGTACATATCATTAAATCGTTAATAGTACCCGTTAGAGATGAGCTGGGGACTAATTGATCTCCAATTATACCCATAAGGGATGAGTCGAGACTAATTGACCTCCATTAGTACCCGTATGAGACTAGTTGCGACTAATTAATGCCCAATTGTACCCGATTGAGAGTAATCTCGGAATACTCTCTTTAGAGTTAGTCGCACAATTTTTTGCAGGGTTAGGTTAAAGGCGGGTATAGTTGCATACTATGTACATACTTACAATTAAAATAAGGAAAAAATTTTACAATTTCGGCATGTGATGCAAAAAATCTCTAAAAACACACAACTTAGGGTTTCCAAAATATGTACGAAGTGATAGTACAGCTGCATTCTTCATCTTGTACTTAATCACAATAATACTAGCTCGGTTCACCAAATATCCCGCCCATGATATCATAGCATTCACACTGAATGCGTACTTACATAATACATATATACTTATGTACATATATGAAAAATATGTATATACTTATGTATATGAAAACAAAGAAACCAGCAAAAATAAAAAAAAGATTTTTTTAAGAAGCGGAAAGCGACATACACATCCTACAAATTATGTATCGCGTGCGTGAAATTCTCCCGATTTGTAGAGAATTTCGATTTAGGTGACAGTCGGGGCTTGGACAGTTTTTTGCGGTTAATTGGGTATATGTTATGTTGATAACTTAAAGAAACCAAATAGACGAATATGTAAATTTTTAACCATTTGCTGCTATTTGGAGCGACTTTTTTCAATTTGAATGGAAATATCTCCACAACCGGAGTCTTTCCAGATATAAGCTATATAATAAATGAAAGCTAGGGTTTTGGGCTAGACTTGAGGAAACTTATAATAAAATCGACTAACCAGTTTTTGAGAAAATCGTCGAAATCTATATTTTCAGCAGCCCATTTTTTAGTTTTCAGGCGATAGCGTTATGACATATTTATATTTTATAAACACAAAAGACAGCGTTAGATAGCTTGTTTTAAGGCCCTTCTACTGATATCCACTGAATGGTATGGAACGAGTAGTGCGGCCTCAGTGATAGTTTAAAAAATTGCCTTTTTCGAATTTCAGGCAGAAGCCACGCCCCCAAAGGCATACGAATGGAAATATCCTGGAACAAAACCTTCTTAGTTTTTTTCGTTCTTTAATTCCTGAAAGTTTTAAAAAAATTAAATGAAGGTACGTACAGACGCTACACACATCGCAAAGCATCTGGTAGTGGGGACACGAACCAAAATCAATTTAGCTCTATATCTTTCCAACTAGTAGCTGGAACTCAATATATAAGGTATCGTTGGAAAGGTATTGAGCTATAGAATAACACTAAATATGTCGAGTGTACCCACTTACCCTTTTAAACCGGCAAAAGCAAAAACACGTTTTTTGTTTCGCAACACTTTAGCATAATTTTTAAGAATCCGGTTAATCGTTTATGAAGCTGGAGTGCATTTCCTGAGCACTTTCTGCAAGACCTTTCCAACGATACCTCAAACATGTCGATTGGACGTCTGGATAAAAACTTCAAAATCTCGTTTATATACAGGGTGTCCCAGAAGTAATCTGCCAAACTTTAGGGGAAGGTGGGTGGGGGGTGAGCTCTCTGATAAACAAAAAATTATCAGGTAAAAGTGTCACCGTTTTTGAAATATTTACATTTTTTTTAATAAAAAAAAAATCGTGCCTTTTCATGTGTTTTCTTTAACTGCAACTACAAACCGGGCAATACTTAGTAAATTTTTTATGTAAAATACTTCCAGATAGTTGCCTCCCCATACTCAAATGCAATGTAGTTAAAATATATGAAGGAACCATCATAAAATTAGGACTATTTTGGGATTTTTAACTTTTTGATATTTTTTTCCCCAACTTCAACCATCTCTGGTGAAAAAAAATGTACTGAGCTATAACTTTACATTACATAAAAAAATTGCTCATTTAATAAAGATTTCAGAAAGGTGCCACTCTTACTGTTTCGAAAAAAAAGATATAGCCGCTTTTGTGGGCAAAGGACTGAGACACTCTAGAATGTATTTAATAAATTTAAATTTAAGTCGCTCTTGTTACCGACCAATGACATGCTAAATAGTACAAAGGTACATTATTACCTGCTCCTGACATTATTTTATGTTACTTACCGGAATTCGGACTAGAGTCTATAACAAGGGATATATCTATCAATATTTTTTGTGAAGGATGGGTTCACGTGAAATAAAATATACATGAGTTGTTTGAAGAAAAATGTATTCATTTATTGATAATATATGCTCAAATTGGCGACCTTCTACTTTAATACAAGCTCGGCACCTTTTAAGAAAAGACGCTTTTAGAGATCTTAAACTCAATCGGGCTATCTCAGCAGCAGCTCCATTTATTTGTACCCGCAAATGCTCTTCGTTTTGAATAAATTTTGTCCTTAAGGCAGCCCCAGTAGAAAAAATCTAATGGATTCAGGTCTGGCGATCGTGCGGGCCACGTGATTGGCCCGTATCGTCCAATCCATCGGCGAGGATAAGTTTCGTCTAAATGAGCTCTTACTTCACGCCCATAGTGAGCAGGGCACCCGTCATTTTGCAGCCATAGTCTTCGCCGCAGGTTTAAGGGTACATCTTCTAAAAGAGTTGGAAGCCGTTCCTGAAGGTTGAGCATTGGCGGCAGTTCCACAGGTCCCAATATCTGACAATTAAAAATACCGCACCATAAATTTATGTTGTACCGGTACTGCGAACGATTTTCTCTCATTTCGTGAGGATTGTCTATCTGCCAACTGTGAAGGTTATGTAAATTAAAATAACCATCACGTTTGCATGATGATTCATCGCTCCAAATTACTTTATTAAAAAAGTTGGGGTTTGATTCATGCATTCGCAACATTTCACGGCAAAATCGAACCCTCGACAGATAATCTCTTTCTTGTAGAGCCTAAACACGTTGAATGTGGTAGGGATGAAATCGGTGGCCTTTTAAAGCTTTGTGAGCTGTAGTTTTTGGTATTCCCGTCCGTCTTTCCATCATTCTCACTGAAGTCGATGGACCTAGTTCCTCTAACTCAACTTCAACATCTACCGTTGCAGGACGTCCTGTTTCGCCGCCACGCCTTCCAGGTATGCGACCTTAAAAAAGTGAAAAAATTATAGTTAACAAGCAAGCAAACAAGAAAGGTGTAAAAATCACTTACCTCTCTATGGGTCCGGGCGAATACTTCACGACCCGGATGCCGACGATTGGGGTATCGCTCTGCATAGAGTCTTTGAGCAGCTCTGGCATTACAGCAAGTTTCACCGTAAATTAGGTGAATGAATATCCGCATATTCATACTGCGTGTTCTCTGTCATAGTATTAATAACACTATGTTCGAAGGGTCCAATTTCACAAAATCCACTTTCACTAATTCCGGTAAGTAACATAAAATAATGCCAGGAGCAGGTAATAATGTACCTTTGTACTATTTAGCATGTCATTGGTCGGTAACAAGAGCAACTTAAATTTAAATCTATTAAATACATTCTAGAGTGTCTCAGTCCTCTGCCCACAAAAGCGGCTATAACTTTTTTTTTCTATTCGAAACAGTAAGAGTGGCACCTTTCTGAAATCTTTATTAAATGAAAAATTTTTTTATGTAATGTAAAGTAATAGCTCAGTACATTTTTTTTTCACCAGAGATAGTCAAATTTGGGGAAGAAAATATTAAAAAGTTAAAAATCCCAAAATAGTCATAATTTTATAATGGTTCCTTCATATATTTTAACTACATTGCATTTGAGTATGGAGAAGCAACTATCTGGAAGTATTTTACATAAAAAATTTACTAAGTATAGCCTGTTTTGTAGATGCAGTTATAGAAAATACATGAAAAGACATGATTTTTTTTAATTCAAAAAAATGTAAATACGTATTTCAAAAACGGTGACACTTTTACCTGATAATTTTTTGTTTATCAGAGAGCTCACCCCCCCACCTACCTTCCCCTAAAGTTTGGCTGGTTACTTCTGGGACACCCTGTATAAGCGAGTCGTTTCAGCATGCTAGTGTGCTGCTTTCGTCACTGACCTGCGCTGTGATAGGGTGCAATTGTCCGCAAAAATATCAATTTAACTTATAGTATTGCAAAACAAAAACTTAAGATACATATGCATGTGAATAAGTACTTTATATGTACATATTCGTAATGAAATTAAGTTTGCATTAAATTCCAAATTCCAAGATTTTTTAACAACGCAATTCCACATCTGGCAACCGTGCTCTTCGTACTCGTGACTGAGCGTAGTACCAGCGCTTTTCTCGCTTCTTTACAAACACATGCGCGCGCACACGTACACGGCTATTGCTTCCCAGTGATGGAACCCTGCAAAAATCGTTGGACCATGTAGCCTATTTGTGGTATATTGGAGTACTTACAAAAGTGCCCCTCTGTTATGCTGTACGGACCAACACGTGTCTCTGCACCAGTTTATTGTTACTCGATCACTGCTCGTGTTTTAACGAAATGTGATTGAAGTTGAACATTTGAAAGCACATTTGCATGTCTGGCTGTATCTGAACGTGCAGAGGTGCTGGCTGTTATTTATTAGCTCCCAGCATGTTCGGGTTCGAATGCCGTCAGAGGCAACATGTAGTTTTTAATTTTTGTTTTTGGTTTTTATTAATTGCGAAAAAGCATCTGTGAAGTGAAGAACAAAATTGTGTACAAACGAAAAAATATATCAACAATGCCATTGTTAATATGTTGGAGTAGTTTTGTGCTACTCTGGTGTAATGCAGAGATGGAGTATATGGTCCTGCCCTAGGACATCGCAATGTTAATTGGACTATATTTTTTATATGAATTGTGGTTAATTTTGGAGTACTCCTTGGCCCTTAGGGCCAAGCATGCATGGAGTAGTCGCGATTTTTGCAGGGAAGTGCAAATGCAATTATATTTTTCCAGCCGTTTTTTAATTAGAAAATATATTCGGTACAAGCACACCATTTAAGGTACATCTGCAACGTAACCAAATAACTGTTCATGAAACCCTTTGTTAGCTTTAGATAAAAAGTAAAGTGATTGACCTTTTTTAAAACATTGTTTTGTCTCGAGCTGCTCGAAGATATTCCTCCCAACGCAATTTTTATAGCCAAATATATTTAATGTTATTCCAAAAGTCGATATGGCATTGAAGGAAAAAGTTTCCTCCTACTATGAAAGAATTCATACTTATAAAAACCATTTTATTTAGGTAGATTTATTTACTTTTAGGTAAAGCTAGGTACAATTTAAAACTTTAATTTTCCATCGCTGTTGCTTACCCTTTCGGTTTGAAGTTTTTGCCCCGCATCCAATCGCGATCGAGCTGTTCTGCTGCCCGTCCCTAATTTATACTATAAGTGTAGCATAGCTATTTATGGCACATTCTAGATATCAACCTCGTTGTGGGCATCATATCAAAGAGATACAATTAGAAGACTCTAGATGTCGCCCCGCCAGAGGAAGTTCAATATTGCGCCTAAATATATGCACCATTTACATACGCTACAGCGGAAATGGACGACACGCAAAAGATAAAAATTGTGCACTTGCACCAAAACTAAAATACAGTCCACTTTAGAATAGAAGATAAGTAAAATACATAAACACGAGAAATGAACAAAAACCCATAAATTGTAACACAGTTAACTGTCAATATTTTGTACACAACCAAAATGAGATATTAATGCGTTGATCTCTTTTAATCCAATGTTCGCGCATACAATACAAATGCATACACCCATACATGCATTAGAATGTGCATTGATATTATTCGCATGTATACATATAGCCGACGCAAATGCAAGCATTAAAATTAAAATTATGATAAGAGCAAAGCGTTGGTTTGTAAATAGTACATACCAAAACAACATGTACATACAATTAGTTAAGGAAAATAGATTTAGAATTTGTATATAAAAGGAGAATATTTAATAAACAGATCAGAATCGTAAAGAGTCTCAACTAACACTCATTCTTCTTTTCTATTTTATTTTGTATGCTTTACTTCCCCCCACCAGCAGTAAGGGGTAAAGCATTTAACACTCTTTATTCTTCTTTCTTTATTAAAGTTTTACTTCCCACCAGCGGTAAGGGGTAAAACTTTTAATATTGAAAGTACTAACCTCTTATTTTATTAGACTCTACTTAATAATAATTAATAATTAATTATTGTTTATAAAAAAAAATTTTTATTTTGTCAAATTGATTTTTTTCAAATTGCCACATCTTTTTTTTCTCTCAAACTTTTTTGTCTATTAGGGAATAGTATAAACTATTTTCAGTACGAGTAGCAATATGCTAAAATTCGTCGTTTTCGAGTTATGATTTTTTTTTCTGAAAATGCACTTATATGATGCTAGCAGATTTTCGTGCCAGTTGAGGACGCAAAAATTGTTGCCCATTATGATAAAGTTTCCTTGCTGGAATTTTTTTGAGGTTGCCCGATCAGAGCCAAAAGTTTTCTCAATTCGGCTCTAATTTTTGTCCAATTGGGGCCCAATTAGCGATTTGCCCAATCTACCGAAGATTTCCCCAACCAGTGCTCACAATTTGCTCAAAGTGAACATGTATTCGCAATTAAAACGTTTTTATCGATAAAATCACACATACACACATCAAAATTCCCTACGAAAAAAAAAAGTTTTTAATTTTTCTCTTGAAAAATTTTCCACATACACATTTTTTGCAGTTATAAGCGATTTCATCAAAAGTTGCTATTAAGAGAGGAAAAAAGAAGCGTTCGTACTCAAAAAGAAAAAAATTCATTGTTCGAAAAATTCGCATTTCTGAGCAAAAAGAAAAAATACGTGTCTCCTTAAATTGTTCAAGGAACAATCCCTGTGAGTTTTATCGCAAACCTAAATTCACTTTCCCCCGGCCTGGGTGATTTGAGATGGAATGAGCCTTATATATTCGCAGCATACATAGATAGAGTAAATACATACATATTTAAAAAATCATATCTAAACAATCAGAGGTATGGAAAATATGCTGTTAAAGTTGGAAAAGATGTTTGGTTTCAACACTTTTGCAGTAAAACTCATGAAGAGTTATCTGTCTGATCGTCAGCAACAAGTCCAGTGTTGGGAAAAGGTTTCTAGTTTAAGGCGCGCTACTTCCGGGGTACCTCAGGGGTCAATACTGGGTCCATTACTTTTTTCTATATTTATAAACGACATCGTGAATTGCTGCCGCAATGTATCAAGTCATTTATATGCAGATGATACCCAAATATACTTATCGCGCCCCATTGGATTGTCAGAAGACCTAGTCTGTAGGATAAATGAAGATCTCTCTCGTATATCTAGTTGGGCTCAAGCAAATAACTTGAAAGTGAACTCTGGCAAAACAAAGGCAATATCCCTATCTAACAATGAATACAACCTAAGTTGTTTATCCCCTGTTAAAATTGATGGTGTTGAAGTACAGATAGAGCAAGTTGTGACTAACCTTGGTTTCAAAGTGAATTCAAGGATGAGCTGTGTTGATCATATAAACTACTCGATTTGTAAAATATATAACGTATTAAGGAAGTTATATCGCACCGCATATTTATTACCAAATGATGTAAAACTCCGACTAGCTAGGACACTAATAGTTCCTCAAATCATATACAGTGAAGTTGTATACTCTAAGCTTGACAATGCATCAAAACTAAAAATACAAAAAGCTTTAAATACTACAGCTCGTTTTATTTTCTCAAAACGAAAATATGACCATATTTCAGCTCATTCTAAGCAAATACTTGACAACACCCTGGATAACTTTCTTAAGATAAGAAATCTTGTTTTTTTTACACAAGTTGGTTTATACTGCAAAACCAGAATACTTATTTAAAAACCTAAAATTTGCGCAAAGCGAGCGTGTGCCAAATATTATAATACCTAAGACTACATACATTGCTACTTCTCGCATGTTCTTTGTTCATGGTGCACAATTATGGAACTCTCTTCCACCCGCTATAAGAACGATAAAAGACGCTAGATGCTTCAAGAATACAATACAAACTTACTTCTCTTGACTTGCCTCTCCCTCCTCATTCCCTTCCCTATAGATATCTTCTTCTACCTTCTCTCTGTGCCTTTTATAACTAATTCTAATTTTAAAATAATATTATATATAATTTTTATTATTATTATTATTATTATTTTCTTTTTTTTTTAACACCATAGTTTACCATAAGTCGATGTGCTGTAAGAGACACTAGTCTCACTTGCATAAAATAAACATATAAATAAATGAAATATACCTTATATATATAGCGCCAATCTAAGTGATTTTCACTGCTGTGTGATCGGTATGTAAACCGGTAACACAGTTTAATGGGTTTAGCTTCGCAAAAACTGGTATCAGAGCAATCAGTGGTATAAGAGATAAAGCACAGATTTGGACGTTTTTCTCAGTATATTTCTATTATAAAATAGCTTATTATAAAATAGCTACTTATAAAATAGCTTACGAAATTTATCGGTTTTAGATGTCCAAATAAAGGAGTTTTACAGTAAAACCCCATATCTGAACAGTCAGATGTATGGAGGCAATAAATAGGTTATAGTGGCCCGATCATTGTTAATTTTACTGTAATTTTTATGTGGATAATGAGTGAAAGTAGTGCGAAATTTATGTTTCTAGCTGCATATATGGAGAAGTTATAACAAAGAATCTCATATCAGAACAATCAGTTGTATGGAGGCTATAGGTTATAGCGACCCGATCTTCGTCATTTTCACTGTAAATATTTTTTTGATAATGGATGGAAATATTGCGAAATTTCATGTTCCCAGCTGCATAGATGGAAGAGTTATAACAAAAAGTCGCATATCTGAACAATCAGTTGTATGGGAGCTATATGTTAAAGTGACCCGATCTTTGTTATTTTCACTGTAAGTATTCGTTTAATATTGAGTGAAAACGGTCCGAATTTTCATGTTCCTAGCTGCATAAATGGAGAAGTTATGGCAAAAAATCTCATATCTGAACAATCAGTTGTATGGAGGCTATAGATTATAGAGACCCGATATTCGCCATTTTAACTGAAATTTATATTATAAGAGCGTATTTTATAAAGATGAACAAAGAAACACCAAGCTAGTAGAAATCAGCAGTAACTATTCTACGCCAATTGTTTGCTAGTCCTTCTGCTTGTTTTGAGAGCCAACAAATTTTATTATTACAATCAGTGTTGCCATTTTGGTGCTTTGGAGCTAGATTTAGCTCTTTATTTTTCTATTTAGCTCCGAAAATCGGGTTTTAGCTCCTATCTCTTTTTTTAGCTCTTTTCAAATTTATGTAGCACTTTTTTTAGCTCCAGAAAGTTTTAGTTGTATTTGGTATATATAAGCCAAAACTTAAGCATTGATAAAATGGAAATTTCGAGATGCAGTGTATCCACCATAAACACTTGGATCTAGGTTAAAGAATTCAAAAATTAATTAAAAGAAAATCCTTTTTCTGATAGCGCGGATTTTGTTTTACCTTACTAATTTTACCTTTAAGGAGAGCAGGAAGTAAAACTTTCCAGACAAATTTTGCGAAAAAATTATTCAATTTAAATATCTGAAATTACAGACATTAACAGTTTGTAAAGTATTTTTAATTCATTGTTATAAGTGCCATAGCAACGAACTCGAAATATATGCACCTTATTTTGTTTTAAAAGATTTTTTCAGCACTTCAACTTACAAAATTCGTTGTTTTTATTAAAATTGCCGAAAATGTAAAAACAACCTTACATCAATAAATGCTCAATCTTAACAAAAATATGTAGCTCTTCATTTTAGGTACTATTAGTATTATTTAGCTTTTTTTAGCTCTTTTTTCGACCGTTTTAGCTCCAAACGAAATTTTTCTCTAGCAACACTGATTACAAGAACAAGAACAAAGAACAAAGCATTTCTGTTGACGTCACGCAAATAGCTGATTCTATCAAATTCGCCAAGGAAAATAGCGGTAATGCTGAAGGCGCCACCTCGTGAATGTGCGGCGTGCACACTTGTCTGCATCGTTGGCGTAGCTCAATCAAAATTCTTGAGTATACGAAGTACAATATTTCTATTGTGTAAATTCGTGTCGCGGTTCATTACGATTAAGTACAAATAAAGTTTCGGTAGTTCGATACTTGTGAAGAAGTGCCAAGAATATATAGATCCTGGAAATCTTTGTCAATAATGGTAAGTCTTTTTTTAATTTTCTTTACAAAATGTATCTTTGTTACCTACAGTAACAATAAAGGCACGACATTTTTACCAGTTACGGCTATTTTTCCATTGTGTTTAAGCCGCCGCTTAAACGTAATTTCAGCGGCCGTGCGCGTATCCTTTGGCCGTAACTGTGTGGAGTCGAAGCGACTCCGAAAATGATTCCCGAGCGCGCACGGCCGCCTACTATTATCGTGCCAAATCAGCGACGCGTCAGTCCAGCAATAAACGTCGGTCTACGCGCACGCGCCCTTCAAAACCTATTTGCGAAATAAACTGTGTCTTCACAGCTGTAAATATACAGACATATACATAGATTGCTATATACTTGTAAACTGAAAGTTTAAATAAATAATCAAACATTTTATAAATTGAATGTAAAAATTTAAAACAAAGTATTTCCTTGTATCGGAAAACGCGTGTGTGTGCAAGGTGAGTGCGAAATGCGAACAGTGGATTTTTGCATGGTCCTTCGCAGCCAACCGTGGCCCAGCTCCTAAGAAAATAAAGCTTTAAAACTTAAAAAAAAAATAAAACAATCCGTATTCGTACGTCCGCAAAAACGCACATATAAAACAATTTCAAGAGTGAAAAAAAGCTATAAACAAAAGTGCACGTATATACATATTCATATACGCAAAAAAAAACCGAGAGAAAACTAAAAATTTTTTGACAAACAAAAAAACTGAAAACAAAAATTTGTTTAGTTACAAAAACAACGTACATGTTTGGGAAAAAATTCGCTAACAATATATAGTAGTGCGTTTTCAAACAACCGACAAACATAAACATTTTTTTGCGCTGTTTCAAAAAAAAAATTTTTTCTTCCGAAAAAGTACTTGCTACATTGACAAGGCGAATCGAGCTACATCAGCCAAGCAGCCATCAATAGTACCAGCATCCACCAACAACATCAGCAGCCATCAACAGCATAAGCGGCAACAACAACACCAGACACAAAAAAAACAAAACAAAACATGCAAAAAGGAGCAAAATCACATACACATATACATAAATCAAGGAAAGTAGTAAGTAGGCAAATTTTTAATTTCCTTAAAAATTTAAGTAATATAACTTTCATATTCTTAAAAGTTATATTATTTCAAATAAATTGCAAACGGACATACATACGTATATACATATACATACATATATATATATATAATTTAATAAAAGGCGTATTTTTTCTCGCCAGAAACGGTTCTATTAAAATTGCGGATATTTTCCTGCCGCCCAAAAATTTCACATCGGCAGTTCGCCGCTATTAAAATTTTGGTAGAAACATTCCGTTTTCCGGAAAGCGGTGTATCTCCACATACCGCCAAACTTATATATATATAGGTATATGTACATATATACAAATTCTGATATATACCCCAAAATAAAGTCCGTTGCAGTTTATATGCCTTCTGTGTCCCACTGTGCAAGAACAAAATATTAGCACAGTAAAATCATATACTTTCCTCTGCTTACCAATTTTTGCCGTTGGTCGCATAGTTCGTTGAACTTGGCTAAACAAATTGCCGAAAAACATAAGTGCATTTTTTTCCCATATACCATATGTACATACGGTAGCACATATAAGCATTTTTACAAGTTGCATTTTCTGCAACTATTCGCTTAATAGTTAAGAGAGTCGCTGTTGTTCATCGGACAATACAGTCCACATATACCAAACGCACTCTAGCTTATTTTCATATCTTTCCACCTCGTTTTTCTCTGCGGCACTCACCAAGCCAAGGCGCATCCATACAAGGTGGTGTTGATTTCATATATGTAAAAGTCCCGTGTATTTTGTTATTGCTTTTTGGTACAGGAGGATGTCAAAACGAAAGGGAAATAGGAGATAATTTTCATCATTTTCTTTTGTTGACATCCTAAAGTTTCGCCGCTTCGTCTTGGATGACATTCTCCTGTACTAGTGTAGAGACAATAATATCCAACCAGCTGATCAATCAACACCACCTTGTATGGATGCGCCTTGCACCAAGCTAAGAGAACGTAAGTCAAAGCCCGCTCTCCGACTTAAATAAGTTCGGTACCAAGAACTCACCTCAGCGGTGAGCGGCTCTTTACGTCCCTGCAGCAAATCAAACTGGTTCAGAACTTTTTCTAATTTTCCTGCCGTTGTCTTTTCTGAATTCCTGGTCACTTAATGCGTAGATTTTGTTGATGAGGTTGATGGCTGTATTTTTCTTTTGCGTCCACGGGTGGTTGGAATGATAATTGATCATTCTGGAGGATGCTACAGATTTCGCATACCAATTCGTTTTTATTATATTGTTTGAACGGTGAACTTCTACATCTAGGAAGGCTAGCTTATTTCCGTCTTCTACTTCTGTGGTGAATTGGATTTTGCTGCGTTGCGAATTAAAAACTTTTAAGATTTCTTCCACGTCATTTTTATTTACGATAGCGAATATGTCAACGACTTTTTTGGAAATATTTGAGCAGTTGCCCTATAAACTATGTAGAGAATTACATATTAAATAAACGAAAACAGTTTTTTATTACTTTTAGGGTCTAAGAAAATCGAAAAAATATAGTACATTACATGTGTGCATCTTTTGTCAGCTTTCACATGACCAGGATGAGTAACATTGATGACAGCGCAACTACCCTGCAGCAAATCAAACTGGTTCAGAACTTGCGCTGAGCTAGCCTGAAAAGGGACGGTACTGGTTCTTTATCTATCCCAACTCAATGCTTGCAACTGTCTTTTTTAACATGGCGATGTCCTACGAAGTGACAATTGTCGCCCTCTGCAGAACTTTTGAACTTGTTCTGAGCTGACTCTGGCTTAGTTAGATGGTTCTGATACAGTTCATATAACAACAGTTCTTAGATAGTTAGTAGAAAAAATGTGGTTAGTTTTGAGCTGGTTCTAATAAGTATAGTATGGAGCCTTTTCTTTAAATAAGCACGCATACAATGTTGTAAATAAAAATACTTCGTTATATGTTTCAAGAGCTATTTGTTTTGAACTAATTTACTTTTTGACGCAAACTGTGCTTTAAATTTAGGAACATAAAGTGTCAATTATTCCTTTATTTTCTAAAACCGTTATTCTTAAAAATAATTTATATTTGTTACGTATAATGGGTATTTCTGTGATACCTATAATTAAAAATCTGAACTAAGTCGTGTCAAAAAATGAGAAAAACGGTGATATATTGAATGGTTATTCGTGATAACTCAGCGTTAAATTGCATTAAATTTATTGAAATGTAATACATAGACTTTCCGGCATCTCATAAGAAATATAGAATTTTGAAGATTCACAATAGTTGTCATGCTAAATATTTTTCGTAAATTTTTTATTTAAGGATGGCTCATAAGTATTATAACATAAACAAATAAATTCACGTTTCTAACTGTGTTGGAAATTTAGTAGAATTCTAGAAACTGTTATAAAAACTTCAATATTTTAAATCAGAGTTTATAAGTATGCAGTTCTATAGCCCATTAAATTTTAGTATAATTAATCGCGCTGATTTTTTATAACTCTTTTTACGCACGCTCTTGAAGGCATTCTCCTATTTAAATATTTTCGTTTAAGATGCAAGATTACACTTTACTTACTAAAATTTTATGGGCTACAAAACAGAATACTCGAAATATTTATAAAAAATATCTGATTAAAAATTTGAAATTTTGAAGACAGTTTTTAGAGTTCTATAAGTTTGCAGCACAGTTAGGAATTTGAATTTAAATGGTTTATGGAGTATGAGACATAGTACTTAAATAAAAACTAAACGAAAAATATTGAAAGTGAAGAACATTGGAAATTAAAAAAAAATCAATGCATAACTACACATTTCGGGGGCTTAGTGATACATTTACGTATGTACATTATCGTTCATATGAATAGCACTCCCATTTCAAAGTGAGATTGTTTACCACTTTTGCAAATTTTTTTACATCTGATTAAAAGGTCAAACATTTTGACGAAAAATCGTTAAATTTAACTTTGTTTTGTATAAAGTTTTAAAACACGGTTTATATGATTTTATTCGTATTTTATACATACGTACGTAGATATGTATAAAAATGACATTAATGTACCAAATATTTGAGCAGTTGCCCCATAAACTATGTAGAGAATTACATATTAAATAAACGAAAACAGTTTGTTATTACTTTTAGGGTCTAAGAAAATCGAAAAAATATAGTATATTACATTTGTGCATCTTTTGTCAGCTTTCACATGACCAGGATGAGTAGCATTGATGACAGCGCAACTAGCAACATATGAGTTTCAACCGTCCAACTCTGCATCCCTTTTTCAGT
>NW_023458559.1:8949661-8953829 GCF_013731165.1 Rhagoletis pomonella
TCTGCATCCCTTTTTCAGTAGTTCAGAGACAGTTCTGAAATTTGTAGAGCGGAACTAGCGCTTTGCCAGACTGTCCCTAGATTTTGCTGCAGGGGTATTATCATATCCACATGTGCATTCCCGCGCACATACATACATACGCACTGTAATCGAAACAAACTTTCTGTTTTTTCGTACTTCTTAACTCACCACTGCTGTGACAAAGCATAGCTTAGCCATATACTCGGCTTCATACGTAAATATTTGTACATACGTACATTTTTACATTGCACATATTCTGCACATTTGTACATACGTGCTAGCAGAGAATATTATCACGAATATTATCTACAACGCAATAAGTGAGTTCAAGATATCAGATACACGCAACCCAGTAGGGAAAGCTCCCGAATTGCATTTGTTTAGATAGTGATAAACACGGAACGGATTTTTAGGACCTAAAAACCTATAAAAAAGGCAAAATAAAATAACGAAATAGGCTGGAAAAGGCAAAATAAAATAGCGAAAAAGGCAGGAAAAGGCACTAGGTATTGCAAAAAAGGCAAAAAAAGGCAAAACAAAATAGCGAAAAAGGCAGGAAAAGGCACTAGGTATTGCAAAAAAGCAAAATAAGGCACTAAAAAAATACAGAAAATTTGTACTTTGAATCTTTGACTATTTTATCCTTTCGAGTTTCTAACTCATAAAACTTTAATCTGTATAGTTGTAGTAACATAGAACCACAAGATGCATTTTGAAGTTTTCTGGCAGCATTTTCATTCGATTTTCGCGAAGAAAAGCCTTGAATGTACTAAATGTGCGCTCGACGTAAGTTGATACAAGTGGAGCCCAATTTAAATACGGGACGTTTGAAACGTTCATATTATCAGGAATAAGGGCCTTTTCCTCGCCCTTTAAAATTTTATCCACACCCCTTATTGTCTCCAAGCCTACGTTAGCTGAGAAATCGGCTTTGAATTTTTCCAACACCAATTTGGCAAGAGGTCCCTGCGCTTCTATAAGCCTCATGGGTATGTGTATATTTTTTTAATCTTAAAAAAAATATTGTAAATGCTATAATCACTTTTTTAAAGGTAGAAAAGGCAAAAAAAGGCAAATATCTTAAAAAAGGCAAAAAAGGCAAATATCTTAAAAAAGGCAACATCAAATGTGTTGTAGTGTGTAGTATGCAGTGTGACTTTTAAAGAACAAACAAGTCGAAGCAAACTAACCCAAATCATTTCACAATTCAACAAGGGCGTAGCCAGGATCTGATGTAAGGGGGGGCAAAATGAAATTTACTTGTTAAGTTTTTTGAAATATTTTTTATTTCATCATTTTTACACTAATAACAAACGTCTCGGATTTTCAGCAAACTTTTCGATTATTTTCTCCTGAATCATCTCGCGGTTTTCGGTAACGAGTTTTCTATGGACGCTCATGAGGCATAGTCCAGAAAGCCTTTCTTCTCCTGTTGTGCTTCTGAGCCAGGTTTTTACTCTACGAAGTGTACTAAACGATCGCTCCACAGTCGCAGTTGTGCATGGAAAAGCACTCAAAATAGAAATACACTTATTTATCGCTGGTAGAAATTCATTTGCTTCTTTGAATAGATCTACAACTTCAAAATCCTTCAAATATTGTTCGGACAAGTTCTTTTTTTTCCATAAATTGTACCAAAGAATGAGTTCACTGCCCATATCTAGATCATAGAACTGTTTAAAATGCTTCGCGTTCTTTTGTACCTCTTCACTGGAACATTTAATCAAATACAATGGGTGCAATCTAGACAGCGAAAAAGCTGGAGTGTTTGCATTGGAAAAGCGTAGTTGTAAAGAGGCCGTTAGTGAATCCAGATACGGTATTATTATAGATCGTCGCCAGTACTCATTTTCATTGGCCGATGGGGGGTTACTTCTGCTTTTTTGTTTACCCGTCAAACGTGGTAGAGAAATTTCTACTCCTAGATCAGCTGTAATAATACGACATTTGTTAATCAACTCTGTAGTGACACCTTCTGCATTCCTGCGATCATTCTTAACCACCTCCAAAATATTTTCAATATGCTGACCAACGGCAATGAGGTCTATTGTCTTCATTTGCAAAATATTTGCTGTAGGTTCCAGCAACGTTGAATATTTAGCAATTGTCATTAAAGCAATAATGAATATCGGCCTTGTTATTGCAGCACACAATTGATACGCAGACTTTCTTGTGGAAAAGTTTCCCTCCATTGACAATTTTTCTAAAGCTTCCACAACTTCAGGAAAATTTTCTGAAAATTTCCTGATAGCCTTATATTTTTCCGACCATCTCGTTTCACACAAACGTGATATATTAGGAGCATAATTCTTACGTGTCGTTGATTCGCGAAAAAAGTTTATCACATCTTTTAGGGTAGAAATAGTATTTCTTATTTCTGGAACCTCGTTTAAGTCATTCACAACAAGATTCAATTTGTGGCTAGAGCAGTGGAAGTATTGTGCACGAGTATATCTCCTTCTTAAAATCGCTTGTACTCCCCCTTCTTTACCAGCCATTGTAGAACAGCCATCAAAGCCAAATCCAACGCAACATTAAGGGTGAGCTCGTGGCGTATCAAAAAATTTTCTATTTCCGTGGCAATGGTAGAAGCGTCTTGTGATGGAAGCTCTGCAAACCCAACAAATTCTTCTCTTATTTTTCCCATAGCTTTGTCATAAAAGCGTAAGCCAATTGAAAGCTGCTCTTTCCCAGCTATATCAGCTGTTTCATCTGCTAATACTGCGTAAGCATCAGCTTTTTTAACGTCCGATATTAACAGAGCTTTAATAACTTCCCCGGATATTTTTATCAGCTCATTTTGAATTTGGGGTGAGGTGTAAACTGCGTTTCGGTGGCATTTTTCTAGATGGTTTTTTAATTTAGTGTCACCCGAATCGATTCGCATGTTTATTAGGTCTATTAAAACGCCCCCATCTCCTTCTTTACCTCTGAGTGGCATATCGTGTGTACCGCAAAATAATACGCATGAAATAATTGAAGACAAGATATTTCGATTTTCTTCAATAAGTTTCTGGTGACTATTTTGTAATTGCACATCTACAGGCACATCTTCAACGAAAGCCTTTGCTGCAGAGATCGCAGTTAGGTGGAGATTTGTGGCAACATGTTTTTTGCAGTCTTCATGAATATTTTTGTATTTTAAAAAAGGCCGAATCATAAATGATCCTAATACTCCTCGAAAAGTTCCAGGAACTGGTGGAAATAATACGCAGTATTTACAAAGGGCACCTTTTAACAACTTTGAATAAACTAGCCAAGGCGAATATTGCTCTAACCAAACATAGTTGAATTTTCTCTGCAAACTTTGTGCATCAGTTTGAAAATTATACTTAGCTTCCGGGACCCATGGGCGCAGCATAATCTCCCTTTTCTTTTCTGCTGACAGCTGATAAGTTCTTCCAACATAACGCCCTACGTCGTTTATGTGACATTTGTCATTTGAATCTATTTCTATATTAGTTGCAGAAGGAGTAGACTGTCGGGGCAAACTAATATCATCGCTTTCATCACTTCCACTGCTGCTGTCACGACCCTTCTTCCTTTTCATAGATGAGATACCTTCACAACAGAGACAGAAGTAGGCATACATTCATAAAACTACTTATTATGGAAACTTATAGGTACCATTTTCCGGAGCTTACCTTTCTGAAAAAAGTTTCTAATATCCATTGTACTTAACTGTTCCCGACTTTGTATTTTGTAAGATTTTTTCTTTTTTCTATTATTTTTCGTATATCTGAAGACAAATCTTTCACGATAGCTATTGTGTGAACAGCTGATTGACCATTTACTTTCGCGATGGACTAATTTTAAAATGAACCAAGTTTCGATTAACTGCGGTTTTTATTAACAATCATTCGAAAAACCGAATATGCAAAAATGTTACCCTGTGATTCTGTTTTATAGGAAACGTAACTTCATGCTGCGTGTTATTAAGTAAACTTAAACAATTTCACTTTGAAGACATACTACCACCAGATGGCGGTGCTTTCCGAATGACTCTGCCTTAACTAATTCGCCTAAAAATATGCGTTGTTAACCAAAAAACAATGGAAAAGGAAATAGGTGTTAAGCGAAAAACAACGAAAGTGGAAGTGTTTTTTTCGTTGAGTTTTTCCATCCTGTTCATCACAGAATGGTAAGA
>NW_023458559.1:8954229-8959793 GCF_013731165.1 Rhagoletis pomonella
ATTATGGATAAGTAAAATATATTGTAAAATAGTATTTAAGGAAGAATGCTGACAAAATAAATCAATACAATTTACTCCGCTCACACATGCGGTTATACTAAAATTAAAAATATTATTCTTTACATGGCGACCCTGCCAGTGTGCTTCGCACTATAGAGCACCAAAAAATAATTTTAAAAATTAAAAAGAGGCTTCATTTTGAGCTTCTACTCAAAAAAAAAGAGAAATCTCCAAAAAACTATAAAAATCCAAAAAATGAAATTTCAATAAAAATTCAATTAAAATCCTGAAAAGTGTGCTTCAAATTAGAGCACCTAAAACCAAAAGTCCTGACGAGACAGCCAAAGCGTCCGTCAGTTGCGATGACAGCAAGGAAGCCCGGTCCCCAGCCATTAACCATTGAGGAGTACCGGAGGCGACAGAAAAACCGAAAACCAAAGAAGGAAGAAATAATAATCCCACCAGTAGCAAGAAGGAAGAGGCGTGGAGGCTACACGCAAAAACTAAAGAGGGAAAAAGCCATCCTCCAACGTGAGCTGAACACAGAACCAGCACCACCCTGGGGAAGATCGTGCCAAATCTGGGAACGCATAGATGAAATAACGTTCCTCATCAAACAATTCCTGGACGCCAGACCAGGACGGACAACACAATAAGAGAAAAACCCCATAGATTGTATTAATGAAGTGCTCCCTATTCGCACTCATAGGGCCAGTAAGCGATAATCGCTTTTCATTTAAGTGAAACTTTATTTTCTGTGTTCAGTTCACGTTGGAGGATGGCTTTTTCCCTCTTTGTAGTGTAGCCTCCACGCCTCTTCCTTCTTGCTACTGGTGGGATTATTATTTCTTCCTTCTTTGGTTTTTGGTTTTTCTGTCGCCTCCGGAAAGCGATAATCGCTGGGGGCAACTAATTTTTAAGAAAAACAAATTGAAATTGTAAATTAATAATAAGCAAATGAATCGAAAAAAAAAATAAAAAATAAGAATGGGCAATACCGACTCAAAATTAGAAAAGCCCAACGCTAACGTAATAAATGAAGTAGAAGTAACAGAAGAAAAAATTAATATAGAAACAATAGAAATATGTATAGTCATAATTACGATTGTAAGCGTTATAAACTTAGCACCACATGTATACGCTATGCACAATAAAAAATTAAAAAAGAAATATCTAAGTATGGCAAACCAACTAGATAAGGTATAAATAAGAAAGAAAACTCCTCTTAATATTAATAAAAAATAAAATAAAATAAAAAAAAATTTTGAAAGAATAAGAACCAGAAACTAGATTCACTTGATAATTTTATGTCCATGGATAAATGGGAAACAATAATAAAATCCATAGAAACTAATGCAGTAATAATAAAAAATCTTATAAATGCATTACACAAAATCGTAGCATAGGGCAAGACACAATCAGAAAACATTTAGGCATTATAATAAGTTCAATAGAAGATGTTAGAAAGACAGTAGCAATAAATAAAAACAGATTTACACAAACACATAAGAACCAAGCATTAAAAATATTTTGGGAACTCAGGGATTTATTAGTTAAAGCCCTTAACCGTCATAATATTCAGCAAGAAGTTCCACACACTATTGAAGAACCAATACAAATTGATATCAATATCCTTATAACACCTAATATACAACAACTTATGATAGAAGATAATATTACTGAAGAGGAAGGACTGGAAGAAATCAACATGGCACAGACAAATATAGAACTTATAAATACTGCCACCAGGTTGATTCCTGAATTCGATGGGAAGCCAGAAAATCTAAGATCATTCTTAGATGCACTTTCTTTAGTAGACACACTAAAAGGCAACCACGAATCAGTAGCCGTTAGTGTAATAAAAACTAAACTAAAAGGCAATAGCAGAAACCTCTTAGACAGTGAGACGACAATTCAGTCTATCATAGCTAAACTAACAGCATGTGTAAAAGGCGAAACCATTGAAGTAATATCGGCAAAAATTTTTAACATTAGACAAAGTGGTAAATCCGCTAATACTTACTGCAATGAGATAGAAACACTGACTAAATCCTTAGAAAGCGCATACATCGCTGACGGCATACCCTGTAGTCAAGCCACCAAATACTCAACCCAAGTAGCAGTAAAAGCAATGACCAAAAATTGCACCATAGATAGAGTAAAACTCATCATGGAGGCAGGTCAATTCAACTTCATGAACGAAGCAATAGGAAAGTTTGTCGGAAGTTGCACCGAAGCAACTGGACAACACAACACTATCCTACACTTCGGAAGATCAAATAAACCCTACCATGGAAACAGAGGAAATGGTAGAGAAAGCTACAGAGGTGGTAACAGAGGAAACTACAGAGGAGGAAATCGACAAAACAACAGAAGATACAATAACAATAATGGTAATAGAGATAACAACTCCAACTATCGTGGAAACCGTAACCGAAACAATTATAACCGACAAGAAAATGGTCGAACTAATAATGTTAGAATAGCTAACAATAACCAAGAACATTCGAAAAACTCTCACAGTCCCCTAAGATCAAGTCAATAGAAAGAAAAGTGTATAATCTTAATCTTAACTTGAGCATTTTTATAAAAGTCCAATTAACACTAACAATACAATAATATTATTAATAGACACAGGAGCAGATATTTCACTAATAAAAACTGCACACTTTAAACAAGATCAAATAAACACACAAATCATTACATCATTAAGTGGAATAGGACAAGGTAAAATAAAATCAATAGGAACTACACACTTCGATCTGAAGTACAAACATTTCTTAGTTCCGCACACCTTTCACGTCGTGCACGATGATTTCCCAATACCTTGTGATGGAATCATCGGTATGGATTTTATCAGAAAATACAATTGTATTCTAGATTTCAACAAGGATTTTGATTACTTTGTACTACGTCCACCTAACTTTCACCAACACATAGAAATACCAATAGCGAATACATGCAATGAATACTTAACCTTGCCAGCAAGATCAGTAATACGCCAAATAAAAATTAAAAGTACAAGTCAAGATATACTTGTACCAAAACAGGAAATTCATCCAGGTGTATTTATAGCTAGCACTCTTGTAAGAGCAAATAAAGCATTCATTCGCATTTCACACAGCAAAATTTGAGGAATCAAAAATCATAACCGAACAAATTAATGATTATGAAATTGTCACAAATAACCAAGTTAATAATAACAGTAGAAAAACAGAAATCTTAACCATATTAAATAAACAATTTCCAAGTCAATTTAAAAATACCTTAACAAACCTTTGTTCAAAATTCACTGATATTTTTGGTTTAGAAACTGAACCGATAACAACTAATAATTTCTATAGCCAAAAATTGCAAGCTAAAGATAATACACCCGTATATATTAAGAACTATAGAGTACCGCATACTCACAAAGATGAGATTGAAAATCAAGTGAAAAAATTGATAGACGATGGAATAGTCCAACCATCACACTCCGAGTACAACAGTCCAATCTTACTAGTACCAAAGAAGCCACTACCAGGCTCTAAAGAAAAAAGATGGAGACTAGTAATAGATTACAGACAACTGAATAAAAAACTCGTCGCAGACAAGTTTCCACTGCCAAGAATAGACGACATCCTAGATCAACTTGGCAGAGCAAGATATTTATCTTGCTTAGATTTAATGTCTGGATTCCACCAAATAGAACTGGAAGATAAATCTAGAAATCTTACGTCATTTTCAACGTACAATGGATCATATAGATTCACTAGACTTCCATATGGACTAAAAATAGCACCTAACTCATTCCAAAGAATGATGACATTTGCTTTCAGTGGTTTAAAACCAGATCAAGCTTTCTTATATATGGACGATTTAGTCGTATTAGGATGCTCTGAGAAGCACATGCTTTCAAATTTAACTAATGTCTTTGAATTATGTAGAAAACACAATCTCAAACTACACCCCGAAAAATGTTCATTTTTTAAAACGGAAGTAACATATCTAGGACATAAGTGTACTGATAAAGGGATACTACCAGACGATAGTAAATATTCAGTAATCAAGAATTATCCACAACCTTCTGACGCAGATGGCGCACGAAGATTCGTAGCCTTTTGCAATTACTATCGAAGGTTTATCAAAAACTTTTCGCACCATTCTAGACACATTACGAGACTAACAAAAAAAAATGTACACTTCGAATGGACTGAAGTTTGTGAAAAAGCATTTAATTATTTGAAGAAAGCATTAATAAGCCCAACATTACTGCAATACCCTGACTTCGGGAAAGAGTTTTGTATAACTACAGACGCAAGCAAATATGCTTGTGGGGCAGTTTTAACTCAAGAGCACGAAGGAAAACACCTACCAGTTGCATATGCATCCAAATCCTTCACAAAAGGAGAAAGCAATAAATCCACCATTGAACAAGAATTAACAGCAATTCACTGGGCTATTACACACTTTAGGCCATACATATACGGTAAACAATTTCTTGTCCGTACGGATCACAGACCACTAACATACTTATTTTCAATGAGAAATCCTAGTTCTAAATTGACTAGAATGAGACTTGATATAGAGGAATATGAATTCACAGTTGAATATCTTAGGGGCAAAGATAATTATATCGCGGATGCTTTATCGCGAATAACAATAGACAATCTAAAAGAAATGACTGAGTCAGTAGCTAAAGTACTCAGAATAACAACACGTTCAATGACACATAAAAAAGACACAGCATGCACAGGTAGTAAATTAAATAAGCATCATCAAATATATAATAAGCCCAATATATACGTTCCTTTAAATAACACTGACGTCAGGAAATATTGTAAATTAAAGATTACCCATGAAAGATGTTACATCAAAAGAGGTAAATCGATAATTGCGTATATATATATCAATGATTTATTTACTAATGAGAAATTTGACTTAGGTAAATTTTTCTCAAGGCTCGATGAAGTGGCCGGTAAATACAAAATTGATTGACTACAATTGGCACCAAACGAGAAGATTTTCGAATTTATCTCGATTATTGATTTTAAAAATAAGGGCAATGAAATATTAAATCAAGTAAAAGTAGCGCTACTGAACAAGGTGATCCAAATTGATGACAATGCTAAAATTGAAAATATCTTAAAAAGATATCATGATGACCCAATTGAAGGAGGTCACTGCGGAATTTATAGAACCACCGAAAAAATAAAAAAAATACTACTATTGGAAAAACATGACTAAAGATATTAAAAAATACGTAAAGTCATGCCATAAGTGTCAAACTACAAAAACATTAAAACACCTGAAAAATCCAATGACTATTACAAAGACACCGGTACAAGCTTTCGATACGGTATTCGTTGATACCATCGGTCCATTTCCAAAATCGATTAACGGAAATGAATATGCAATCACTATAATATGTGACTTGACAAAGTACCTAGTAACAATACCTATACAAGACAAATACGCAAAAACAATCGCAAAAGCTATATTTGAACATTTTATTCTCGTTTATGGTCCAATGAAGACGTTCATTTCGGACATGGGAACAGAATACACAAATGCGATACTTACGG
>NW_023458559.1:8959803-8962025 GCF_013731165.1 Rhagoletis pomonella
GGAACCCTCAACGCGCCCGAAATCTAAAACTTTTGACCCATCCGCTCAAAAGTTTATAGCGGAAAGTGACAGTACTTTACTTGCCTTAAATTGTATGAGGTGACCAAAGCCAAAATTGCCGATCAACTGTCGTTGATTAGAGCAATCGCCGCACCGAGTCCACCAAACCGCGTGGAACACACTTCGGCAGAGGCAAACATTTTTCTTCAAGTCCCACCTTGTGACACGGAGACATTTTAGGGCGGTTACGAAGAATGGCCCGCTTTTCGTGACACGTTCACAGCGGTGTACATGAACCACCCGAAGCTCTCCCGTGCTCAAAAATTGTATCACCGCAGATACAAAACCCAAGGAAAAGCCGGCTCCATCGTCAAGCAATACCCGCTCAGCGATGGTAACTTCGAGCTGGCCTGGGAAGCTTTACGGTTACGATACGAAAACAAACGTATCCTGGTTGACAACCAAATTAAAATTTTGATGACCTTGCCGACTATTCAATCCGAGAATAGCGAGAAACTTCAAAGGCTGCAAACATCAATAAACAACTGTCTTCAGTTCTTAATTCTCAAGACGTCCAGACAGACAGTTGGGATCCCATATTGGTGTACATATGTTCATCCAAATTTCCCGAAACCACACTGTCACTTTGGGAACAATCTCTCTCTTCTCGAAGAGATTTACCCTCATGGTCACAAATGGTCTTTGGCAGAACCTAAGAGGGAAACAACTTGCGCTTAATGCAAGTCCCCTCATCCCATTAGAGTCTGCCCACAATTTAAGCGGATTTCGGTACCAAACCGAGTACAATTCGCAAACCAAACCAAGCTGTGCAAAAACTGCCTTGGTAATACCCATAGCACTAATGAGTGTCCGAGCAAGTGGTCATGTACACATTGCCAACGACGGCATCACTCCCTGCTGCACATGAATCCCAAACCACAATGTTGACACTCCGGTGCGCGAGCGAATGAAACCGACGCACAACACACTACTGCCCAGTCGACACCTCCCGCTCGACAAGCGCAGTCAAGCTCCAATTACAGCGAGCAACCGTGCTGTTCAAAACCAGCACAAATACTATCATTGCACACCGACAATTATAGCAAAATTCTCCTTCCAACTGCCATGGTCGCAGTTGAACACGAAGGGGAATTGTTTCAACTTAGAGCCTTGATTGATCAAGGCTCACAGAGAACTTTCATTTCCTCGAAAGTTCAGAAACGGTTGAAACTACCATTCGAACATTCCAAGCTCGAAATTTCCGGCATGGGTGGGCACGTAGTACAAAGCTCCTCAAAGCTTTGTCTACTCACATTGGTTGCACCCAAAACCATGCAACGGATAAACACAGGCTATCGTGTTACCTCAGCTCACGAGGCACATGCCTACATTCACCAATAGCCATGAAAACTGGCAGCGATTCAAGATCCTTGAACTTGCTGACCCAAGTTGCCACATACCAGCTCAAACTGATATGGTAATCCGCAGCGATATACTTCCACAAATCCAGCTGGAAGGTATACAACAGATTTGCGATACTATACTTGCGCAAAGAACAGTATTTGGCTGGATTCTCAGTGGTCCAATAACCAAAAATGTGGTGGCATTCCCGACACAAGTAGAAGAGTGCTCGAATGCAACTCTCAGCTCTCAGCTTCGAAAGTTTTGGGAAGAGGAGGAGATTCCACAACCTCCACAAATTTCACCTGAAGATCAGGCATGTGAGCATATATATGCAACAACAACGACTCGTGCCCCAAACGGTCGATACATTCTGCGACTTCCATTCAAGGAAGAATTTCCAAAAAAGCTGTCTCTAGGCCACTCTCGGTCTGCTGCACTCCAGCAGTTTTTCAGCATGAAGCGATCGCTCCAGAAAAAAGGAGACTTAGGCACAATGTACAACAATGTGTTGCAAGAATATCTCGACCTCGGTCATATGGAGCACACGAAGCCATTCGAGATAATAGCTAATGGCAAATACTTCTCGTTCTACTTGCCACATCATGCGGTCGTCAAACCAGATAAGGTAACCACCAAAGTTCGCGTGGTATTCAACGCCTCAAAAACATCTGGTTCAGGAAAATCCCTGAATGACGTGTTGCACACTGGTCCCACACTCCAGCCAGATCTCATGCTGCTCATTTTGCAGTGGCGAGTGCACAGATTCGTGTTCAATGGCGACATTGAAAAAATGTATCGTCAAATACTCATCCATGAGG
>NW_023458559.1:8962035-8978219 GCF_013731165.1 Rhagoletis pomonella
CAACCAAAACTCTTGGTATACAATGGAACGCACTCACCGATAAGTTTTCCTACACCATTCTGCCTGCATCGACATCGAATGCCGTCACAAAGTGACAAATTTTATCCTCCGTCGCAAAACTTTTTGACCCGGCAGAATGGCTGTCGCCAGTGATGATTCAAGCAAAGATTCTGCTTCAAGAACTTTGGCTGGATGGCGTTGATTGGGACGAATGTGCCAAACCCATAGCTTTAGCAAAATGGCAACAGCCAGCCATATGACACATCGAAATCCCTCGATGGGTTAACTTCACTCCGGGGCAAGACACCCAAATCCAAGGGTTTTGCGATGTCTCGGAAAAAGCATATTGCGCTGCGATTTACATCCGCGTAAATGCCAGCAACCAAACTAATTCCACTCTCTTGGTCATCAGAGACCACTCGCAAAGTCGCCCCATTGAAGACAGTAAGTTGCCACGTCTGGAGTGTGTGGTGCAGTCTTACTCGCAAAACTTGTCGCAACTGTTCGAAAACAGCTCACATAGGAATCGTGCAACACATTCTTATGGTCAGATTCAGAGATTATGCTAGCTTGGCTTGAAAAGCCACCATGTACATGGAAGACGTATGTATCCAATCGTACCTCCCAAATCCGGGAATATCTTCCAACCGGTATATGGCGCCATGTTGCCAGCCAAGACAATCCAGCCGACCTCGGCACCCGCGGTTGCAAACCGCAGGACTTGGCAAATTCCCCACTCTGGTGGCACGGACCAAAATGGTTCTCTTGCCACATGGATGCATGGCCAAGTTCAAATGCATGCAGTGCATCTACACCAGAAAAGCGCAAGGTGGAGGTATGTCACGCGCTCGAAGAAGAGGTCGATTTTCTTGATCGCTTTTCTTCTTGCTCTCGAGCACTCCGCGGGACTGCGTACATGTTCCGCTTCGTGAGCAATGCCCGCAACCAATCAAAGGGGTTAGCCACAATCACCTATCCACATCTGACACATAACGAATTTCAATATGAAAAAATTCGTCTTATCAACGCAGCGAAATCACGCCATTTTCCGAGCGAGAAAAGCGCTTTGCAAGATAAAAAGCCACTTAACAAAAAAAGACCTCTTCTTGTCCTCAATCCTTCATAGGACAAAGACGGACTTCTACGGGTTAATGGCCGATTAACATATTCCACATTGAGCTATAATGAAAGGCACCCAATAATTCTCCCTACCGAATCGAGGTTCTGCCAGCTATATTTGGAGTTTTTACACTCGCTGTTTCTTCACGCAGAAACACGATTAATGCTCCAAATGGTATGGCAAGAGTACTACGTACCAAAGCTTAAAAATCTAATTAAAAAATGCATTTTTCATTGCAAAGTGTGCACGCTTTACAAGCAACAAACACGCATAAAATAATGGCCGCTCTACCCCCTGAGCGCTGCAGTTTCTAACTCCCATTTTCCACAACGGGAGTAGATTTTGCTGCATCGGTGCTAAGATCTACAACCCTTATCAAGGGATACGTTGCATTTTTTGTCTCTTTTTCCACAAAAGCAGTGCATATCGAGCTATGCTCGGATCTTACAACCGAGGCTTTTCGAGCAGCATTCGCCCGCTTTGTTGGCAGGCGAGGCTTCCCCTCAAAAATGATGAGCGACAATGGAAAAACGTTCATTGGCGCCCAGCGCGCAACAGAACGCGACTTCGTTAAATACCTTAACGAATGTTCCGCAGGCATTGTCAAAAAATATGCCCCTCAAGGCATCAACTGGCAATATATACCACCCAGCGCTCTCCACATGGGCGGCTTGTGGGAATCTGCAGTGAAAAGCTTTAAAATCCATCTAAAGAAAACTGCTGCAACCCACAAGTTTACTTTTGAAGAATTCACGACGCTTTTGGTGCGAATTGAAGCAGTCCTCAACTCGTGGCCTCTGTCCGCACTTTCCCAAGACCCAGCTGATATGACATCACTTACTCGGGTCACTTCCTTCGAGGTGCACCGCTGTCGGCCATTCTCGAGCCTAATGCGGAAGACCTCTCTCTACTAAACCGGTGGGAGAAAGGCAAAGCACTTCACCACCAATTTAGTCGCCGCTGGAAAGAAGATTACCTCAAAGATCTCCAGAAGAGATAAAAGTGGAAGCCAGGCGACCTCGTCGTGATCAAAGATGATTCGCTCCCCCCACCGAGTGGCGATTGGGACGAATCGAGAACGTTCGCCACGGCCCTGATAACTACATACGTGTCGTAGAAATGGACTGGAAAAAGGCGCAGAAGAATCCGCGCAACCAGGCGCCGCAACCGCCGCGCAAGAAGGCGGCGCAGCGGACGATCACGCGCACTCCCCAAGGCCTAAAAACGGCCAATACCAGGGCCGCACCACCCACCGCGTTCTGGGTAACACAATCCGCGCCCTGAAAGAGCTGCAGGAGACACTCAGAAACGCATTCCTGCAGGGCGGGGATGATGTTTAAGCCGCCGCTTAAACGTAATTTCAGCGGCCGTGCGCGTATCCTTTGGCCGTAACTATGTGGAGTCGAAGCGACTCCGAAAATGATTCCCGAGCGCGCACGGCCGCCTACTATCATCGTGCCAAATTAGCGACACGTCAGTCCAGCAATAAACGTCGGTCTACGCGCACGCGCCCTTCAAAACCTATTTGTGAAATAAACTGTGTCTTCACAGCTGTAAATATACAGACATATACATAGATTGCTATATACTTGTAAACTGAAAGTTTAAATAAATAATCAAACATTTTGTGAATTGAATCTAAAAATTTAAAACAAAGTCTTTCCTTGTATCGGAAAAAGTGTGTGTGTGCAAGGTGAGTGCGAAAGGCGACCAGTGGATTTATTCACATTGTTTGCTTACTGTCCAATATTTTTTTTTTATAAAAAAAACAGCTTATTATCTAACAAAAACTATATAAACCCAAATTTCAAACTGAGAAAAATTAGAGGAAATTCAATAAAATTAGAGCAAACTTTTTATTAAGATTATTGACGGTGCCAAGCATTTTCTTCCATACAAAGTGTGTTCGAAATTTTTTTTGTATGGAATAAAATAATAACACTATTCGCAAAAAAAAAGTTATCAAAAATCAACGCGAATTTTTAGATACTTGAAACTTGCACTTTCTTAGGCTAGAATTTAATGCGCCATAAAACTGCGTACCTAAAATTTTTCTAGAAAATCTTAATAAAAAGTTTGTTGGAAAAATTGTTTGCTGAATTTTTCTAATATTTCAATAAAGTTTGAAATTTGGGCTTATATTGTTTTTATTAGACAATGAGCTGTTTTTTTAAATAAAAAAATAATAAACAGTAAACAAACAATGGAAAAAACCGAAACTGGTCAAAATATCGTGTTCCTATTAATTTTTAGATGACTGTATGAGTGTACATATGTAATTTGAAAAGGAATAGACTCTTATGGATCTAAGATCTTATTTTGCATCTCTTATTTTATAAAATGATTTGTTTAAAGTTAATATTAACAATGTGATCAAATTCAGAGTCTCATCAGCTTCTTAGAACGCTTTCATCAGCTTTCTTAGAAAAAGCGGTATCAATTTGGAAGGAGAGCAGTGGAAGTTCTTGGCAAATGCGACGAATATGCCTTTCCATTGATTAACAAACTTCTCCGCATTCTGGTCACACTTCCAGCTAGTAACGCTACTTCCGAAAGAAGTTTTTCAACCCTTCGCCGGTTAAAAACATGGTTGCGTAGTACCATGAATGCAGAAAGACTGATAGGTCTAGCATTTTTACGCGTACACTTAGATATTGAAATTGACACTGAAAGGATAATAGAAATATTCGCATAACGAAAGGAAAATTTGAATTTGCAATTTAAATTATTACAATAAAAACTCTGAATAAGTTGTTAAGTTACCTAATTACATCCTGCATTTTACCAACATTGTAAGCAAGAAAAAAGTATTTATATATATATATATTTATATATATATTGCATTAATAAACCCAAGGTATAACTTTACATCTTGTGTTTTTTTTTTGTTAAATTGTACATGCAAGTGTTTTATTAGACCTTGCACCAAATTCACAAAACGAAAAGCAATATTATATCAGAAAACACTTTACTTCACACTTAATAAAAAATACTCGAACCTATATTTGCATGAAAAATAAATTAGGGTTAGATGCTTGTAATTTAACGTTATTTGACAAGTTGATCCCAATCGATCTCAAATTTGTACTTTCTCTATAGAAATTTTAGGTCTATGTTATGTAGTTTGACTTTTGTCAATTAAATCTAATGCTTTGTATTGCATGCGCTTCACGTTTTTCGTTTTCAATCTCATAAATGGTTTATAATGACTTTTGCTAAAATTTCAAAATCAAAAGTTATCAAAACAAATTCTATGGGACTGAGAAATATTAATTTAAAATTTTTAGCCCATTTATAAAAGCGTTGTATATTAAAAAGTTTTTAATTTAATTTATATTCGTTTCGATTCGAAACGAGTAATCATTCGATCACAAATGCCACGATTCGGGCCCTGAATTGCTTAATACATTGTTTACATTACTAATGAACCTCGAATCGCGGTTATTGGATGTGGTAAAGATTTTTGATAATAAAATTTTACGGTAACCAAATTATCGGTTACTTGCAGAGTATACCTGTAACCATGGTTCAATAATGAAAGGTTTTGTAAGAAAAACTTTCTCTCGCTCTAATTTTATCAATGACACTCCCACCCTACTCCTAAAAACAAAAACAGTGATATTTCTTTCCAAATTTCTTTGCCGGTTTTAAGAACATTTTTCAATTTTTAGTAGTGAAATTTTTACTTTTTAAATTTGAAGAAATGTTTGTTCTTCATCCGCTGGGGGCAACATGACAAAATGGATGAGAATCGTTAGACTACAGAAATTCAATGTAGGCTAAAGAGACGAAATTCCCTTAAATGCCGAAATGTATTTGTCGATATTCGTGGAGACCTCTTGACTCTGCCAAGTCCCTGTAAAGTAAAGCGCGCGTTCTGGTAAATGAGTCAACGAAGGTATTTAGGTATTGTCCTCCACAACACAATCCTGGTGTCTCCGAATGAGACTTTGACGCAATAAAATATTGGCAAGCCGCGTCCATGGGCTCGATAGTAACACAGGCCAGTAGAGCTGTCAAACTATCGATAGTCAAGTCCATCGATGTTTTGCGATAGTCTTAAGGGTGACTATCGATACTATCGATAGTATCGACCCATTTCATATGTTTTTCTAAATCCATTTATTTTTCGTTATCATGCTTTTATTAATTTGTTTATTTTATCGGCTCATGGTTGCATTTTAGATTCGAGAAATATTGCTAGAAATTCATTCGCTGTGTAGATAGTCAAAAAGCGATTTCAGAAATTTTCTCTGCAATTCGCCTTTCGGAAATAAAAAATGTCTTTACATGCAAGGTGCCACTGCTCATGCAACTGCTTTCTGCAATTTCTCAATTTGACAGTCTTTTGAAATACATATACTGCATTGCCCGGTATGACACGCTCTTAAAACGGCAATATAACCTCTGCTATTTCCACGCTAAAAATAAAAAAATGGCGCTTTTGGAAATAATGCAATGAACCAACTAAACAGATTACCCAGCACGGCATCCGCGTATTTGTAATTGCATTTGAGAAAAAAATAATAATAGCAAATAACGTAATTTTTTCATCGGTTGTTTCATTAACACACATGGTTTCATACCGTTTTATTCACATGGCGGCGAAAAAATGACGTCACTGCAAAAAAATACTTTCTCGCACACCGTCCTAGGTGATCTTTATTCGTTCGTTCCTGAAATAATGCTGCCAATTTTTGTTCTCTTTGAACCAATACGTGCAAATATCAAAAGCGCTAGGAAGGAGAATACGCTATCAATGAAGCGATAGTGGCGATAGTACTAAAACTATCGATAGTTATTTCAAGTGACCAGACTATCGATACTATCGATAGTATCGTCGATAGTTTGACAGCTCTACAGGCCAGCTCGGTTTAGGCAATGCCGCGATGTAATTGCACACTTACGGCACTTCTCATTTGACGATGTAGATAACGTACCCTGTCTCAGTCGTTCAGTAGCGTGTTCCTTTTATTCTTCCGGAGTTCATCCGGCACGAATCGCCAATCGCGACTGTGTAAGCCAATGTTTAATATTCTGACGGTGGTATAATCTCCCCAGCACACTAAAAGTGCAACATCAAAGAACTCGAATTACCATATTCGAAGCAATCGAGCCATAACCGCGAAAGAAACGTAAGCTCCAAATGTTTTTATTTGTCGTGTTTTTAATAAATATTCCATAAGTTTTCCACAAACAAATAGCTTCTTCATATCCATCATCTGGAAAACAAATACAACAAAAAAAATCTCAATGTGAACCATTCATTCTCGAGTTAAGCGCCGTCGAAAGTTTGGCATACATATACATAGAAATATTTATTTTTAGTAACAATCAGGGCTTATATTCGATGTAAATAAGCTTGTTTAAATTAGATAATTTTTGTTTTAAAATACCACCATTCACTATTATCCACACCTTTTTGTGGAATTTAGCTACCATTTTAGGAAGTGTGATTGAATTCTTTCCCTTTTCTCCTGCTTCCAAAAACTATCCCTGTGGGTGGGAAAAATTCTACTTACAAAACCTTTAGTAATTGAATCATGACCTGTAACTATATCTTTTTGTATGCTCTTTGATATGAGTATGACACGTTTTATAACGTTCTATAAGCTAAATTTTTTTATTGCAGGTTGGTACAGGGGGCATGGACTCTAAAGTGAAGGCTGCTACATGGGCGTTGGATCGTGGTGTTAGTGTAGTGATTTGTAACGGCATGCAAGAGAAGGCGATCAAAACTATAATTGCTGGCCGAAAAGTTGGTACATTCTTTACTGAATCCACAGAAAGTTTCTCGACTCCAGTAGATGTGTTGGCTGAAAACGGTGGGTGCATGAGTTTTAGATAGATCATATATCATTTGGTGTGTTTTGAAATAGTTTCTTCCTTCACCGCCATTAAAAATTTACTAACTTAAATATGAAATATACATATAGTCCTAGAAAAAATCGACGGGATATTAACCCTACCTAACAAAATTAAAAAAAGTCGTCTAGGTAGGATGGTTCGCGCATTTAGTCGTCCAAATGATAGAAAATTGCCTACATAAAATCGATTTATTGATAGAAACAAATTTTTCGTCAGTTTTACAATGTTTAGTTAATATGTTGCCAAAACCATATTTCTACGAATTAAAAAGGGCGTTATAAGTATAAACAACTCCAGAAATTTAATTATTTTTCATTATTTATTTCTCTATTATGCGGCCGCCTATTTACAGCATTACCTAACGTCCAGAATTTATGCGTATAGAAGTGGTAAATATTTATGGTAATACAATTTTCACGTTACAAAATCATCGGTAACTTGTAGCAGGCGTATTCTGCGCAGATAACTAAGTTGTTTTAACCGGTATTAAAGTTGTCGTTTTTGTTAATAATTTTTTTTTATATTTTTCTGTTACAAAGTGTTCAGCAGCGATCGGAACGTACGTACAACAACAGACATAGTACATATCGACCCCTGATTGCGATTTTATCGTAAGCGACAAAAGGTAAATTTTATAGGTGAGTTTTTCTTTAATTCTTCCTTAAACAGTGTAAAAATTTAATTGGATTTAAATGAACAACAACATTATTGAATGCTAGCTTTTTAATAGGACAATTTATTTTTTGCATACCCCATTGTCTAATGGTAAAATGGCGCTTACAATATTTTTCTGGAACATGCTGAGAGGTAAGTTATCAAAGAATTGGAGCTTGCGATAGTTTTAAGTTGTATAATCAGGACATTTAAAAACGTAGGAGTGCTTAAAGATTGTTTGAAAAAACTGCATTTTAAGTCAATTAAGTATAAACACTGCCACTCAGCAGAATAATGGGGCTATTCGGAAATGCAGCAAAACAAAGCATCAGTCTATTTTATTTCTAAACTTTAATTGATGGAAATTTGCAATATGCGTAAACGCAGTTTGATGCCGAATTGGAACTTAGTTGGGCTTTTCCAGCAATTATAGTTTAGAAGTAAAAGACACTTCAGACTTCATTTTATGCAAATTTCGAAAACAGTTGTTATATTTCTCGACTCGTCGTGTGTTTTAAAAGTTGCTATTGGAGAAAAAAATTGCTAAATGAAAACTTTCAATCTAGAGACTAAACTCAACCACTGCAATTTTATAAAAAGAAGGCTGAAGTGCAAGCGTTATGATAAGTTATCTTGGCCAATATATAGAGATAACGTGGAGCGTAGCGTTGAGCACTTTAATGATACTGCTTTCAATTTTTTTTCGAAAGTATGCACCAAAACGTAATACAATTATGGTTCACTAAAGATCCTAAAAAACTGAAAAATAAAAAGTATCATTCTTTTAAACCTTATAAAAGAACGGGCTTACACAGTGATTACGTAAAGTACTCAGTTTTGCGGCATAGCTACTTTGCATTAAATAAGAAATGTTATAAGTCATATTTATGTAAAATTAAAAAGAATTTAATTAACAATCCTAAATGATTTTATGGTTTCGCAAATTCAAAGCGTAAGGTACATGGTTTTCCGTCCGCTATGCATTATCGCAACACTGTCTAGCGACAGCCAACTCATTGCCAACATGTTTGTCCAGTTCTTTAGGTCCAATTATTCTGTAGACTTCCCCATAAGTGGATACTATCCGTACGAGCTTTGTCCAATTAACTCTACTTATATTCCAGTAATATCTTCCGATGAAGTTTTACACCATTTAAAACCCTTAAAAGCGTCACCTGGTCGTATTCCGAACTGTTTCCTTAAAAACTTATGTCTCAAACGGTTTTAGAGAAAATGCTCATACCGACGTAATATACACCGATTCCAGTAAAGCTTTTGACAAAGAATGTCACTCGTTACTCATCCGTAAACTCGACTTAATCGGCTTTCAGCCCAGTCTTCTTCAATGGATTTTTTCCTACTCTCTGATAGAACACAAAGAGTTATTTTTAAAAATTGTTATTCCAACATCATTAAAGTTTCTTCAGGAGTTCCTCAGGGAAGCCACCTTGGTCCGATTCTGTTCCTGATATTCATTAATGATATTTCTTCTATAATGAAATATCCTAAAATTTTAATGTATGCTGATGATGCGAAACTTTTTAAAACATTGTCCTCTTTCGAAGAAAGGTCTTTGTTACAATCGGATCTAAGCAACGTGGTTAGTTGGTGTAATACAAATTATATGCCACTTAACCTCAATCAGCTGTTTATTCAATTTCAATTTTGTCGATCTTGGTATCACAATGGATGCCAAACTCAATTTCAACCTTCATTTTAATGTTACAGTCAATAAAGCCAAAGGCGTTTTTGCATTTGTAAAGCGATGGTCAAAAGATTTCAAAATCCTTATGTTACAAAAGCTCTTCTTACCACTTTAGTTAGACCTATACTAGAATACGGATCTATTGTTTGGAATCCCTGCTACCAAGTTCATTCAGAAATTATTTAATCAATTCAAAAACAATTCTTACTTTTTGCATTGCGTGATTTTAACTGGGATTCAGACTACAATGTCTCCCCTTACACCAGTCGTCTAAAGCTCATAAATTTGCCTACACTCGCAAGTCGTAGAGAAATGCTAGGTATAATATTTATCGTAAAATTAATGACAGGCTTGATTAATAGCCCGGCCCTTCTGGCTGAGGTTTATTTTAATGTTCCCTCTCGAGTGTCAAGACACTTTCGGCCTCTATTTTTGAAGCCATGCAAAACTAATTTTGAACTAAACGAATCATACCGTTGTTTATGCCAAGATTTTAACTCTCATTCCAGCACGTTTAACATATCGGACTCGGTTTTTGCTATAAAGAAAACCATCATTTCCACTCTCAATAAATGAAATACTATCTTTAGCATATCCAATCAGCTGATGAATTTAATTCTGTAGCTGAATTGTTTTAGATCTCGACACTTAACAAACTGGTGTTGCAGGTGTTCTGCAGCTGTCAAAATTTGCTTGCATTGTTGGTGGTAAATATTTCATCTCCTGTAGCGTAACCATGGCTAAGTTACAAAGACACTCGCACCGATTAACGATTTAACGTATTATTTTTGTTGTCATAGAACTTTTGTTATTTTTTTATAAAAAATATAGTTCATTCTTTAACAAAAACCGTGTAAATCCAAGTTTCCAAATTTGTGCAATATTAAAAAAAATCAACAAATTTTCGTGCAAATTTCGAACTTTTTAAAAATTCTAAAAAATCAATCGAAATTTTTAGCCATTTGAAACTCATACTTTATTCTATTAGAATTCAATGCGCCACAAAACCGCGTACTCGGAATTTAATTAAAAAACTCGAAATTTTAATGAGAATTTGTTGAATTCTTTTTTAAATTGCATAAATTTTTAAGGCAGTGTCACTCGATTGGTACATTTGTACAGATTTGTACATTTTTATATTGGGCTGTTGGTAAAAAAATGCGACAATAGTCAAAAGATTGGTACAATACAGCGATGTTCTATTGAAAATTTCAACAAATTAAATTTCGTGATTGGGATAAAGAAAAATATTTTGGGTTACGATTTGCACCAAATTTTGGAAAATACCCAATCGTGTGACACTGCCTTTAACATATTTAACATATTTATTTAAGAAATGAGGCTGCATCTATAAGACTTTTGAGTCTTTTATAATACATCAACAGGATGTAAAATTCAATGTTTGTACAAAGTAAACTTAAAACTAACAATATATGAAATAGCAACAAAAAATATTAATATTTGTATTTTAAATTAAAATTACAATTAAGACTTAAAATTTAAGGCCAGATATAATAAAAGGTCAGTCATATAAATATAAATACGAACATACAAAATTTGGTTTAATAGTAGAAGTGACAGAGACAGAGAAATGATAACAGTTTAATCGCAACCACGTTCATTGTGCAGATTTAAAGTAATTATGCAATACCTTTTTGAAGTTACTCCGATTAATCACTGCTTTTACGGATTCAGGAACTGAGTTCCAGAGCCTTACAGCATTAATGAAACTTGTTGAAACTATACGGATGTTTTTAAAGAATGAACTATAAAAAACTAACCAAAATTAAATAACAGCAAAAATAATATTTTAAAACTTGTGAAAATTTGGTGCGGCTATAATTTGTTCGACTACTGTACATAAGTTGACTATGATTACTCGGCCATGCTATCATAGTAGCACAATGCCACTAAGCGCATTTTAAAATTTTCAGGCAATAGCCTCATGCGATTATCGCTTATATTTTTTCTTATTTGTGTAAAATATTTTATTTTTATCTGTATTTTTCTTTTAATCAAAATTGTTGAAATAAAAGTGAAATTAAAAAAAAATTGCCAGAACATCTATACTAATTATATAAAGAGAAGTCCCTTTTTTTTGTAACAGGTAAACTCGCGAACGTCTGGTCTGATTTTCATGAAATTTTGTATATAAATAGCTTTCAGCAACCATCATGTTTTAGGCCAAAAAAAAATTTACTTTTTCTCGGTAGGTGTATGCGTAGAATAGCATATAGGATCCTTCTCGCTGCGAAGTGGACCAGGGACCGATTTATTCGAAAAATCGTATCAAGGGGCGAATTCGTCACTAGGCAAGTTTTTTTTGCGACAATCAGAAACAACGGATACAGCCAAAAATGTATTCATACGTTTGTTTTCATATATAATGTAATTCATATATTCCAAGAAAAGGCTTTACTTCATAAGATATTCTTTTGTTCCTAATGAACCAGTATATATGCTTCGGTTGTAGGTTAGCGTGAGCCTAAAATCCCCCTTTTTAGAATTTTGATTAGTAAAAGCAAAAATATGGTTCATTATGCTCTAAAAACAATCTGTGTGAAATATGACAATTTTTGGTCAATATCTTGGGCTTGCCCAAGTCCATCAAAGTTCAAGTGCAAAAAAGAATTTTTTTTAGCTTACTTCGATTCTCTACAAAAAGGGTCCATATACCAAATTATATAGGACTAATACTTTCGAAGGTACTTGCAATTTTAGTAAAAAAAACTTTTCTATACTAATTATCCCTTTTTTTGTAACAGGTAATCTTGCGAACGGCTGGTCCGATTTTCATGAAATTTTGTACATAAATAGCTTTCAGCAACCATCGTGGCAAAAAAACTTAACTTTTTTTCCGGTAGGTGCACCAGATACCGATTTATTCGAAAAAATCTTATTTATGGTCCAAATTGCTTGAAATTGCGTGCGTAGGTAGGTTTTTGCCTAGATTAGCGTATAGGATCCTTTTTATGGCCCGGATCGTATTTATGGCCCGATTTGCTTGGAATTCGGTACGTACGTAGCTTTTTGCCTCGATTAACATACAGGATACTTTTTCCGGTTGGTGGAACAGGGACCGATCTATTCGAAACAAAATCGCATTTATCGTCCGATTTGCTTGAAATTTGGTAGGTAGGTAGCTTTTTGCCTAGATTAGCATATTGGATCCTTTTTTCCGGTAAGTGGACAAGGGACCGATCTATTTGAAAAAATTGTATTTATGGTCAGATTTGCTTGAAGTTTAGTACGTAGGTAGCTTTTTGCCTCGATTAACATATAGGATACTTTTTTCAGGTAGGTGGACCAGGGATCGATCTATTCGAAAAAATCTTATTTGTGGTCCGATTTGCTTGAAATTTGGCACGCAGGTAGCTTTTTGCCGAAATTAGCATATAAGATTATTTTTTCCGGTACGTTGACCAGGGACCAATCTATTCGAAAAATTTGTACACATGGTCAGTTTTTCTGCAAATTCGGTACACGTATTATAGATATACATAGAATAGAATTGAATGACTGCTTTACAGTTAGAAAGGTATTTTAAGGCGCCGCAAAGCAATCGTATTAGCTATTTACGTATGTATACTTATTATCTATACCAATTATATAAAGAGAAGTCCCCTATATTTATAAGAGGTGATCTCGCAAACGGCTGTACCGATTTCTCTGAAATTGTGGACACCTTTTGGTTATAGGCTGATAATAATTTCTTTATATCAAGGTGGCGTGACATCTCCCATACAAATCGAATTTTTCATACCGCATATCTCTGGAAGTATTTGTGGTAGGTCCTGGAACTTGATATGGTATCAATCCCATACTCATGGAGAAAAGTGGGCGTGACGCCTTCTGAACATACTGAAACTTTTACCCATCTGTAAATACATATATAATTCTTCGGTACGTGTGTTTGTGTGTGATCTCCTCCTAAACGAGGTTCACAACTTAAAACACCAGGTGGCGCTGGAGTCGAGTTAGTACTAAAAATTGTATTTACGATCCGATCTGGCTAATATTCAAGACATGTATTGGTAACGTGAAGGGAAATATTGCGGCGAAATAAATTGCTCGATAGTGGCTCTGGAGACGAATTATTACGAAAAATCTTATTTTTGAACCCATTTGCCTCATAATAGAGATATATAGTGGTAATAGTATTGAAAAAAAGATCCGCAAGGCTGCGCTGGAGTCGAGTTATTGCTAAAAATTGTCAAGTGAAGTCATTCGGAGATACCAGGCATCAGGTTAAATCTACTACCATAACCATTGCGATCCTTGTAAAATATAAAATTTGTGGGTATGAAGTTTAAAGTTTAAGTTAAATTTGGTATAAAACTGTACTTTTACTTTAAATGTGGTATAAATTTTGAGCATCGTTTTGCAGTTCGCTGGAATATCGTTTTTGCGGGCTGCGGGGGAGTCGTTTTTGCGGCCTGCTGGCGAAGTGTGCTTTTCATCCGACGGCGAGTTTGCGACCGTCGCCGGCGAACAAATTGTCCACCAAAACGAGTCGGAAACGACGTCGTTTGGCAAATTGGGAAAGTGCATTTTTGTGTATGTGTTGAGTACATCACAGCAAAAATTTTTTAATTTTTTGGGAAGCACTTATTTTTGTATCAATGGAGTAACGCAATACAAGGGGCCTCAAGACAATTTTCGCTTATCCATTGCATTACAGGTACCCCAAATTGGGGTACAGAATGCATTATTTTAACATGTGCATGTCATTGGAGGTAATCGAATAAATATAAAATTTCTTGTCATTGCATTACAGGTAAGCGAAAACTGTCTTGAGGCTACTTGTATTGCGTTACTCCATTGATACAAAAATAAGTACTTCCCAAAAAGTTTCAAGTTTTAGCTGGGATTTTTATTTATAACGTATGTGTTCCTTTTCTTTCGTACGTGTTTACTGAGACATCTGTACTGTAGTGTTTTCGGACGGTACTAGCTCTTACTCCCAGTATAGGAGTATAACATATATGGAACGATGCCGTGCAATAAAGCCATAGGAAATAACGCTATATGGCTTTATTTCACTTCACATGGAGAAATAAGGCCATATGGCTTTATTTCCTTGGGAAATGTGACATAAAGCCATAAGCAAAAATTTTGAATATGAGAAATAAAGCCATACGATCTTCTTTCAATACAAAAAGTAAATGATGTCTCTTTAGCGGCGGTCCGCGTTGCCCTCGTATAAAATTGTTACTTTGTTCATTCTTCTTGCTTTTGATTATATACATATGTACATATATGAGGTTTTCTTTTAAATCAAATATATCTATATATCGTCGTTTAAAGTGCGAAACAGCATATCAACATAATGCAAAACCGCATATCAAGATAACGCAAAGCCGCGTATGTGAGGTTGCATAAATTATTTTGTATATATTCATATTTCAAAATTGTTCTCTCTTTTATAAAGCAATCGCATTTTTGGCTGGTATATTTCAGGACCGCTGTGGTGTAGTGGTAAGCAGTGCGCGCATCCACTCCGCCGCACCCGGGTTCAAACCCTGGTCAAAGCAACATCGCAAAAATATAGAAAAAAGTTTTTTTCTTAACAGCGGTCGTCCCTCGGCAGGCAATGGCAAACCTCCGAGTGTATTTCTGCCATAAAAAACAGCTTCTCATAAAAATACAATCGCCGTTCGGAGTCGGCGTAAAACTGTAGGTCCCTCCTCTTTGTGTGACAACATCAAGGCGCACGCCACAAATCAGAGGAGAAGCTCGGCCAAACACTAACATGTGTGTAAGCGCCAATCTATTATTATTATTATTATTATTATTATATTTTAGGACGAATGGATAAGACTTGAGCCAAGAGCTTCGGTGAGCAAATCCAATTTTTGGCAAAAAATGTCAGTTACGCGCTTTTGCAGAACGACGCGGTTTTGTACTTTAAACGACGATATACATATGTACGATATGTATGTATGAGGTTTAGTACTTTTCGTTTTTGTCATTAACAAGTTTATACCTACCTCAAGTTAATATGCATCTTACCGATTCAAAAGAAAATTACATATACATACTAGGGCATTCAATCCCGAAGCATTTTAACCATCCCGGGATTTCGGGTTGTAAAAATTCTAATCCCGGGATCCCAAGATTTTTCGGGATTTCGGCTTCATAATAACTTTTTGCATTTTACAGTAGGTTCGCCTTTTTCAAACCACACAGATTCATTGTCAACACATTTGGTCTTAGGGGACATAGTGCTCCTTAGTAAAAGAGTATGTAATTTAATGTTTAAATATTTTTCATTCTAAAATATCTATATTACTTGTCAAAAACATTTACACATATTTACAGAAATCGTTTGCCAAAAAAGGCCAACAACGTAAAATGAAGAACAATTCTGCCACGCTGTAAAAGCTTGTTGTGTTTTGAACTGCTACCAGACTTTTCGTTATTACACAGTTCTTGCACAAAATATTTGAACAAGTACAGGTATTCAGGCAGTTCCTCAAATTCACCTCCAAGTGCAAATGGCTCAAGTTCACTTTGAATCCAAATTTTAGTGTTCTGTATTTCTCGTGTTTCAAGTCAAATAATTTTTTTTTTCGTTTTCAACATCTCTTTCATTCTGTAAATGAATCAGTAAAAATCTCGGGATCCCGGAGCTGTAATCCCGGGATTTCGGGACATGGAAAAGTGTTCGGGATCCCGGAATCCCGGGATTCTGGTTCCCGGGACTGAATGCCCTAATACATACGTACAGACATATATCTATACAAATTAATATATATACATTCATATCGTCGTTTAAAGTACAAAACCGGGTATCAACAAAATGCAAAACCGCGTATCAAGATAACCGCGTATGTG
>NW_023458559.1:9003219-9041779 GCF_013731165.1 Rhagoletis pomonella
TTTTTAATTCACCCACCGCTATGTTTCCAAGTTCTGATGACTTTCATCCTTTTGTTGTATATTCTTGTTGGTACATCCCTACTGCCTCCCTCATAACGATTTGAAGTCAATACAACAACAATAAAAAACCCAACAGACAAAAATTTAAATTAAGGCAAATGTTACAGTTTTGCACTCACTCTCAGTTTTGCATTTTACAGTTATTTTTTACTTAGTTGGAAGTCAGATGACTTTTTTCTGTATTGTAATTTATTGAAGAAGTAATGACCAGTAAATAATATAGTTAATCAGGAACCATAAATGTAAATAATAGATTTACTGTGGAAAGGCGGGACCGCAGGAAAGTGGCAAAAAATTGTGGAGTTTGCTACTTGAAAATATTTACATTGATAAAAAATAGATCCTAAAGTGTTCCCAAGGGCAAAGGAAGTCTATCAAAAAATATTACGGTCCAATATCTTGTGAACTTAGCAGCAAGTAGCGATGCAGCCACTATTACAGAAGCGCTTAAGGTATTAAACTTTAATGCAAATCTGTAGACAGCGAGGCGACGAATTGCCAAATTGGCGCAAAGGCATCTTAAAAGAGGAAAAAGCTAATTTGACCAAAATATATGTGCGAGAGTGGTAGCATTTTGCTGTGTCGCCCGAAAACCGGACCGTTGCCTATTGGGATATGTTAGGCCTTTCAGAATGCAATAAAAAACATAATTTTAATTTTCAATTGAAGGTATTTGGTCTGAAAAGACTCAATTAATTGCTTTCAATCAGATGGCCGGGCATGGTATGGGATCAAAAACCCAAATTAAGCCCATGCTCATCATGTAAGGCAAACTGTAAATCACAATGGTCGGTCAATAATAGTTTCGGGTTGTATTTAAACAATTTTGTGGGTCCGTTAGTACGCATTATGCGTAAGGAACAGTATCTGTTCATATTTCAACAAAATTTGCAAGATGTAGTCGAAAAATGAGAGTTTCTGCTGAAAAATCACCCAAAACATACTGCATATGTTCGCAAAGACTGGATACAAAATAAAAAATTTGGTAATTTGAAATGACCTCCACAATCCGCGGACATAAATCTCATCGAGAATTTGCGAAATCAACTAGAAGCACAGCTTATTAAGTATCCAAGACCGTATAATCGAGTACATGAGCTGTGAAAACAAACTAAGGATATATGGAGGATATACCTCCAGAAGTTTTACAGAGATAAGAATAAGGTATGCCAAATCGCACCCAGAAATTAAAACAAGCAAAAGGGTACTGAACATTGTGTTAGTAGTTCTTTTTTCTCGTTAAAATTGTTAAAAAGTTCTTAAAAATATATGAGTGCAAAACTGTAACATCTGCCTTAATTGACATATTTGTCTGCCGGTTTTATTATTGTTGTTGGATTGACTTCAAATCATTATGAAAGAGGAAGTACAGGTGTACCAATATTAACATACAACAAAAGTATGAAAGTCATCAGAACTTGGAAACATAGCGGTGGGTGAATTAAAAAGTGTTACACCATGTTACAGTTTTGCTCGTCACTGTACGTACGAGGACAAACAGCTGATTCCGTACGGAAGGTGCGATCAGTATCGCTCTTTCCTTAAGCAAACGACGTTTGGCGAAACTTGACGAAACTTGATGTTAAGCACATTATAGTTTCAGAATAGGATTTATGTGTATTCGCACGTTTGCATACGCTTGCTTATTTATATTATAGTTAGCCCTTTACTCTCTTTTTCTCTCCATTCTCTAGTAGAGTGCGGGCAAACACAAACCGCTTGGAGTATGCGAGATTAAAAAAACCGATCAATAGCAAGAAAAGTAGAATTTGCTTTGCAAGCGACAATTACATCGACTGAAAAATATCCGCAAGCAGTGTACTGTGCTTGTAAGTGCTTGAGTATTTTCATAGAGCTGTTGATTTTTGGTATTTGGGTTCTGCTAAAGCTGGGATCACACGATTTGTACATTTGGCTAAAAATTTGTCAAATTCGTAGACAAATCATGTGAACGCTAAATTTCATTTGTCATTTATCAGAAAAGCCAAATATTTACCTTCTTGTGGCAAATGAAAAACAACCCTGGTGGCCAAATCGTGTGAACGCAATGCTGCTACATAAGCCAAATAAAAAATACGCAAATGACCAAATATCTGATTTGCCACTTGATGACAAATGCCAGTGACAAATATACAAATGTTGTTAAGCGGTATTGCCATTTTGTGCTTGTGAACCTTTGTATTTTCAAATTTTGGTAAAATTTTAATATTTAATATAATATTCGTATCCGAAAACTACCGAAAAATATCACGTTATTTGAAAACAATAATTTTAAAATATTTTCTCAAACTGAACATTGAAAACATGTACATATACGTATTCGACAGTAGCTGAGTGTGCAGAGAAGCGTGCGACTATTTGTAACCTTCATGAGGTTCCAGGTTCTTATGCCGGCAGAAGAACATATTAAATGTATAATTTATTTCTGAGTATAATTAACTATGAAAAAGCATATTTGAAGTTAAGAATGAAAAATTTTAGAAAACCCACCGGAAAAGTATTCGTTTCACAACCCTTCGTGGCACTTTACTATTCACCTTTCTTTCAGTTTTCGGATCTCTTTCCGCAGTTTTTGCACGTAACTTTATTTCTGTTTACCCGGTGAAAAATACGTATTTATGTATGTGATTCAAGATAGGACATTTCGCTGCTTACAACAATGTTTAAATTGATAATTTATCTTAAGAAATGGCAAAGGAATCAGTGATCAGACTTACAAAAAAATTGTAGTAGATTTCAAAAAAATGTGAAAGATCTCAGGTTTTGGATCAAACTTTGTACAAAAATTTAAAAAATCTGCAAGGTTTCTCCTAAATTGCAAACATTTTAATTAGAATCTAAAACAAAATTAATTTTAGTATAATAAAGTGCAAGATTTAAGTTGATAAAAATTGCGTTGGTTTTGGCAATTTTTTTCCTTGACAGTTTCGAACATATTTTGAAAGATTTCTGCAACCTTGCAAAGTGCTGCCAGCTTTTCTTTTTATCACATCACGATGTAGCGAACAAATGTGGCTCGTTCCAGAAATGCTACTTGTGATTTGCCGATTTTGACAATTCTCAAGTAAAAGTAAACAACGCTTTAGAAATTTGAGATGCACTGAAATGCTAATGCTTTCACAAAAATCGCCGGTTTTTATCATTTTCGCTATTAATTCTTTTTATAAATCATATATTTTGCAATTTAACACAATAAAACCATATTTGATGTCGAAAAATTGAATATTGAGAAAATTTACTATTTTACAGTTTATTTTATCCTCCCATTCTGCCTGTTGTTAGTGTTTAGTGTTGGACAATTTTTGCTCTTAAAATTAAGAAAATTATGTTGAGCAAAAATAAAACTACTCAAAAACGCGAATATGTGGTAGATTTCAGACCTTGTGTGGTAGGTGTGTTCAAAAAAGTGGCAGATCTACAACAATGTGGTAGAAGTCCGATCACTGAAAGGAATCTTACAGAGTATATCGATGGCTGAGTGGAAGATCGACCTATCTCGGCAACCAGTTCGAAAACGCCCTATCAAGAACGCCCTACTTCAGAATTTCATTGAAAAACGCCCTATCTCAGCTGCCGTTTCAAAAACGCCCTATATCAGCTTATTTGCAATGTATTTTTGTTTGAGAATAGGGCGTTTTTCAATCAAACTTTGAAGTAGGGCGTTCTTGAAAAATTTTCAGAGACGGGGCGTTTTTGAACTGACTTCCGAGAGAGGTAGATGTTCCACTCAGCCATCGATATGAAAAATTTAAATTTTTAACTTTTTTTCATTTTAAATTACGACTTGTCCGACTATTTTGTTAACTAGTATACATACATAGGGTGCCCATTCTCAAGACAAATTATTGCTATTATTTCAGATTCGTAATCGGCAACCCCAAAAACTCTCGAGTGCCGGGTTTCGAACAAATCCAATCATTTTTTTTTAAAGTTGGTCGCCATTTTGGATCCACCATTTTGAATTTCGAAAAACTGACTTCAGATTCCTAATTAGCAACCCCAGAAACCCTCCGGAAACGTGTTTCAACCCTTGACAATGTTTAAAACGTTCAGTATCAACGTTTTAATTTTAGTACTTTTTTTTTAATTTGATCACCATATTGGATCCGCCATTTTGAATTTAAAAAAATTGACTTCAGATTCGTAATCCGCGACCACACAAACTCTCGAGTGCCGGGTTTCGAACAAATCCAATCATTTTTTTAAAAAATGGACCGCCATTTTGGATGCGCTATTTTGAATTTCGAAAAACTGACTTCAGATTCCTAATTAGCAACCCCAGGAACCCCCTGGTAACCCATCACAATGCGTAAATCGTTCAGTATCAACGTTTTAATTTTACTAGTGTCTTTTCGAGAGCATATTTTCGGGAACTAGACCCATTCTAATTGTCCAAGCCAGGTGTGTAATTAAGGGAAAGTTCCCCAATAATACCAGAGTAATTATGTGTAAAAACCACATTTTTAGCTGCATTTTAACATGTCAAGAAAATAAAAAAATTGAGATCAGCGTTTTTATAAAAAACCGACCAGCGCGACCTCTAAGAAAACTTTTTTTTCAAAATAAAAAAATACGTGTCTCTTTTTTTTATCACAAATAACAATATTCTGATGTAGCGTTTATGAATTTCCAAAAAGAGTGTTTTTATGAACCACTCTACTGATCACTTGCACAGTTGTCACTGGTGATTAATTTGGCAACTAATTTTCTGCTTGGTACATTTTCCCCCGATTTGGCATTTTATACAATTGAATGGTTTTGGATAAGAAAAACCTTTTTAAAATACAAATGAATTATATCGGAATGAATAAGTTATTTTTCTCATAATTATTTGTGATATCACATAGTGACGCATTCAAAAACAGGAGTATCTCATCCAAACACCCATCATTGATCCAAAAAAAATGTAATCGATATAGCTACAGATGTAGCTTTAAAATTATAAAATTTTCATTTCAACAATCAACCTACCAAAACCGAAAACTTCAGCAAAAAAACATTTCAGCATGCTGCATTTAAATCTATTTTGGTATATTTAAAGGAAAATTATGGTACAAACGAAAAATGTCATATGGCAACCATAGTCAGCACACACTAAAGTAAACAAACTGGAGGTTAATAGCAAATTAACGAAAAACAAACTCAACAAACGTTGTGCTTATTAAATTTACTCACTTTTTCGTTGTATACTAGCATTAATAATAAAATTTGCAATAAATAACTCAAAAAGGCTATATTTTCTTTTGTTTATTTACAAACATGTGTTTGTGATCAGCTGATTTTCTTACTTGCAAGTTTTAGCTGGGAAAAATTTTTCCAGCAGAAATTTGCAGCTCTCTTTCACATTTTGCTCTCTCAATTTCCCCTACTTTGCAAGTAAAACCAGTAAAAGTTTTCTAAAGCATAATACGATGTTTCCACGCTTCGTTATTCGCTCTCTAAGTAATTCGCTAAGTAATTCGTGAATTACCCTGTTTCCACGACACACATTAGTTATTCGTTTGGCAGCTCTAGTTCTTGTTCTTGTTTATTATTATTTTTATGTACTGCAAATATCGAAGATGGAGCTAAAATTTAAGTTATCATCAACAATTTAAATTTATATAGCGAACATTTTATTAATATTATTCTATAACTAGAAAAAGTGCCGCTAGTGGGACCAGGCCGGTGAAAACTTCGATATATTTTCGCATGGTAATTCGATCTGAATTTCCTACAAATGAGGTAATTCGCTCTCAAAATTTTGAATGGCGAATTACGTAATTCGGAAGGTAATTGGCAAGGCGAATGACGAATGGGAGAGCGAATTACGAATAAGAGAGCAAATTACGAATCGTGGAAATGCCATATTAGATAGTTTGGCGCGCGAGTACACTCCTTATGTGCTTATGCACACATGTACATATGTATTTTTTTTTTGTTCGTAGGAGAGGGAAATGCTTTATGCACTGGCCGGGGGCGCTAGTCTCTATACTACCTTCCCCGAGTGTGGGACTCCCACCGAAGCGTGTTGGGCTACCCACTAAAACCCAAACTCCCACCGCCCGCGCAAGAATCCCGCATCTGGCACCGCAATTCTGCATGTCTTCAGATGCAGGAGCCCGCTGCTAGAGCCTTGGGGCTGCTTTTTTGTAGGGGCGTTTCATTCGGGTGTCCTCAGTAGACAACCGTCCTCTCGTTTGCAGCGGAGTACGAATTTCACGTATCTCGCAACTGCTTCCCACTTTTCTGCGCTGGAAATCATTATCCCAACTATGTTGTTCGGAGTTATGTCTCCGTGTCTTTCTTCCAACATTCTGCGCGAAATCAAGAAGTGTTCGCAGGTGAAGAATGTGTGGTACACGTTATCTTCGACGTTTCCACAGTAGTGACAGAACGGTGAGTCCACCCTTCCCATTCTATGAAGATATTCTCGGAAGTAACCATGACCGGAGAGGAATTGCATCAGGTAGAAATCGACTTCTCCATGTGGTCTGTTCAGCCATGTTTGAAGGTCGGCTATCAGGGAGTGCGTCCATCGACCTTTTGTGCTCGCGTTCCAGTTTTGTTGCCACTGCTGGATCAGTTGATCGCGCGCCCTTGCCGCGGCAGCTGCTCGACCTATCTCGGCACTGAGATTGTAAATCTCTTTTCGCTCGTAAGCAAGTAGCTCAATTGGCATGACGCCAGAAATAACTAGAACCCCGTCCGCGGACACGGTACGGTATGCAGAAGCAATGCGTAGTGCCCCTCTGCGCTGGACCGAAGACATTTGAATCTGGTATTTTTTGACTTTCAATGCGTCGGCCCATATTTCTGCCCCGTACAGGAGCACCGACTGGACTGCTGTCATAAGAAGCTTCCTGCGGCATGGCTTCGGGCCGCCCACGTTCGCCATCAGCCGGCTTAGAGCCACCGTGCTCTGCGCAGCTTTTTCACATACTCCATGGATATGTTCCCAGAATGTGAGTTTGCTGTCAAGCTTCACCCCTAGGTATTTTGTAGACCTAGAAGTTGTCACGAGTTGAGGTCCGACCATCATATTTATAATTGTTGGGATCCGTTTCCTGGTGAGGAGCACGATCTCTGTTTTGGCTGTAGCCAATTGCAGACCGTGATCGCTCATCCATCCACTGACCTTGCGCATGACCTGGTTTAGCTTGAGCTGTGCTAGCTGGACGTTTCTTGCTGTTATGACGGCGGCCACGTCGTCCGCGAAGGCGACGAGGAAGGCGCTGTCCGGCATTTCCGTACGCAACAGACTGTCATAGGTGGTATTCCAGAGGTCGGGCCTGTGCCGCTCCGCCGGTTATATGTCTCTTTCTCTGACCTTGTGTTGTGTCGTACAAAAGCCTACGGTCTCTGAGGTAGTCCCGGATCATATCTAGCAAGTATGTTGGAACCTTGAATGACCGTTCCAAGGCCTCCAGCATGTCGTCCCATCTTACCGAGTTGAAGGCGTTCTTGACGTCCAGTGTGACTAGCAGCACTATTGGCCGCGCCTGGTGGCAGGCTTCTTCGGCCTTGTGTACCGCCTCGACTACTTCGCCAATTGCTCCTGTAGTTGAGTGTCCCTTCCTGAAGCAATGTTGTCGGGGTGAAAGGCCTCCCTCGCTTTCTATGGCTGACGTCAAGCGTATTTTGAACAGACTCTCCATCATTTTGCCTGTTGTTTCTAGCATGCAGAGTGGCCGGAAGGATGAAGGAGAGTTTGGGTCCCCTTTGCCCTTGGATATAAGCACCAGTTTCGCCTTCTTCAAATGGCTTGGGAAGACCCGGGCCCTAAGGCAGCTGTTGTACATGTTAAGCAGGAGATCAGGGCTCGTTTTCGCTGCTAACCTGATTGCCTCCGCTGGTATGCCATCTGGGCCTATAGCCTTGCCTGCTTTCATGCTTCGCAGGGCTAGCTCCAGCTCGTCTGCCGAAAACAGTGGTGCCTCAACTTGCTCCTCGACGAACACTGTATCTGCTCTTAGTGGGTGTGTGGGAAATAGCGTATCCACTATATTCTTAACTCGGGCCTCATCCACGCTTGCGATGATGTATGGAACTTTTTTATCACTATTTTCCAGGGATCACGATCGACTTCCTGTATCTCGGCCCCAAGTGCTTTCTTAGCGCTTTTGTAGGCTGCTGCTCTGGTCAGCGCCTCAGGTCTGCCACGAGCGCGCGTTGCGAGTCTCCGCATTCTATGGCAGGCCCTTCTCAGCTCAGCAATTCGGTCATTCCACCAGTATACCTGCTTTTTACCTGACCATGCTCTCCTCTGTGGCATTGAGGCTTTGCATGCCCGGCGAATGCAGCGCATAGTTTCTTCGACCAGCTTAGTACAAGACTCCCTCTTGTGGATCTCTCCCGTTGTGGGTGAAATACCTTGGGCATCTGCTAGGAGTGACGTATCGAACTTGCGAACATAGACCCTAGATGGGTTCCATCCTGGTTTCCTGCGAGGGATACTATGTGTTTGCCCTCGCGTTTTGTCAGTGACTTGGAAGGTGATGTAGTTGTGGTCGCTACCAATCAGGTCTTCCATCACTCTCCATCCGTCAGCCCTTCGAAGAAGGCTTTCTGAGACCAGGGTTATGTCAGGGATAGAGTATCCAAAACCCGGCCTTCGATATGTAGGGATCGTTTCAGTGTGTAGGATGGTCAGGCCAATGCGGGCTGCCATTTCAAGGACCAGTCTTCCTCTGGTGTTTGTTTGGGGCATACCCCATTCCACGCCTCTTGCGTTGAAATCTCCAGCAAGAATTATGTGGCCGGTTATATCGCGCAATTCGTCTTCAAGGTCTTCGAGCTTTTCCCTGAAGACAAGGACTGTGTCGTTTGGAAATAGGTAGCAGCTCACCAGATTGATTTGCGCAATTTCGCCCAGAGGTAGCGGCGTCCGACCCCGCTGCTCTCTGCGCGATGGTTGGGGTTAGCAATCCATATCGCGGCCGAGCCTGGTTGGTCAACATGCCAGATTTCCTTAGTTCTATAGGGTTCACTGATGATGACAGCGTCTGCTCTTTGTTCAAGAACCAATTGGTCCAGCAGGTCATCAGCTACCCTACTCCTGTTCATATTGCCTTGTATAAATTTAATCATATTCTCCCAAGATTTGTCTTAGCCTTAGCAAGGGCATCCCTGAAGGCCTTGTACACTCCCGACCCGGGCAGGTGATTGGCATTTTTCTGTGCATCTCCTGCCGAGCAAAGGTAGCAGCTTGGGCTTTCTTCACATGCAGAGGCTATGTGGCCCTGCTGACCACATTTCCAGCATGAACTGCTTCTGTCTGGGCCTTTGCATGCCGCCTTTTTGTGGCCATACCCCAGATAGCGGAAACACCTTTGGACATCCGCGCGCTCTCGTACGTGGCAGATAATCCAGCCTACTCGCAACTTCCCCTTTTCAATAAGAGTCCGGCCTGGCAGTTTGTCGATTTCCACGACGGCCATTCTTTGATCTCGCGAGTTTGCAGCGAGGAGAGAGACGCGAAGTTGGCCATTCATCTTGTCTCCTAATTCCCCGCGTATAGCGTTCTCCACTTCTGGGGCCGTGGTTAGGCAGTCCATGCCCATAACTTCTAGACGTAAACGTCTAGTGAGAATACGGGCGTCTTCAAGCTGGCCAATGCCAGTGCACACATTTTCCTTAACTGCTGAGTGGTCGCCACTGCGCTCCATTTCGATAAGCATGCCGCCTTCGCGGGTTTTCCGAACAGATCGAATTACGGTCTCCGTCTTCTCAGGTTGGAGCTTACCACGTATTGTTCCCAGCACCTCTGCATAGGCTTTGCCTTCAGCTGGCTTAATAATTAGTTTGGCGAGACTCTTCTTTTTTCTCACCCTCTTCTTTTTTTTGCGGCTGGTCGCCTCGCCCTTATTGACCAAGGGTTCACCTGGCCCTGGCCCTGGCTTGGGCTTTCTGCTTTTTCCAACCGTTTTCCATTGATTATCTGGTATGGTTTTCTGTGCATTATTATTGTTATTACCATTATTATTATTACCATTATTATTATTACCATTATTAATAATAATATTATTACCACTATTATTATTATAGGTGGTATTCTTTTTCTTTTACGGCTCGCTTGTAGGAGAGTCGGATCGAGTTCTACCTCTCTTTTGCGCCAGGGCCAGCCTTCCGCAGCTCGGAAAGGGTAGACCCCTTCCAGCGCTGCTCTCGGAGGTAGCTTAGTATATTTATGCTCTCCTCGATTTGGACTATACCCGTTTTTATGTCCATGGACACATTCTTCTGCTTGGAGACAGAACTCTGCATCTTCTTCAAGACGAGCCGAATCTGAGCCAATTGCTCATCTTCATTGCCTTCGCAAGTTCCCAAGCTTGCGGTGGTACGCCTGTCGCTGTTTGCAGCCGCCGGCGTTTGAAGACGACTATCCCGGCTGCCGGGAGTTGCCGTTTGGCAAAGTGTAGCCTTCTGCGCCACGTCGGCGGCTTTCTCCGTGCTCGTGGTGCCGGCATTTGCCTGCAGAGGAGTTTGTGGCGGGGAGCGCACAGCTCTACTGCTCTTCGTGAATGCGCTGCGTTCTTCCTGCATAACATCAACATCGGTTTCGTTAGTTAGTTTTAGTTTATTCATTTCCAATCAATTGGGTCTCCGCTTCAAGTCGCTATCTCCACACGTAGCACAGTCGCTTTTAAGTGCCCCGAAGTTCCCTTCTCTCAAAGCAGCAGGCCATCGCGAGGGTTGACACAAGTCCTTATGGGATATTGTGTTCAGAGCCAAGACAGCGCAAAACCAGGAGTAAATCTCAACTGGACCTGTGCGGCCAACTAAATGGCGACGTGTATGGAACGTTTTTGAAGACCTGCCAGGGTTTTAACGAGACAGAGGCGATTGCAGCATTAGCCCACCAGCCATTTCTGTGAGGTGTCACCCTCACATACTAAAGTGGCGGAATACTGCTCTCGCCAGCCCAGTATCGAACTAATCGTATACATGCTCCAGTATGCCATGAATAGGATCTAACTGGTCTCAATCCTGGGATGCTTTTTGGGAGGAGGCATCTGTTCGCCCAGGCACAGGAGACTCATCAAGCATTTCTGATCTTTTAAATCAGGCCCTCGTCTCCTGCCGCTCTTGGTCTGGGACTGCTTATTGGTTATTCGCAGCTAACCTACCGGAGTACGCCGTTCACGATCCGCCCTGTGTGACCCCGGTAAGGTCCTGAGCTTCTTCTATACGAAGTATGTATGTTAACACTATTTTTTTATATGGATAAAATTGCCAACATCTTCAAAAAAAAAGAAGTTACAATTATCAACGGTTAGTCCTAGCTTCATCAAACTTGCACTTTATTGTATTAAAATTGAATGGGCTACAAAACTGCATACTTAAAACCTTTCTGAGTAATCCAATCAATAAAGTAATGTAAAAAAAAAATTTTTTAAAAATAAGCTTTTATTTAACATGTTTATTCAAAGGAATAAAATAAAGTAGTGAAACAAAAGATTCTTTAGCAAGAAAATTTTGTCAAAACTGCACTAAAATGAATAAAATAAAATAAGTTAAGGTCTCGTTAAAGTTACTAAAAGCCATTTAGTGAAAGGAGTTATTCAAACTCTAATGAAAATTGCTAACAATTTGTACTAATTTACTTCGTTTTTAAAAAAGCTTGTCGCGCGAATAGCAAACCGGCATTTAAATATCCGCATACATACATATAAATACATACATACCTAACCAATTATGCATGTACGCTGAATTCGCCGACAAGCTTTTTTAAAAACGAAGTAAATTAGTACAAATTGTTAGTAATTTTCATTAGAGTTTGAATAACTCCTTTCACTAAATGGCTTTTAGTAACTTTAACGAGACCTTAACTTATTTTATTTTATTCATTTTAGTGCAGTTTTGACAAAATTTTCTTGCTAAAAAATCTTTTGTTTCACTACTTTATTTTATTCCTTTGATTAAACATGTTAAATAAAAGCTTATTTTTAAAAAAACATTTTTTTACATTACTTTATTTTCTAATTTTTAGTCCATTTATAAAAGCGTTGTATATTAAATAGTTTTATTTTATTTTATGTACAAAATTTTGCAATAGATATTAAACTAATTCAACTTGCAATGAAAGAGAACAGAATACTATGCAAGCAAAATGTTGTTTGCTTACGTTTTGTATAAACATACATATGTACATACATACATATAGCAGCAGTTAATTTCATTTAAAGAAATGGCGTGTCGTCCACTTCCGCTGTAGCATGGCATATATTTAGGCGCAATATTAAAATTCTTCTGGCGGGGTAACTTCTCGAGTCTTCTAATTGTATCTCCTTGATATGATGCCTACAACGAGGTTCATATCTAGACTAGGTTGATATCTAGAATTTGCCATAAATAGCTTTGCTCTGGTTTTACGTTCTTTGGCAAATTACGCTCTGTTAGCCATAAATTTTACTAATTTTTGACCGACTTTGAATCAAGACCCCTGGACCATATAGGGAATTCATTTATATTTTAAATTGCATTGTCATCGTGATTGGAACTATGCTGAAAATTTCAAGTCTCTAACTTGTCGGGAAGTTAGTTTAAAATCGATTGGAAATTTCCACGATTTGCGCGGGATGACCAAGTTAAATAAAAGCTTATAAAAAGCACCAGATTTTTATGTATTTCTCTATCGATCGTGTATCGTTCGTAAATGACTACCAAACATTAATACATTTAAATAATAGAAGCGAAATATGTATTAAGGCTGGGTGCGAGTTGACCTAAATTTTAGTACTTAAACTTATATTCTACTTGAAATTTCCAGCCTCTTTAATTTGATATGTATATCAGTAGTATATTTATGCCGATTCTGGACCGGTGCAAGCAGCGCTGCTAGCTGCAGTTTGCTGCTTGAACCGGTCCTCTGCCGCAAGCTTTGCTGCTCCGCCAAAAGATGTCGCCGATCGTAATCCAAGTTCAGAACCCAGAAAAAAGCCGCAAGATGTCGCTGGTGTCAAATCTGAGTCCGGAACCGGAACCGATCACAGGGTGTTCCGCTGATGGAAATCCGAGAAATCCGATACCATTCAGAACCGGAATCGATCACAGGGTGTACCGCTGATGGAAAGCTGAGAAATCCGATACCATTCAGAACCGGAATTGATCACAGGGTGTACCGCTGATGGAAATCTAAGAAATCCGATACCAGGTGGTTTATATGTCAAAAATTAGTAGTGTGTTGGTATGCAGTCAGAAATATATACAAACGTACATACGTACATATGTATATACCTATAGATGCTCAACCCCTAGAAAAGTGTGTTAGTAATGTGTACATAGTTGATTGCTAAGTATTTAATATGTATGTGTACATGAATGGAAAGGCCTGTTGATGTTGATGATGAGAACAAATAAAATTTAATTTGAAATAAAAGAAAGTTTTATAATTACTTATTTATTTATTATTAGATATTTAATGAAGACATAAATTTTCTTAATATTATTACATTTTTTTCAGCACATATCATAGAATTTTTATGATATTTACAAGTATTTATATTTGTATTTTTAATATATAAATTCTTTAAGTTTGGACAATTTAAATCATCTAAATTATATAAAATAATATCGTATCCGAATAAACGTTGAATCCATTTGATTTTCTCCAATCCTTTAGCATAGAATATATAATTTTTTCTTTTCATTAATGAATGGATATATTCAATAACAGTCATTAAAGTCGAATCACCCTCTTCCCATTTTATTCCATGATGATTATGATATAACCAGTGGTTAGTTGTTTTATCCCGTATCGTTAACTTGGATTCTTCAAAAGGAGGTTGAATAAGAAACGTTGTTACATGTGAATCATATGTTGATATGCTGACTTCTTTAGCAATAAATTTCTTATTAAAATAGACTCCCTGAACGTCTATAACCAACGTATATTCCTCTGACATTATATAGCTTGAGCTTTTTTTAAATTAGCTTAAAAATTAGTCTTATGAATTTCTATAAAAGTTTATATTATTTTTTTAGAGTCCAATCAAATCCTATTTAAATAATTGTGAACATAAGTATGTATTAGAACCACCAATTTTATTAACTGATCGATCACACTCCGCTGAGTAATGAAAACCAAATATCAAATAAATCTTTTTCTATATTACATTTGTATTATTTTTATATGTCATATGAATACGGTAAATCCATATTATAGTATTAAAAGTTAAGAAATTTCCATATCCATATCATGTTTATAACTTTTAATATCAATTAATGTGACATCTGAGCGTAGTGTGGTATCATCTCCAGTAACAATTTCAATTTCACCGTTACTTAGAATTTTCTCGAATGCAACCTGGCGATACTCAAAACAAGAAATATTCAGTTTACGTTGAAGGAAATCACTATCATATGTACAGCGAATTCGTAGCATAATATTATCTTCATATTGAAGCTGAAAATGTCTATAAAAGGGTTGTGAGCTCTCAATTATTCCCGAAATATTTTTCTCTTTTTGTATTAGATCTTGCCTAAATGCTTCTATGGCTTTCTGTGATGTGAAATACTTTTTCGGATTAAATGTAGGCGCTTCTGATGTCGTTTCAGGAATAGATGTTTTATTTACGTCTTCTTTTAGTCCATTTTGATCACTTTGAGGCCATTTCATTAGTTTAAAGTTCAGTTTTATTTTTATAGTATCATTATTAGGTAGTTTTAGAGAAAACTCTGTATTTTCAAATTCATTTTGACTCAAATCAATAGGTATTGTAGATGAGAATAATTGGATAAAACAAATAAATGTTAATAATATAACAAAATTATATTTAATTTTAAGTTTCTATTATGAAAATCAAGATATGTTCCTTAGGTCGCGGTTGAGATATAAACGAGATAGATAATTAGAATATATTAATGTATATATATATATATATACTTTATATATTACACCTATATCTCTTTACTTTTATCATTTAAATTATTTTTTTTATCGTTAGTGTTATCATCGATAGTATTATCTTTAACTAAATTTTGAACATCCTTTTTAATGAGTTTCCGCTTATTTGATGAAATTATAACTTCTCCAGCATACCGCCTAGCTAACACATCAATTTCACTAAAAATGCATGTCGGTTTAAAACTATTTAAGTTTACATCTTTTTGATCACCTTCATAAACTATACCAACTATTACAATCATACCACCAACAGTTTCTATTTTAACATGTTGGTTATAAGAAAAGGGAAATGATGGAAGATTTGACGGTATTTGTTGAGATCTAGCCAAACATAAAATTTGCGATCTAAACCCTCCTTCAGCAGTAAAAAATACCTCTAAGGTTTTATCTGTTGCTATACCGGTAATAATAGTTATTAAAACTTTTCCATTGAGCATGGCAAGTGCAATACCCAATGAAAAAAATTTGAAAAAATAACCTTGAATTCAATGTTGTTAACAAAAAAAAAAATATATTAATTTTTTTATTACCCTGCTTATATTTCATAATATGTGTCAATTAAAATGTGTCAAATAACCTTGATCTTGATTTCATCATCATTGTTTGTCTAATAAGTATATTAATGCTAAGCAGATGATAAGGGATCCGCATAAATAACCTTGATCTTGATTTCATCATCACCATTGTTTGTCTAATAAGTATATTACTGTCAAGTAGGTGATAACGAATTCCCGCATAAATATATAAAAATATATGTATTTAAATGTTTTATGCATCTCTTTATATGTATATTGTTGAATTAGTGAGAAAAGTTGTTAAGTCCACTTTTTATGAAAACTCATATTTTTGATATAGGAAGCAAAGATTGATAAAAATACATCGTTTCGATAAGAATTAAGGTACTTTTTTCTCGGTGTCTCTCACTTCGGTTCATTAAAAAATTTAATATTAGAAAATTGGAACTTTTTTAATTCCGTTTTCATTTTTTATTATTCTCGCTTTCAGCTTTAATGGAACAAATTCACAATTTCGTTTGATATTAAATATTCAATGTATTCCATTTTTATATTAAATTTTTTAATACTTGTAAATATCATAAAAATTCTATGATATGTGCTGAAAAAAATGTAATAATATTAAGAAAATTTATGTCTTCATTAAATACACATACATATTAAATACTTAGCAATCAACTATGTACACATTACTAACACACTTTTCTAGGGGTGGAGCATCTATATATGTATATACATATGTACGTATGTACGTTTGTATATATATCTGACTGCATACCAACACACTACTAATTTTCGACATATAAACCACCTGGTATCGGATTTCTTATATTTCCATCAGCGATACACCCTGTGATCGATTTCGGTTCTGAATGGTATCGGATTTCTCAGCTTTCCATCAGCGGTACACCCTGTGATCGATTCCGGTTCTGAATGGTATCGGATTTCTCGGATTTCCATCAGCGGAGCACCCTGTGATCGATTCCGGTTCCGGACTCAGATTTGTCACCAGCGACATCTTGCGGCTTTTATCTTGGTTCTGAACTTGGATTACGATCGGCGACATCTTTTGGCGGAGCAGCAAAGCTTGCGGCAGAGCACCAGCAAACCGTATAGCGGTTCTGGACCGGTGCAAGCAGCAAACCATATGCCGATTCTGGACCGGTGCAAGCAGCGCTGCTAGCAGCTAGCACTGGTCCAGAATCGGCATAAATATACTACTTATATCTATGTATATACTTATATAGTGTACACATATTTCGAGAAAAATAAATAAACTAATTTATATAAAGTTTTTAATAAAAATGTATGTTTCTTATATACGAATTTAGGAGTACCGTTAATTTTTTCATGATCGAATGATCGGATCTAAACCATATAAGTATGGGACCACATGCGAGACACAGACTTTCCAATAGAAAAAGAATCATCGAAATCGGTTAACGTGGTCCAAAGTTATGCGGTAACATACATAAAAATAAATATTCCGACGAATTGAAAAGCTTCTCCTTTTTTGGAAGTCGGTTAAAAAATACGTAATTAACTATATTAAAATAGGAGGATGGTTCCGTGCGCAGAAGTGGAAAACTTTTGACTGCCATTCACCTGGGAGTGGCCAGAAGCGATTCTTGTGCGTACGGTTCAAATCGCAGCTCACAACGTCCGGATATTTATATCCACGTATCCTCTGGGTAGCAACCAAACACCCGTTTGGGAGTGAGCTAAAGTGAGAAGGCGTAAAACTTCGCGTGCGCTGGGTTTGGGTCCCGCCACGTTAAAACCCCGCCCAATGAAAAGAAAAAAACAGCCTCGGATGAGACCCCCTTTTTCTGATGACGACCACGGCAAACGTATAAAGGACTATGATTTAAGGGTATGCACCTGGAATATCCGGACCCTTAATGGGGAAGGTGCCTCTGCCCGGCTGGTTGATGTCCTCGGGAAGACAAAGGCTGACATCACCGCCATCCAAGAAATGCGATGGACGGGGCAAGGTAAAGTAAGCGTGAAGCCTTGCGACGTCTACTACAGTTGCCACGTAAAGGAGCGCAAATTCGGTGTTGGATTCGTGGTAGGAGAGAGACTCCGTCGCCGAGTACTGGCGTTCACCCCGGTGGACGAACGTCTAGCCACAATCCGCATCAAAGCTAGATTCTTCAACATCTCGCTCATCTGCGCCCTTGCCCCGACGGAAGAGAAGGATGAGGCGTCCAAGGATCTCTTCTATGAGCGCTTGGAACGTACATATGAGCGCTGCCCCCGACACGATGTCAAAATCGTGCTTGGCGATTTTAATGCCAAGGTGGGCAAGGAAGGGATCTTTGGCGCCACTGTCGGAAAATTCAGCCTCCACGACGAAACGTCCGATAACAGACTGAGGCTGATCGACTTCGCCGGGGCCCGCAATATGGTAATATGTAGTACTATGTTCCAGCATAAGAACATCCACCAAGCTACATGGCTGTCTCCAGATCGAAAAACGAGAAACCAAATCGATCATGTTGTGATAGACGGAAGGCATGCTTCAAGCGTTTTGGACGTACGTACACTCCGAGGGCCAAACATCGACTCGGACCACTATCTTGTTGTAGCCAAGATACGCACCCGCCTCTGTGCAGCAAAAAATGTGCGCCCAACAATGCAAGGAAAGCTTAACGTCGAAAAGCTGCAATCACAACAGACGGCCAATTTATTCGCCACTCGACTCACACACCTGCTCTCTGAGAGCACTCTTCAGCAATCCAACGTACGCGAGCAGTGGAACCACATTTCCCGATCATTAAGTACCGCCGCCGAAGAAGTAGTTGGATTTCAGCGAGCCCGAAAGAACAACTGGTACGATGAGGAATGTCAAGAAGCCGCAGAGAAATAAGATGCCGCTTACAGGGCCACGCTGCGATCGGGCGCTACGCGAGCCATGTGGGACCGTTATAGGGAACTGAAGAAGGAAGCGAGACGTATTTGCCGCAATAAGAAGAGAGAGGCCGAAATACGTGAGTGCGAAGAGCTTGAGATGCAGGCCGACAGGAAGAACGCCCGAAAATTCTACCAGAGGGTTAGGCGACTTACGGAAGGTTTCAAGACCGGGGCGAACTCCTGTAAGAACAACAATGGCGACCTAGTGACCGATGTCCAGAATATACTTAAATTGTGGAGGGAACACTTTTATAACCTACTGAATGGTAGCAGCGCTGAAAGTAGTGAGGAAGACGAACCCGAGTCCCCAGTCGATGATGATGGAGTAGCTGTCCCACCGCCTGACTATGACGAGGTACGTATAGCGATTACGTGGCTGATTGGACCTTATCAGTGTGGCTTTAGGCCTGGAAAATCCACCATAGATCAGGTATTCACAATACGCCAAATCTTGGAAAAGACCCGCGAGAATAGGATCGACACACACCATCTATTTGTCGATTTCAAAGCCGCTTTCGACAGCACGAAGAGAAGTTGCCTTTATGCCGCGATGTCTGAATTTGGTATCCCCGCGAAACTAATACGGCTGTGTAAAATGACGTTGAGCAATACCACCAGCTCCGTCAGAATAGGGAAGGGCCTCTCCGAGCCGTTTGATACCAAACGGGGTTTCAGACAAGGGGACTCCCTTTCGTGTGATTTCTTTAATCTTATGTTGGAGAAGATAATAAGAGCCGCAGAACTGAACCGCTCAGGCACAATACTTTATAAGAGCGTACAATTGCTGGCGTATGCCGACGACATCGATATTATCGGTAAAAACAAGGGCTACGTCTGTTCTGCCTTCTCGGGATTGGATAGAGAAGCAAAGCGAATGGGTCTGGTGGTGAACGAGGACAAAACGAAGTATCTCCTGTCATCACACAAACAGTCAGAGCATACGCGTCTTGGCACCCACGTCACTGTTGACAGTTACAAGTTTGAAAAAGTAGACGACTTCGTTTATTTGGGAACCAGCATTAACACCAATAATAATGTCAGCCTTGAAATCCAACGGAGAATCACTCTTGCCAACAAGTGCTACTTTGGGCTGAGTAGGCAATTGAGAAGTAAAGTCCTCTCTCGTCGTACAAAGATCACACTCTATAAGTCACTCATCATGCCTGTGCTGGTGTATGGCGCGGAGGCATGGACAATGAAAGCATCTGATGAGGCGGCTCTTGGAGTTTTCGAGAGAAAGATTCTGCGAAAGATTTACGGACCTTTACGCGTTGGTGATGGCGAATATCGCAGACGATTTAACGATGAGCTGTATGAGCTTTACAACGATATAGACATAGTGCAGCGAATTAAAATTCAGCGGCTCCGCTGGCTTGGCCATGTCGTTCGGATGGACAGAAACGCTCCTGCTCTGAAAATATTCAACGCGGGCCGCGATGCTGGTAACAGAGGAAGAGGAAGGCCTCCTCTGCGTTGGAAAGACCAGGTGGAGAAGGACTTGGCTTCACTTGGCATTTTCAATTGGCGTCAGTTGGCACAGAAGAGAAATGACTGGCGTGCTGTTTTGGACTCGGCCAAAATCGCTTAGGCGGTTACAGCGCCAATCAAGAAGAAGAAGAAGAAGAAAAATAGATTTTTTCCAAATTTTCACTATTTTTTTAATATTGTTTTGTTCTGATATCTTATAATTTATTACGTATTTTTTTAAGAAAAACATACATTTTGATTTAAAAAAGGACATAATCTCGTTTTTCTATAAATATGTATATATTATTTATATAGGTATACCTACTCAATGAAAGGTATTTCAATTACCTTTCCAACCATATCCACGTTTTGAAAATCGGTTCAATAATTTTCGAAAAATAAGTTTTTGAAAATATTGAAAATCCCACTTTTACCACCCCCTTTCACGGGCAAGCCATCGGGACTTATTCTTTACTTTTACCAAAATCAAAGATATTTATACTGACATTTTTCTGAATATTTTCTTTTTAGTGCCATAGAAAATAGAAAAATTACTTAAAACTTCTAAAAAAATAATTGTTCGCTTAATCGCGCGCCCATTTATATTTCACAGTTCAATTTAGGTTGAAAAATATGCTCGGAAAACTCTTAGGGCCGTTCGCACCATGTCTAGTTAATTCTAACTCCCAGTTAAACATCTTTATCGACGTTATCGACACCCATCATATAACATGTGATCGGTAAAGCAGTTAACGTGCTTAACTGAAGGATGTACCTCCAGTTAGCGTTAACTAGACATGGTGCAAACGGCCCTAAATTGTTCCTATTCACTGCATTACCCACACTTTCCAGTGATTTAGGATTTTTCTCTTTTTAGGTAGCAATTTAGACGCACACGTACACAGCCTAAATATTAATATACGTTGTCAGGCGCCATTATGCAAATTTATTAATTGTGCGCATGCGTTGCCAGTCAAGTCGCAAACGACCAAATACGACGAGGAATTTCGAACACACAAGCAGTGTGACCAGGTTAACGTCTTTGAGGCTAGATTTAGCATTTAATTTAATTCCATAGCCTCAGAAACTAAGATCTGGGGGTCTACTCTGTAATGTGATGCGAAAGAGCAATGCGATGCGATAGGCAATCGTCACAGCATATTACTTACGGCCACGGTGGAGAGAATACAGAGGTGGCGCCGATGACGATACCGTTACTCGGCTCTCAGTGATTTTGACAGAATCAGCTGTTTTGGTGACGTCATAGTAGAGAAGACAGCAGTAGTGATGTGCTGAGTCAATACCTTTAAGTACCCAATACTCTCGATACTCGTTACGGAAACATTTAGGTTTCGAATAAAAGCGCACATAGGCCAAAAATATGGAAAAAAAGCCTAACAAAACCCGAATGTAAGAGCCAATAGAGCTTTTTTACTGATTCAAATGAAAGATGTATATATGTCGGTTCGATGCCATAATACAGAGAAACCCTTACTTGTTTGAAGCATTTTTGTTCCAGCTGAATCGGACGATATCATTTTTGTAGGCCTGGGACAGATTCTGTAACCAGTTAACGAAAATTTTCGAATCGGTATCGGTTTTGTCGACGTTTGATATCAAATATTTGTAAGTCAACAAGTGCGATATCGATCCGAAACTTGTCGCTAACTGGCTACAGAATCTCTCCCCTTCTTCATCCGTCAAAGTATTTTTCTGATAAAACTCATAAAATAATATTTTTCTGTGGCGATAAGTTCAAGTGTTTTAGCCGATATCATATAAATTAGTAATGAAAGTTTTTTCTAAACCTGAAATGCATATAATGGCGAGGGTTTAATGTAAATAATCGGTATCGGATACCGAAAAGGAAGTATAGGGTACCGAAATCTTTTTTAAGTATTGGGTACCGAGTATTGGGGACAATTCAGCACATCACTAGTCGCCCTCATTCTCGCCGCTCTCAGTTGTCAACTCTACGATGACGTCACGCTAAAATTACTCTCAGGAATTCTGCTGCAATCGGCGCAATCTTGTATTCTATCATTCTTGACTTACGGCGTAATTGCCTTTCGCATAGCATTGCTCTTTCGTATCGCATTACAGAGTAGACCCCCTGACTTCGTGGCTTTTTTCTGGAATTTTTTAATTAAAATATTCATAGTAAAATTCCCATGCTTACTAAAACCTTTAATATTTATAAAACTACTATTTACCGTTGTAATATTACAATAACAGTGCAAAGTACCATTTCTTTGAGAAAATACTTCCTTAGGTTTTTCAAAAATAATGCTAAGAATTTTAGCTTTTTATTGAAGTATGTATGATTTTAAGGAAAGAATATACTGACTTCTTTTTGACTTCAATTTTCCTAGCGTATAACTCTTTCTAACCTTTTTTAAAAAGGAATTTAGCTTCGCTTTTTGCGATCATCTGGTTACACTGCACACAAGCAAGCGTGTAGTATTCTCTGTACTCGTTGGCGTTGCGTCGTGTGCCTGTATTGCGCGATCGTGGCAAATAGTGTACACTATTTGGCTCAACAGAAGAAGTATGACTAGCATTTGCACTCGCGTAGTGGCTTTGCGCGGAGAGAGATAAGCATCAGTGTTGCCAAACATGGGCTTTTCCTACCAAAACTGGTAGGTTTTTTTCCATTTGGTAGGTTGGTAGGCTTGATTGGATTTTGCTAGGTTTCGGGACTACTAATAGTTATTTGAGAATAGAAAATATGTATCTCCAAACATTTAACAATTTTTTTTACATGATTATTTCACCGGTGCATTCGTATAACGGCGTCCGCAAACATGATTCCTCTGTACAAACGTATTCCCTTATTATTGCCAATATACAATACGAACATCCATATATACTTTATGGAGCACTTGGACCAAGATTCCAGGAAAGTCTGCCAATGGACTTGTACCCAACCATATTCTGGGCGGAGGTCTTCGCAATCGAAGTCTGTGTTCGCGAATTTTATCGTAGAAGGCAAATGAGGCCAGAATAAATATTATGTCAGATATTCAGGCAGCGTTAAAAGCCTTAGAGTCTTTTAAAACGGCATCAAGGCTTGTGCACTCTTGAACCACATGGGAGCCCACAATAGCGTACCGCTGTGGAGGGTTCAGGGACATGAAGGGGTTGAAGGCAACGAAAGGGCTGACTGTCTTGCAAAGAGTGGAGTCCAAATGCGTTTGCATGGTTCCGAGCCTTTTTGCGGTACATCTAACGGATACACTGCATACCTACTTAGGAGGTAGCTGGGAATTGCTGCACACTGGCGGGAGTCAAAGGGATTAAGACAATCAAAGAGATTCATAACTTTTCAGGAGGAACTCCGAAAGATTCCTTGACCTTAAAACTCTTATTGGCTACCTGACAGCACACTGCAAGTTAACGTACCGATTGAATTAAATGGGTCTTTCTGTAGAGGCGGACTGTAGGTTTTGTGGTCCGGTGAAGGAAACCCCAGAGTATATTCTATGTGCCTGTCCACGAAGCATGAATAGTAGATTGATGCATCTTGGAGAAAGATTGTCTTCTCCATCTAAAATTTGGAACATGGCATCATCCAAAGTGCTGAGCTTTTTAAATAGCCTAAGGTTGGAGCGATTACAATTAGGATTTAGCAGAATATATCTTCTTAGGTCGCAACGCGGGTATCTCCGACGTAATAATAATAATATAGTCACTTGACACGAATAAAGACGCTCGGGTGTTTTGACGGCGAAAAAGGATGCGTGAAAAAAATTTGCGAAAAAAGACGCATAAACATGGATTCAACATCATTCCGGAAAAACTTTTTGGGGAATTTGTATACTCGCAAACATAATTGACCGCGAAAATAAGTCTTCTTCGTCTTTCTTCGCCGTCAAAGAGGTTAACGCGTCTTTCTTTGCCCTCGCCTATGTTGAGAGTTCTTCTTCGCCGAAATTTTTTTACGCGTCTTTTTTCGCTGTCAACTTTTGAGTTCGCGTCTTTATTCGTATCTAATAATAATATCCCAACGGTTTTTACCCTCCATTCCCGCCCATCCGCACGAGGGGCGCAGTCCGCATGACGTACGGAACCAATATTTTAAATTTTTGTGCCGAGTCACGATAGGCAGGAGTTTGTTAAGTGTCGAGATCTAAAACTGTTCAGCTAGAGAACTAAATTCATCAGCTGATTTTATGTATTTATGTCAATAATTCACTTATTGAGAGAGGAGAGTATCGCTTTCTTAATGCTGAAAAGCGGATCTGATATATCAAACGTGCTGGAATGAGAGTTAAAATCCTGGCATAAGCAACGGAGTGGGTCGTGCAATTCAAAATTGGTTTTACAAGCTTTCAGAAATATGGGACAAAAGTGTCTTGATACGCGTGAGGGAACATTAAAGCTTACATGAGCCAGAAAAGACGGACTTGAAATTGAGCCTGTCAGTAATTTAACCATAAAAATTATACCAAGCATTTCCCTGCGACTGGTAAGTGTAGGAAGGTTAATAAGTTTTAAGCGACTCGTATAAGGTGGAAGACTTTATTGAGAATCCCATCGGAAATTTCCTAAAGCAAAAAGTAGGAATTGTTTTTGTCTGAGTAAATTTGATACCTTGGATTCCAAACCACCGAGCCGTATTGCAGAATCGGCCTAACTAATGTTGTAAACAGGTGATATAAGGGTCACTAAATTCTTTTGACCATCGTTTCACAAATGCAAGTACACCTTTAGCCTTGTTGACTGTCACATTAATGTGAGGATTAAAATTAAGCTTAGGATCCATTGTGATACCAAGGTCCACAAAATTGTATACCTGTTCCAGGTTATGGTTACCTATTTTATAAGAAACTGGCAGAACAGCTCTTCGCGAGAAGCACATTACTTTACATTTCTTAAGATTTAGAGGCATAAGATTTACTTTACACCAGTAAGCCATGCTGTTTAAGTCTGATTGTAGCAAAGACCTTTCTTTAATTGAAACGTACGATTTATAAAGTTTTACATCATCTGCATACATTAAAATTTTGGAGAATTTTATATCTGTAGAAATATCGTTTATAAAAAGCAAGAACAGAATCGGGCCTAGGTGGCTACCCTGAGGGACTCCTGAAGTAACATCAATGACGTCAGAGATAGTATTTTTAAACAATACCCTTTGTGATCTATCATAGAGGTATGAAGAGATCCAACGTAGAAAATTAGGTGGAAGACCAAGAAGATCAAGTTTATAGATGAGCAACGAGTGACGATATGTATGTAAATATGTGCAATAAAATGAATCGTTATACGCAGTTAATTTGTTTTCATTGTACTAGCTGTGTTTTAGTTTTACTAAATGTTATGTTAGCTATGTTTTTAATAAATTTGACATTGAAAAAAATATATTACAACTTAAAAAAATGTTTGGTAGGTTTTGGTTGGTTATGGTAGGAGATTTTGGTAGGAAAAAAATGTGTCTGTTGCAACGCTGATAAGCATTCTACTTTCGAGTAGAGTACAAAGGGATGAAAAATTGAAATTTCAGATTGTACCAAATATCATAAAATAAATGTACCTAAATGAGACAGATTGTACCTAAAAAAAGTTACATCATTCATTTGCAGTTTTTTTATGAATTTTATTTAAAACATGAATACAAAGGATGGATGTACTTTAAACATGATTCGTTTTTTTTTAACTGAGCCTATATCCATAGATTATAGTCTAATGGGAATCGGAGAAGCGTTGTTTTTGTCTAATTTTGACTACTGAGAAATATTGGCGAAAAAGACAAAAAACACCCTTTTCGAAGTATACTTCTTTATCCAGCAACAACACGAAAAGTCTGCTAATTTATAATAATAATAATAGATTGGCGCTTACACATATGTTAGTGTTTGGCCGAGCTTTTCCTCCGATTTGTGGCGTGCGTCGTGATGTTGTCACACAAAGCAGAGGGACCTACAGTTTTACGCCGACTCCGAATGGCGATTGTATTTTTATGAGAAGCTGTTTTTCATGGCAGAAATACACTCGGAGGTTTGCCATTGCCTGCCGAGGGACGACCGCTGTTAAGAAAAACCTTTTTTCTATATTTTTGCGATGTTGCTTTGACCAGGGTTTGAACCCTGGTGCTGCGGAGTGGAAGCGCGCACTGCTTACCACTACACCACAGCGGCCGACATGCTAATTTATCCGATTCCTTTTAATAGGTGCAACGAGTCTAGAGAAAATAATCAAATTGCCAGAAATCAAAAAGCGAATATGGGCCAATAATAATAATTGTACCTAAAATCTACTGACTGTACCTAATGTACCTTTAAGTCATCAAACGTCGGAAAAAGGTACAATTGTACCTACTTTTTCATCCCTGGTACAAAGAAAAGAGTGCTTGCAAATGTAGAAGAGACAAATGTAATTCTGCAACCCTTTAATTGAAAACGAAAAATGTGGAGCGCATGCAATACAAAGTAGGGTTGTAAATCACAATGAGACTATCGATGTTTGAAGAATTGATGTTTCGAAAAATTACATCGATGGTAGCTCGATGTATCGAATTAAAACATCGATGTTTTAAGGAAAGCTTGCTAATTTTTTTCAAATATTTCACACAATTTTAAATTGGATTTATATTGTTTTTGTTAATGAACTAAATTTTTTTTTTTTAAATCTAAAATTAAATAAAGAAATAAATTTATTGTTAAAACATGTGGTGGGTTTTTATATCGAAACGAGGTGTAGTTTTAATATAAATGTATTAAAATTTTAGTTAGTACTACATACGAGTTGTTTTTTTGCGGTCCGCCCGCTTTTCATCCGATGGCGAGCTCGTCGGCGAGTCGATAAAATATTTGTTACTTATACACATATGAACATTTATTAAATGGAATTTACGAATTTATTAAAGGAACGAACGTCCGCTCAAAATTTTAAAGCGCGTACAAAATGAAATGGTTAAAAATTAGTAAAGAAACCTCTTCGATGTTTTTCAAAACATCGATGTTTTGACTTTACATCGGACTCGTAAAAACATCGACAAACATCGATGTTTGAAGCCACGTCCACGATACAAAGCATTAAGCTGAAATTAGTCGATAACGCAGAACGTATACTTAAACGCAATCTGTATACGCAGAATTTTGTCGATTACTGGGGCCCTCAGTGTGGCTTACTACATTGTTGCCACTCATCAATGCCTTTTCATAAACTTACCCTTTCAACTACAATTTTTCGTGCTGTAATAGATTGTAGCTAAATATAAACTACTTAGTTTTCAACAAAAACCTTATTCAATAGTAAATTTCAAATATTTTAAACATATTTTGAATAGGAACTTATAACTTTTTTACCATCTGCAAAACTGACGAAGTGGCAACCATTTAAAGAAGGAGAAATCAGCTGACACGGAAAAATCTAAATTCCGCAGATTTCTGCGCTACGGGCTACAACTACAGAAAAATTCTGCGGTGTTAACTTTTCATTTACATGGCGCTTTGGTAAGACAGATCGTGTCAGCTGACTCGGGATTACGTACCGGTAGGTTTACGTTCTTGACTAATTTCAGCTTTAGGTTTAATTGATAATAGTCAAACATACATAACATACATGATAAAAACATAGTAAGGTAAAACCGTTCTCTCAATTCGTCCGCCATGATTTTTTTTTTATGTTTACCAACATTTTAAAATCATATAAAATTGAGAGTAAAAAAAAGGAATTGTTCAAAGTTGTTATTGTTTGTGATTGAAAATGAGAATGTGTGTAGAATTTTAAAATTATATTGCTTGCAAACGTCAAGAATTGGAAAAATTCCTCTCAACGGTTCTACCCAAGGCATATTAAATAAGCAGCCCTATTCTGCATTTCGATTACGTTCCCGCATTCCGCTCCGCAAGAATCGAAAGAGGAAGAGGAAGATAGAAAACATCTTTCGAAATCAGCTGCTTGCCTAGGAATGTGTGAAATCGAAACAGCACAAAAGAAATATTTGCCATCAAACTATAGCAGCTTATGAAGTTAAAGTTTGTAAATATTTTGAAATAACTAAGTATATCTAACATCATTGTAATTTAAAAATAAAATTTCGTTTGTGCTTTATTTAAGTGGAAACATAAATATAAAAATGAAATCCGTAGCCGCGGCGTTATTACTTGAAGAGGAGAACGACTTCCAGATTGCTGATGCGGAAATTGAAAGGCGGAGATTTAGGGACATGTTTGATCTTTCTCAGATGAGTGAAGAGTCATAAATTCATCATGAACTGTATTACTCATCGCTCAAAGCCAGTGAAATTATAAACGTTGTTTGAGCACTCCACAACATTTGCATTTACTACAGAGTGGAAGATTTGAACGCAAATGAATTCCATTTTGAAAGCCGTCAGGAGGAGGGGAAGAACAAAGCTCCATAGCAAATTCGAATTCGACAACATACGCACCTCTTTTTAAAAAGTTAGTAAAAACGAGTGCAATAATAAAATCATCTTTTTTTATGTAACTTCACATTTTATGTATGTATGTAAATACTTCTATTAATTTGATATACAAAGAATAAATTGTATTCAGTGCATTTCACAGTCTCATTTATAGATAATGAAAACAAAAACGCCTGTGCTTCCTCCTTGAAAACCTCGCGCAATACCCCTTTTGGTTGCTAGTATTTGAACCAATTTTTCGTTTTGCCCGTATTACCGCTGCGAAAACACGGAAATCGAGAAAATTCATTTATGATGACTTACAATCATGCACAGTATATTTTACTTAATTTTTTTTTATAAAATTTTATTATTTAAACCCACGAAAATAACAATCGAAACGTTCTCCGTCAACAAATTTGCAACTTAGAAAAACGGAACTCCGATCGAAATGTAGAATAGGTATAATCGTAAATTTCGAAGATTGATCGAAAGGAAACGGAACGCAGAATACCAAAGTTGCCAAACGAAGAAAATTTTGATTCGAGTCGAAATGCAGAATAGGGCTCAAGCTATAAGTGACAACTAGCTCGAACTCTCTTGTAGCTAGTTATAATGTCAAAAAACTGTGAACAAACGAATTAACCCTTTGAGGTGCGAATGCTATGTTTGCTACAAATTAGCATCAATTGAAACGCATCAGCATAAATACATACATATACGCTTACTAATTTAAAGAATTACTTCAATATTATCTTCAAAGAATTTTAATTGCATTCGCGTCTCATATGCACATATATGTACATATCAGGGTTGTTGCGAATATTCGCATTCGCAACCGCGGAGCTTCCGCATTAATTTTAACATTCGCATTCGCAATAATCAATGCGGAGCTTTTGCTAATGCGAATATTTTGCAAGTGGACCGATAAAACGTATATATGGCAAAAAAAAATTACATATTGTAGCCAATATTTTTGCTTGTGGTCGTAGGAGTATTTGTTTAACAAAACTGGTCAAATGTCATATTCATCAACTATGATAAAAATGTCTTTAAAATATTATTTCTTAAGCTATATAACCGAGCTATCAATAGGCAGCCATACAAATTCCCTCTTCTACTTGACCTTTGACGTACGTCAAAGAGAACATAATAATAATTATAATTAATAATATTTTTTTTTTGTGCTTTAAATATCTGCTTTGGCTTCTTCTTCTTGATTTTTTTTGGACCAATCTTAAAAAAAAACTACTAGACAAAAAGAAGAAAGTGTGCACTGTTCTTCTTAACAAAATTTTCGTGATTTGCTTTTGATGTTATAGGCGGCATACACGGTGCGTCTGCCTCGTGAGTCGGTTTGGATGTGTTTGTGAAAATAAATAAGTGCTCATTTTATCATTATCACTAATTACAAAAGTGCTTATTAAAATACTCATTTTTGTTCAGGCGATGGGATAAAACTGAGCACTCTCCCCTTGTTGGTGTAATATTTTACCTCTTCTTACTAATTGAAAACTTTGATTAATGAAAAATATATCTGCTCTGCTCTAGAAACTACCAAACTGTTTATTTTCGTTTTTATAAACACATCTGTGCTAATGAATAAAGTACTAATTGTTGTCATTAGCAAGTCCTCATTGCTAATAAACAAACTACTCATTGTTGTCGTTATAAACTCCTCAGCACTAATAATCAAACTACTCATGTTTGCCGTTATAAACTCCTCAGTACAGGAAAAAACAAATAAGTAGAAAATCAAAATTTTTACTTTTAAAAATGAATTGGTTTATTTAAAAAACGTTTATTAATACTAAACTCTTATAGTACATATGTGCAAACAAATTACATGTTTGTACATATCGATGGTCCTGTGCAATAATAAAATTCAAAAAATAAGACCCTTACTACTGTTAATTGGCTCATATATCTATCTAATCCATGTCGAATCCATGTCTAATATTTAGTACTTACTTTAGCAATCCTTACTGCTTACTTTAGATAAGGTTGGAAATGGATTAGACGAGGATTACAGACAAGAGCCACTTAACAGTAGTAACAGTTTTTATTTTTTGAATTTTGAATTGTGTAGTTATTGCAGAGGACCATTGATGTGGATGTGTATAACATTGCTGGTGCCGGCGTTGAAGGTGATATTGGTGGTGGCCTTAAGTAATAGTGGCGATGTTGAAGGTGATTTTTCTGGTAGAGGCGTGGAATGTTGATGGTGCAATTTTGCTGGTGCCGGTGTTGAATGATGATGGTGGCGATACTTCTGGTACCGGTGATACGATGTTGGTGGTGGCATTAAAGGTGATGGAGGAGGTGCGTGCTATATCAGCTGGTGACGGAGTTAAAGATGATGGTGGATTTCAATTTTAATTGTTGCAAATCTGTAATAACGAGAAAATTAATTAAAATGCACAAATTTAGTAATTTACATATGTATGTACATACCTTAAAAATAATGATGCAAAGTCGACGGCACCGGCAACGGGAACATAAAATGAAATTCGAAAAATCTATAAAATTATAAACAAATTTTTATCAAATGTGACATTTTTTGTCAAAGCCTACTGTCATAAAAACTGCCATATTTCTTACTCGCTTTAACGCACAGAATTCCTATAAAAGTAGGAATTCCGCTCTAACAAATGAAAAATGTTTCACATTTCGAATACCAAATTTGTAAATGTGTGCGTGTGATAGCTAAAAAGTTGCGAAAGTGTGTGTAAAGCTGTCGAATTTGAGGGGAAACTGCTCAGCCATGGCTTGCAGGGATATGTGTTAGTTACACCAACATGACTCTGAATGATTCAACTGTGTGTAGTCGAAGGTGAGTCAACACGTACACAAATGACTCGCGAGTCAGATGTATGCCACCTAATACATATATTCGTTTGAATAATTTCAAATGGGGCTCTTTGGGGAATTTGTTTTTAGCAAAAATTTTAAAAACAGTAGTTTTGTTTACTTGTTGGATAATATTAGTTTCATAGGGATGTACATTGGATCCTTGGCAAAACACTTCTGTGGTAAAACTGTCTCTTCTTTCTTTTATTTAAAGTCAATGAGTAAGCTCCAGTAGAAATGATCAACGTCTAGCTATAAAGATAATCGATGCACAAATAATTAAAAAGCTATAGGTCTGACCTTTAATTAGATAAGAATTACGTAACTATCTGTTATTCAAATGCTTATAAAAAAACGGGGTGGCTTAAAAAAAATTACAATATACTGATCCGATTCGGCTGGCAGCCACGACTTTGAAAACAGAATTTTGTTCAAAATAATAATCTATTACCTGTTAGATATTCGCATCCGCGGATGTCTAAAATTCCACATCCGCAACATCCCTAGTACATATGGACAGAAACGAATACCTCATAAAGGAAACCACGTAAATAAAATGAAAGAAATGTTTTATGAAACCGTTTTAATCATTTTTTTGCTTTTATTCGACTAATGTTTTTACGCGTTTAGTTTCTTATTTAATTCTAAAAAACATCCGTCATTTATAAAAAAGGACTTAATGTTTTCTTCTAAATTTATATAAAGACTTAACTCTAACAATTTCTTGATAAAATTTTTGCAATGACAGATCTCTTTCCCGTTTAAGTTGTTAAAAATTGCTTTCATTACCCGAACAGCATCCATGAACTCACTAGTGGGTTTAATTAATCTGCCGTTTGAAATATGGTCTATCCATGTATAAGTGGTTAACCTTTTTTCTTCATATTTGTCTATTGCTAATTTTTGTGATATAGCCAGCTATATACTCTAGTCCGTCCTCCTTCATTTCATCTAAGTCAATGTCTTGCAATTGTCTTGGTTGCAATTTTCTTCTTTTTCTTCTTCCGGGAGTATTTCGTTCATAGCGTCGTCATAAAAATTTAAAAAAGTGTCGCTACTGGACACATCTCTAGATATATCAGTGGGCACGTGTAGCCACTCTGTTCCGTCTTCTTCAACATTTCCCATATTACTCAACTTCTCTGTGTTTCTCGCTAACATGAAAGTAAAACCTTTTTTAATATATATGTGTACATTTTGACTAGTTTTGGCTATTTTTCTTTTGTTTATTTAATGTTTAATTTTTTTTTATAAAAGTCTAGGATTTTACCTAACCAGCGCCACATAAATCCACATTTCTAACATCGTACAAAAATTGTCGTACGAAATTGTCTAGCATATTTTATATGGAAGAAAATGTACAACACCGTCAGCCAAAAAAAAACATTATTAAAAATCAACGCGATTTTCTAGCGTCTTCAAATTTGCACTTTTACTTACTAAAATTTAATGAGCTACAAAACTGCATACCCAAAATTTCTGAATTTATTCTGAATAAAAAGTTAAAATTTTTTGGGGGAAAATGTTAAAGTTTGTTGAATTGTCATAATTTTTGTACGATGTTTGAAATGTGGATTTATGTGGCGCTGGTTAGGTAAAGTTCTAGACTTTTATTAAAAAACTATAAACATTTAATAAACAAAATAAAAATAACCAAAACTAGCCAAAATGTAACTTGACTTCATCAGCTGACCACAAGGGTATGTACATATGTAGTTTGTGTTTTCGTCAGAACATACAGCCCCGAAAGACTAGCGTGATCGAAACACCAATACGATGCATAAAAAATTTTACAATTTAGCGGGCATGCATGCCAGTCTCGTTACCGGCAACGTAACTGGAGTTATTCTTGGAGGGGCGTATATTATGAGTCCAATGCAATATGGCTGTGTTCATAAATGCATCAAGCCAAATCATCAGTCTCTTTTATTTCTAAACTTTATTTGATGGAAATGCCTAGTTTGCGCAACTGAGTTCCAACTCGGCATTTAACCGTAGTTGCGATTATTGGAAATTTCAATCAATTATTGTTGAGAAATAAAAGAGACTGATGCTTTGGCTTGATGCATTTCTGAACGCACTCATATGTAATTGTTAAATGTACATTGTTCTTTAGTAAACGTAGCTTAAGTCGAAATTAAAATTTAAAATCCACTTTTTTTTATTTGTAAAAATCTAAGATAAGCTGGAATGTCGCTCTTGTCTTAAGGCAGTCTAACGGGAATTGAATAATACCCTCTTCGAGACTTATTTTTCGAGCCCATGCTTGAAGGGTACTAATATGTGGCAGAGGATAGCTGTTCGCATATAAATGCCTATATGCTCTGGGTCCAGAGGAGTGCAAGCAAATTGCCGCTGATATGTCATTCCACTCCCTAAATACTTTTTTATCAGGGTAAGCGAGTTTTTTTAACTGCCCTTTAGTGAAAATTTTTTGAAAGGAGGCTTGTAAAGACTTAGCCTCATTTAATTGGGAGGTAAGATGCGCTATAGTGTCTTCCATTGTCTTAATTATACCTTTCATGAGCATGAAATGGTATTATAACTTTGGTCCGATGTTTGTAAGTACCAGAACAAAAAGAGATAGACTATAGCAAATAATAAGTTATTGGTTGGAGTTTGATCACCAATTGGTTTACTTTATTGATTTCACTTTCTTTTATACCAAATTCTTACACTAACACTTACAAATTATTTACGAACTAGAATGTATACAAATATACTACTAATACCTACAAACTAACTACATAACTCTAAAATATGCTAAGTCAACATATGGTTGCAATAAATATATAAATATGTCAGTCGCATTGACAAACTGACGTTGTGGATCAGTTAGTCACTGCGACTGTCTTTGGCGGTGTCTTTGACCGTCCGCACAAGTGTAACAAGATCCTCGCTATGTGCGATGAATGCAGTCTTTGCATAAACTCCCGCTGAGTTCAATGTAACTGATTTGGGTAAACTGTTGTTTGTGTACATTCCTATTTGTTTATACATTACTTATGTGCACATGACAATTAAAGTAAAAAGGGCGATGTGCTTATGCTACACCTTCCCTCTTAAAAAAAATAGATATATATATATTTGTAGTCAACTATATATATCTATTTTACTGATTCAGTGAACCGCTTGATGTTTGTTTGGGTTGACAAAATTTTAATCGTTTTAGGATCTTGTTACCATTGTTTTGTTACGTGTTTTCCTTTTGTTTTTTTTTGTTTGTTTGTATATTTTATGTGATATTTGATTTTGTTTTCTTTTGGCTTGTGCCGTATATAAGGTTGAGTAAATTGGAATGCTTATGTGTATTATTATTTTTTTTTTTCTAAATTATTATTATGGATAAAGTGGCATGCTTATTTTTAAAGGTTTTAAATTGGTTTAAGCCTATTTTTATGAATTACGATTTCCTTTTTGTTTTTATTGCTATCTCCTATGCTATGTGGAATTAAAGTATAGTTGTTATTTTTATCAATGGTTTTAACTTTATAGTGTCCTGTATATCTATTCTCTAACTTATGGGAGGCCTCTTCTTTAACTAATACTAAATCTCCTATTTTAATTTCCTTACTATAGCTATTTTTGTCATAATTGGATTTTTGCTTTTCTTTAGCTTCTTGAATTAATTTGCTTGCTCTTTGCTGTGCTATTTGAAGTTTGTATTTTACTTCTTTGTCATACGCCTCATGGTTGTATACCGGGCTAATTTCATTTTCTTCCAAAAATTCATAATTTGGTGGTTGTTTTGCGAATATTAGTTCGAAAGGACAATAATTATGTGTTGTTGATGGCGTTGTATTGTAACAATAAGCGAAATACCTGAGGTATTCATCCCAATCGTCTTTGTCACTGGATATGTATGCACGCATATATTCGTTGAATGTCCGGTGACTGCGTTCTACAGTACCCAAAGTCTGGTGATGGTACGGTGTAGAAGTTTTATGCTCAATTTTTAACAATTTACACAGTTCTTTGAACAGGCTATTTTTGTATTCTGTGCCCATGTCTGTTAAAATTGTTTTCATTTGGCCATAAATCAGGATGAAATGCTCGAATATGGCTTTAGCGACAGTTGTTGCATGTTTGCTTGGAACTGGAATCGCTACCAAATATTTGGTTAGATCGCATATAATGGTAACTGCATATTCGTTTCCATTTATCGACTTTGGCAATGGGCCGACTGTGTCGATTTGTACAATATCAAAAGCCTTCGGAGGTGTTTCTGTTATTGTCATTGGTTCTTTGATATGTTTATTAATTTTATTTTTCTTGCAGTGGATGCAGTTCTTTACATATTTTCGTATGTCATTTTTCATATTCAGCCAGCTATATTTCTGCTTGATTTTATCTGTCATGCGATTTATTCCTGGGTGGCCACCACTAATAGGATCGTCATGATATTTGTGCAGAATTTCTTTAATTTTCCCGGGATTTGTCACACATATAACCTCTGGGGTTAGAGCGATTGTTAACTTTTTGAGAACTTTATTTCCCATTTCCATAAATTTGCCTACTGCAGTATAATTCTTTTTAAACAATTTGTCCCCTAAGGACAACTGTACTTGTACAAGTCCTAAATTGCCGGCTTCTCTTTCGAGCCTGGTAAAGAATTGTCCTAAGTCAATCTTATCCTCAACAATTAGGTTGCTTGTATCAAAATTGCTACAAATTTTCTTTCCTTTTTTGAAATATAATTTCGGAGGATTGAAAACGAGCTCGACATGTCTTTTTACTTCAAATTTATTTAGCGCTTCGTAAATTTTGGGGTTCTCTTTGTGACTTTCTTTGACTTCAGTTTTATTATTGGTCTTTTTAGCTGCTGATCTTGTTGTTATTTTAAATATTTTGTTTGCGTCCACTGACATATCTTTTAAATTTGTAATGGTTATGCGGGATAATGCATCCGCGATATGATTTTCTTTACCAGCTATATACTCCTTCTAACGACCTTGTGATTTTTTCAATCTCTGCTGTGTATTGGTTAGCCGTTTTGCTACGCTGTTGGATGTTCAGTAGTTTAGCGGTCAAAACCTCCACTGATTCTCCCTTTATTGCGGTATGTAATTTGGTTCTTATTTGGGCGATTGTGGTCTCATTACTGATAAAATTTCTTGCTGTACCTTTCAGCTTTGTTTTTATCATGGTAATGGCCAATGCCTCGTGTGTATCCTTGATTTGCTCGAGTATATCAAGTGCATCTAGGAAGCTATGCAGATTTTCTGGTTTACCATCAAACTCTGGTAGTACTGACGAAGCAGTTTTGATAAATTCTACTACGGTTTGTGGCATTGTGACGTGTATTATCGGTATTTCTATTTTAAGTTCTTCCACCGGTGTGGCTTGAGTTAATGAAGGTGAGTTGGTTCGGCTAGGAACACGTTCAGACAGAAGTAGTACAAAATCTATTTGAATTTCTTCTTTTGTTGTATTTGGTACATCAAATTCTAGATTGTGTCTAGCTAGAGAAGATACAAGTTTATCTCGTACGGCGGAGAAAAATTGGTAAGCTTCTCTTTGATGTTCTTCGGTGAGTATGTTATTTACGGATTCGATCACCTGCCTTATGCCATTTAGAGCTTCTAAAATTATATTCAGATGCTTTGTTATGGTTTCTGGTGATATTGGAGCACTTTTGTTTATGCACTTATACGATTTATTAGCTTTAATTTTTTCTTCCAATAATGTGTCATGGATGTCTTTCCACTGATTCATTTCTATTGGGAAAGTTACACGCGTTGTTGCACATTGTTTAATTGTCTCAATTTATTTTTAATATAATTTTTTATCAAAATTGCAATTGCAACAATTAAACATGTAGCTACACATGCAAAAGCAGTCAACCACTTATCGGAAACTTCTTCCGCGTTTTCTACAATAGAATGTGGTTCATATTTGACTACTTTAGTTTCATAGGTTTTTTCACCTGAGGTTTCTTTTCCTACCTCATAACCTGTTATTCCTATTAATATTCCGTTTAGTGCAATTTTCCACCAAGTCATGTTTGAAAGAAAATAAAATTTCGATTTTAATATTTTATTTTTATTTATTCATAAACTCGTCATTTAATGTACAAATTTTAATATTCTTCAGGGAATGTTTTCCTTATTAATCTATTTACTTCTTCTGCCAATGTGGAAGGATATACTAAGTCTTCCATAGTGGGTTCCCTACCCATACCTATACGTAACCAAAATTGTTTTAAGTGATTTAAATGGGATCTATTACTTCCCCTAATTCGTGATCTTGATCTACGAGTTTCTGAGTTTTCACACTCTAGATCATCTACAATTTTGTTTATTGCCTCGTAGTCAAGATCATCGGGCAATGCACTATCCATGAGAAAAAGGTTATTAAAAGTATATGAATTTTAACATAAGCGTTCAAATTTACTTTAAAAATTTATTGTTTAAAAAATTTTTATTCTTTATTTGTGTTTTAACATTTTTAATTTCCTCTTGTAATTTTAATCTTTTATCTGAGCTATTAGCAAAGTTAAGTTGTTGATATAACTTTGCTAATTCTACTCGGCTTTTTACTTTTCTTCCTGTCCTTTTTCTTCTATGTACAATTTGTGGGGCAGGAATTTCTGGGATATCTTCTGTTTTATTTAGTTTGTTTCTTTTCCTATACTCTTCAATATTAATCGGTTTAGGTCCGATTTTTTCGGATTTGCGACTCTCGAGGATCTGTTTTGTACCTTCAATAAGTGTGTCTACACACTTTTGAAAAAGTCTATTGATTTCTTTATGATATTTTTTATCAGACTCCTCTTCGGTCGAAATCCTTTGCATTATTTTTATTGTACAGAGAGAGAAGAGAGAAAAAAAAATTTCAATAATTAATTTTTAACCTTTACCCCTAAGCAAATTACTGCTATTTAGATGGCGGCCATAAGGCGTGCCAGAGTTTTCTAAGAGGTTTATATTCTTTTTATTTATTAATCATTTCAAAAAATTTTTTTTTTTTTTCTACCTTACGCTGCCGTTTTGTCTCCAAATTTCCAATATTTGCCGCCAGTCATATCACGAAATTATCAATATTTGCTGCCAGTCATATTACCAAATTACTAATATTTGCTGCCAGTCATATTACCAATATTCCACTTCGTCGTCGCGCGTCGTCGATGTCTTCTATTTTTGGGTTTCAATCCTTGGGTTGATATCCTTAGTGTGTTTCCATATTCCACTTCGTCGTCGCGCGTCGTCGATGTCTTCTATTTTTGGGTTTCAATCCTCATAAATTTGGATTTTATTATTTTTTTTTTCGGCTAGCGGTGCCGCTATGAGCCACATAAATTATTTTATTTAACTACGGCTGGCGATATCGCCTTGTAGAGTCGAATAAATTATTTTATAAAAATTTTTAATTATTTTTCGGCTGGCGGTATCGCCTTTTAAAGCCAATAATTTTTATTTATTTTATGAGCCTGGCAGGATCGCCATATAGCAAATAATAAGTTATTGGTTGGAGTTTGATCACCAATTGGTT
>NW_023458559.1:9042179-9047525 GCF_013731165.1 Rhagoletis pomonella
TCAAATTTGGTAAGTGGGTGTATTTTTATAATGTATTAATCATTTGTCGGAACCGGAAGAATCGGACCACTATAACATATAGCTCCCATACAACTGATTGATCAGATATGAGATTTTTCGTTATAACTTCTCCATTTATGCAGCTACGAACATGAAATTTCGCAGCACTTGCACCCATTATCAACAGAATGCTTACAGTGAAAATTACAAAGATCGGGTCACTATAACCTATAGCTCCCATACAACTGATTGTTCAGATATAAAATTTTTCGTTATAACTCCTCCATTTATATAGCTGGGAACAGGAAATTCCGCACTGTTTTCAATAATTATCAACAGAAAACTTACAGGTGAAAATTAAAAAGATCGGATAACTATAACCTATAGCTCCCATACAACTGATTGTTCAGATATGAGACTTTTCGTTATAATTCATCCATTTATGTAGCTAGGACCATGAAATTTTGCGCTGCTTTCACTCATTATCAGCAGAAGACTTACAGTGAAAATAACGAAGATCGGGTCACTATAACCTGCAGCCCCCATACAACTGATTGTTCAGATATGAGGTCTTTTATCATATCTCCTCCATTTATGCAGCTAGGAACATGAAATTTCGCACCATTTTCACTCATTATTAACAGAATACTTACAGTGAAAATAACAAGGATCGGGTGACTATAACATATATCTTCCATACATCTGATTGTTCAGATATGGGATTTTACTGTAAAACTCCTTTATTTGAACAGCTAAAACCGATAAATTTCGTAAGATACTTTATAAATAATAATACAAAGTCTACTGAGAAAATCGTCAAAATCTATGCTGTATAAGCTTTATCTACTATAGCACTGATTGTTCCAGATACTCATGGGCGTAGCCAGGTAGGGGCAGGGGGGTGCTCGAGCCCCCCCTAACTTTCAAATTTTCCTTATATATATATAAAGTAGTACCCTGAAATGCCAGCTTAATAGGGTCGAGCCGCCCCCCTTTCTCAGTTTGCGTCTGCGTATCAACAGATAATATTATCACTTCTGAACTTCCGTGCGCTTCAGGCATTTCAGGCACAGGAACCTCCCAGGGCATGGGAACTGCACCTGGGTATAAACGCATACGTTTAAAAATATTTCCCTGCAATGGGCGAGAAACAAAATCATTCGCCTCGAAATGATTTTCACAAATGCGGGAAGAATCTTCCAATTGAACACCGCAGCTGAACTCCCAACTCCAACTCCCGAAATTCACACAATTCAAAAGTATTCCACAGCACGCAACTGTATTTTTAATGAAGAATAGAAAATGCCAACTTGAAAAGGGTTAGAAGTTATTCATCATTTGACATTATAGTCGGTGTTCAAAAGAGAGAAATGTCAAAATCACTTCTACCTTGTTTAATATGCCTTGGTTCTACCTTCCTATTTTTTTATCATGATAACATAGACCAAAAATTTCTGCAGAGAAAGTAAAAATTTGAGATCGATTTTAAGCGGTCGTTATTCATATATCCACATTCATACATATCGCACACCGTCTTCAAAAGAGTCACAACTCAAAATTTGGCATTTTTGAGATTATGCGCTAGAAAAGTGCACAGAGCTTTTATTTACCTTTCAGCAAAAGCTGGAGCAAATTTTTGTTGTAATTTGTTAAATAAAACCTAAGGTAAAGTTGCCCTTGCCAATATGATTATCATGTGCTAAGAAATAGTTTTTCGCATTTTCTGACAAACGTATTATTTTGAGTTGTGACTCTTTTGAAGACGGTGTGCGATATATTACCCTTCATATCAATTCAGGTCTATTACATGCGCCCCATGCTTTTCGTTTTCAATCTCATAAATGGTCTATAATGACTTTTGCTAAAATTTCAAAATCAAAAATTATCAGAACAAATTCTATGGGGTGAGAAATATTATTTTCTAATTTTTAGACCATTTATAAAAAGTTTTATTTTATTTTATTTATTTTCTACTTTTTAGTCTTGCCTGTATAATATTTTGCAATAGATATTAAAATAATTCAACTTGCAGTGAAAAGAGGACAGAAGACTATGCAAGCAAAATGTTGTTTGCTCACGTTTAGTATAAACATACATACATATAGCAGCAGTTAAATTCAGTTAAATAAATGGCGTGTCGTCCATTTCCGCTGTAGCGTAAGTAAATAGTGCATATATTTAGGCGCAATATTTAACTTCTTCTGGCCGGGCGACATCTAGAGTCTTCTGATTGTATCTCTTTGATATGATGCCTACAACGAGGTTGATATCTAGACTAGGTTGCTAACTAGAATTTTCCATAAATAGCTTTGCTACATTTATAGCATAAATGGTGGTCTTGACATACAACATTGCAAGTTGAGAAAAGCGCTGTAAGAAAGAAGTGAGCGAGATAAGAGGAATGAGAGAAATATGTAGCAATTCCACGAAGCGGCGAAACAAAGGTGGCGCCTTCCGCGGACCGCTATTCCTCTCTTTTTCCATTTGACAGCATCCACCCTTTCGCAGACGTCACATTATTAATTTTTCGCACTAGTGATGAATATTCAATTTTCATATTTTACCTATTTGCCGAAAAGTTATACCTAAAAGTAGATACACGTACCTTAACAGTAAATATGTATTTTTATGCGCATACACTTGTGATAGTTGGTAGATTACATCTTCCTTCTGTACCATATCAACTTTAGGTCTTACATAAAACAATATTTGACTACGTTCCAAATGTACCTAAAATAATGTGCTTGTACCGAATGTACGCTAAAATTTAAGAAGCTGAGGAGTAGGTACAATTCAACCTAGTTTTACATCACTATTTCGCACCATTTGTTCGCTTCTTCCTCTTCTTCTTCAAAATTATTCTTTCCACTCTCATTCACATAATAATGTAACGTCACACCCATTTGCTATCAGCTCGATTGGCGCAATCTTGTATTCTATCATTCTTGTAGCAATTCCGAGAACAAAACAGCTAGCACAGAGTCGCATTTATCTTGCTATAATTTTTTGCAAAATATGTGCATGGGCGCAGGCGTTGCATACTTTGCAGCGAAAGGAAACGCTGCTTCCCATGTATTTTGTTGTTGGGTGTTTGCAGTTTATGCAATCCGTGCTACGTGCAACGGCTTTGCAAGATTTCGAGAATACCCCTATTGTAATTAGTTAGTCTGTTCCACGATTAAGTCAGTATACTGAAGATGTTGCACAGTGAAAAAAAGTCGACACTAAACTTAGATGCAAATTTTTTACATATACTTTGTTTATATGGCATCAAACACGGTGTCGTATAAACTCGTGTCAGTGCAGCCCGATTGAAATGCCAGTGTTTATATGCAACAAAAGAAATGAGTCGATCGAGCACACTTTCAAACTGCGTTCATCCCTAAGTAACCCTGTTAATACATGTGTCAATTCTTGAAATTAATAAACATGCAAAAATAATAATTAAAGACTCAAACAGCCACGAAAATATGATCTTAGCTATTAATTTTATAATAAAGCTTAGCCTAAATATAATTTCTAGAACTATTTTAATGTTTTTCTTCCTACAGAGTTACATGCAACAACCGCGTGGACTAATCCCGTGTTTATATGCACACTTAATACGATTCAATAACTCCTAACTCGCATCCAAAATGTGATTTATGGTGGCACGGTTAAAAGTTTCAATTCAATTTAAGATTGTGTTTATATGTGTGTGTTCAAATAACATGGTTTGACTTAGAACGAATTATACCATCATATAAACTAGGTAATAATTTTCTATGGAACATGCACAATGTGTGTACAGGAACGCCGTCTGACCAGGGTTGCCACTGACGAAAAAAATACTTACCATCCACTTGAGACAAATTTACCAAATCTGGAAAATATCGACCAATAACTTTTTTTTAGTTATTTGAATAAAAACTATAGTTTTTCTCTATTTTTTAGTTACTTCAATAAAAATTAAAATTTTTTAATGAGGAACTTTATATATATATATATATTCTCGGCTTCCTTCAACCAAAAGCGAAAGTCATGAAACTAAAGGCATCAACGAAACCTCGTCATTTGAAACAACTTCAACTGGATTTATCGTAGACAAATACAGTGACTCAAGAAAGCGCTTGGTGATTTTTTTTTCAATATTCACAATGTTTTTCAAGTAAATTTTTTTTTTGGTTTTTCTGTATAAAAATTTTGTTTGCGCTTTAACCCTCTGCTACTGACGTTACCGAAGTTGCCCTATTATATTGACGTATAGTCTCTCAGATACCAATTATTGCCGATTTTCGCTATTTTTTTTTGGCATTTGCCTGAAAAATATTAAGAAACTAAACAGAAAGAAGGAAAACTCACTAGATATTCAACATGTTAAAAAAACGTTTCGTTATCAATTTTCGACTACTAATGACAGAAAGCTTAACCTTTTTTTCATAGCAAAAATCTGCAAAAAATTAGAGTGTCTGCATTTACCTTCATTAAAAAACCAGGACAACTTAAGTGTGGACCAGGACACCAGGACAATTTGTCTAAATCAAGACATATCCTGAAAAACCAGGACGTCTGGCAGCCCTAATGTAAGGGCATAAAGAAACAACAATCGGAATTCCCGCTGAAAAGACATTTTATTTCATTTAATTTCCAATGCTTTACATCGTTTAGTGCAATTTGTGTTAAAAAGTAGGTATTGAGTTAAGTTTTTTGGATTTGTTGTTTAACAAAAGACTTTCTCTCACATATGCCAAAGCCAAGCGCAATTTACTCGCATTTCGAAGGCAAAATTGAAGAAAAGAAAATTAAATGCACGCACTGCCCAATTTCCATAAAGATCGTGTCGTGATTTTGGAGACGACTGAATTGTGTGGTTATTGCAATCTTTTATATTTTATTTACTTATTCATTCATTTATTTATTTCTTCCGGCTCTTTTGAACCTAGATCATAACAATTTTTATTTATAGGCTTAACCTAGTATTTAAAATAGTAAATGGAAACAGGATCTTAGCGAGGATAGAGATAGAACACATTAGTTATATTGGAACAGTCTTACAGAATGCAAATAATTTTCTTTTAAATTCAGTTAGGTTTTTACATTGGGTAATACTATTCGGTAATTCATATATGTATGTATGTATGTGTTATAACACATACATTTTTGTTGTTCTGTAACTCAGCTCCTGCTACCGAACTAGTTCAATTAAGTGAACTATGTATTTGTCAATGTTATTGTGGCTTGATAACATTTTATTTTTAATATTTTTATTGAGCTTTGTACCACGATTGTTTATTAGGAAAAATTGAAAAAGCAACAAAGCCTAAGCGGTAGAAGTTATAGCACTATTTCGGAGATCACCACATCTCC
>NW_023458559.1:9047535-9053712 GCF_013731165.1 Rhagoletis pomonella
TTTCTAGACTTCAGCAGGGATCGAACCTGCGAATTCGATGTTCAAAGTCAGAAGCGTTAACCACTGAGCTATGTACATCCCGTAAACTCTTGTTGCTAATTCATTTTCCTTATTCAACCAACTACTATCAAGTGCAGCTGATTTGCCGCTATTTAAATTCGACAGCGTGGTTGTTGTTGTCAATTCTATACATCCATTTGCTTATTTGCTTTTTTGTATAGTTTCAGGCAGGCTCTTCCTAAACTATGTATTTGTCAATGTTATTGTGGCTTGTTAACATTTTATTTTTAATATTTTTATTGAGCTTTGTACCACGATTGTTTATTAGGAAAAATTGAAAAAGCAACAAAGTCTAAGCGGTAGAAGTTATAGCACTATTTCGGAGATCACCACATCTCCTCATCAGACTTCTTTTTCTAGACTTCAGCAGGGATCGAACCTGCGAATTCGATGTTCAAAGCCAGAAGCGTTAACCACTGAGCTATGTACATCCCGTAAACTCTTGTTGCTAATTCATTTTCCTTATTCAACCAACTACTATCAAGTGCAGCTGAGTTGCCGCTATTTAACTTCGACAGCGTGGTTGTTGTTGTCAATTCTATACATCCATTTGCTATTTGCTTTTTTGTATAGTTTCAGGCAAGCTCTTCCTAAACTATGTATTTGTCAATGTTATTGTGGCTTGTTAACATTTTATTTTTAATATTTTTATTGAGCTTTGTACCACGATTGTTTATTAGGAAAAATTGAAAAAGCAACAAAGTCTAAGCGGTAGAAGTTATAGCACTATTTCGGAGATCACCACATCTCCTCATCAGACTTATTTTTCTAGACTTCAGCAGGGATCGAACCTGCGAATTCGATGTTCAAAGTCAGAAGCGTTAACCACTGAGCTATGTACATCCCGTAAACACTTGTTGCTAATTCATTTTCCTTATTCAACCAACTACTATCAAGTGCAGCTGATTTGCCGCTATTTTAACTGGACAGCGTGGTTGTTGTTGTCAGTTCTATAAATCCATTTGCTTATTTGCTTTTTTGTATAGTTTCAGGCAGGCTCTTCCTGAACTAAAAATATTAAAAATAAAATGTTAACAAGCCACAATAACATTGACAAATACATAGTTTAGGAAGAGCCTGCCTGTAACTATACAAAAAAGTAAATAAGCAAATGGATGTATAGAATTGACAACAATAACCACGCTGTCGAGTTTAAATAGCGGCAAATCAGCTGCACTTGATAGTAGTTGGTTGAATAAGGAAAATGAATTAGCAACAAGACTTTACGGGATGTACATAGCTCAGTGGTTAACGCTTCTGACTTTGAACATCGAATTCGCAGGTTCGATCCCTGCTGAAGTCTAGAAAAAGAAGTCTGATGAGGAGATGTGGTGATCTCCGAAATAGTGCTATAACTTCTACCCCTTAGACTTTGTTGCTTTTTCAATTTTTCCTAATAAACAATCGTGGTACAAAGCTCAATAAAAATATTTAGAAAAAAAAAAGTGAACTATACTTCAATAAGGTGAACGAACTAAAAGTAAACTAATCTTAAACTGAACTAAAAAATCCAACTCTAGTGATCAGCGATGTATTTTGGTGCGCTGAACACGATTCTGGGACTCAAAAGTGCCCATCACGCTTTGGTTTTGAGAGAAGTGGGGGTTCAAACTAAAAAAAAATTTTGTTTTTGGGCCTTTTTTAAGAAAAACGTGATGATTGTGCATCTATTTATACAGATCATTTCGTTTGGGATCCTACATAAATACGTACACACATACATACGCCATATCTATGCATACATATATTTACATACATTCTTGCGATTTACGACTCCATTTGGCAACGCCAACTGGTTTGAATCTTTTCAGTTTTATTCTGATTTCGCACTATCTATTATCATTTTATTGTTTTTGTGCTTCCACAGCGCGCGTTGGCAGTCGACAGATGCAGGCGCTTACTCCGGAAGAACGAGCAAGTGCAGTTAACCATTTGGCTGATTTATTGGTAAGCAGGGAAGAATTCATTCTGCAAGCCAACGCAAAGGATTTGGCTGAGGCGAAGCGTCACGGTTTAGCGAAGCCATTACTGTCACGTTTATCCTTGAATTCAGCTAAATTGAAGAATTTGTCTGTCGGATTGAAGCAGATTGCCGAATCCAGTCATAAGGTTAGTGGGAAAGCATTTTGTGATAGTTTTAGTATACATATGTACATTAGACTGCATCACTCCCCATACAAAAAAAATCGGTAAATATTAAAACTTAAGCGGGCTGAACCGATTTCAAAATACCTCCAAAAATGTGTTTGTTATGAATAAAAATAGTTTCTTAAAGATGTTTTTTGAAAAATCCCCTCAAATGACAAAACGGTTTAAGCTTAAAAAATTTACATAAAAATATTAAAAAAAAAATTTAAAAAAAATTTTTACGGAATCGTAATAATGAGATTTTTAATGCTGTTTTTTTAACTTTTTTCAAAGATTGGTATAAGGAAAACTTGAATAACTGAACCTAAACTCTTCCGATCTCGACTTCTGAGGTATCATTGGAAAGGTACTTTCTCACTCTTTTTATTTCTTTGCTAATTAGCTCATTCAAAGGATGAAAGAGGAAGGTAGGATGAACGAACATCATTCAAAGTTGAATTAAGATGTGTTGGTATTTGAAAAAAAAAAAAAAAAAAATGGGCCACGAATGACTTTTTTTTGTACATAAATAAAAATAGTGGGAAAATTCCTTTCGACCGAGATCCCATAAGTCTAAATCAGAATAGTCCAGTAGTTACTAAAATATCGCAGTTTTCGTATTTCTGAAAATTGCCGTTATATGAGAAGTGGTCGTGGTTACAGTCCGATTTCGCGCATTTTCAATACCAACCTACCTTGGATAAATGGAAACCTACATACCAAATTTCGTTGAGATATCTCAGTTTTTGCTCGAGTTATTGTGTACACGGACGGACGGACAGACGGACGGACAGACAGACATGGCTTAATCAACTTCTCTATTCATTCTGAGCATTTGTGTATACATTTGTCTATATCCATCTCGATTCGTTTTGGCTGTTACAAACAACCGTTACCCTGCAGGGAAACCGCGGACTAGTGAATCAAATTTCTAGTTCCGTGCTAGGTCTTTATCGCCAAAAAGGAACTAGTCCGATAGGAACTAGATCCCCACCAGACCAAAATCGGCGAAAAGTGGTACTTTTAAAAAACTAATTTTTTCAGTTTTTTTCACTAGAAATCTATATCTAAAGTAACGAATTTAGAAATGGTTCGGAACTATAGAAAAAGGGATGCAGAACGAACTAGATCTTATTTGTCGAATTTAGAACTAGTTCGGAACTATCGAATAAGGGATGCAGCGGGGGGCTTGTTTACTTTACATAGATATGTGTTCGGGGGCTTTTTCGTTCAAATACGCTTCTATTCTGTGCTTCGCAGATGCTTTTTCATAGCTTGGTAATACAAAACTAAAATTTGTGTTAACATTTCAACATCTTGGGACCGTCAGGAATCTAAGAAATAACAGTGAGCACCTCTGAAAACTCAGCTACAGCTAAAGATATGTAAACGTACATTTCTTAAAATCATTCAAACAAATTTAATTTCAAATTGAAAACACATTTCTTCCAAAATAACTTAAAATCGCACACACGGAAGAACCAAAAAGATTGAAAAATCATGATACTTTTTTCTTTCGTCTGTCGATTTTAGAACTGGTTCTGAACTATCGAAAAAGGGATGCAGCGGGGGTCAATTGACACTTCCTAGGCCATCGCCATGTTAAATTCGCCATTTGCTTGCATGCAAAAGAGATTTGTCGCGAACCAGTACTGGGTCTAAATGTACTAGAGGCGCGCCAGTTTAGAACTAGAGATTTTCCCCACAGGGTATGTGAACAAATTTAATATACCTTTGTGCACAAGTGCGCTCGGGTATAAAAATCGCCACACACAAATATTGCCACTGATAAAACTAACACATATTTGGCAAACAAAACGACGTATTGTAGGCAATAAGTCTCGCCTCTGAAGACGCGTCGTTAGCTAGTCTTTTAGTGTTCATTTGTAATACGGCCTTCCTACGGCACCGTGAATACTTTGTTCGCTCCTACAATTATGATCGCGAATGACCCCATACTACACTTTAAAATAGTGCTGCACTGAAAATCTGTTGTTAACTGCCGATTCTGAGTTAACTACGCACTGTGAATTTGGCCTTAAGTGTTTAGAATTCAACAAACAAATTTCAAATTTGGTCTACGCCACACATTTGGTAAGTAAAAGTTAAAAAGCAGTATTTAAATTGATTAACACGGTGTGCAAATTTGCATACATTTTGGGAGGGAACTGGCTACCTTTTTGAATATGCTTAAATTTAAACAAAAATTTGTGTATTTGTATTTGGAGCTTTTCGGCCGGTGTGTTGAAAATAAAAACAAAGTTTATTTTTTTCTCCTACGCGTTTCGACGCATTTTCGCGTAATCTTCAGGAAGTCTGTTTATTAATTTGCAAAAACGAAAAACATTATTAGTAACAAGCAGCGCTTACAAGCCAAACCAGATGTGTCAGGTTTTTCTTTTTTGGGGAATCTGTAACTTCATCAGCGGTTTTCGATTTAATTTCTGTAATTCATTTTTAATACTTTCTTCTGCGACTGGTTTGAAAAATGTGTGCTTATAGCGAGCTAAATAAGTGGATATGAAAAATAAATTATTATTTTCCAGGAATGAAAATTTTGAACAAAATTTTGTTTTCAAAGTCGTGGCTGCCAGCCGAATCGGATCAGAATATTGTTATTTAAAAAAAAGCACCCTGTTTTTTATAAGCATTTGAATCTCAGATAGTTACGTAATTCTTATCTTATTAAAGGTCAGACCTATAGTTTTTTAATTATTTCAGCATCGATTATCTTTATAGCAAGACGTTGATCATTTCTGCTGGAAATCCCTATTGAAGGAGCTTTCTCTTTGACTTTAAATAGCAAAGAGGGGACAGTTTTACCGCAGAAGTTTTTAGCCAAGGATCCAATGTATATCCCTATGAAAAAAATATTGCTCGACAAGTAAACAAAATTACTGCTAAAATTTTTGCTAAAAATAAATTCCCCAAAGAGCCCCATTTGAAATTATTGAAACGAATATATGGAACATCAAAAGGAAATCACGAAAATTTGGTTAGGAATTACAGTGCACACTTTCTTCTTTTGTGTCTAGTAGTTTTTTTAAGATTGGTCCAAAAAATCATAATTAAGAAAGAAAGCAATGCAGGTTTAAAGCACAGAAAAAACATTGTTAAAAAGACTATGTTCTCTTCGACGTACGTCAAAGGTCAAGTAGATGTTGGAACTTGTATAGCTGCCCATTGCTCGGTTATATAGCTTAAGAAATAATATGTTTAAAGAAATTTTTATTAGTAGTTGATAAATATGGCATTTGACCAATTTTGTTACACAAATACTCCCACGACCACAGGCAAAAATATTGGCTATAATTTGTAATTTTGTATGCCATATATACGTTTTATCAGTGCACTTGCACAACATTCGCATTCGCAAAAGCTCCGCATTTGAAATTAATGCGGAAGCTCCGCGGTGGTGAATGCGAATGCGAATATTCGCAACAACCCTGCTACGGATGTGTGTGAATTTGTATCACTGATCGATGCTGATTGGCAATGATACTGAACTGATACGGCACTGATTTGCGAAGATAGACCTTAACTTTTATTATTATCACCAATCGATTACAATACATTATATGTACATACGTATGTACTAGGGTTACAATGGCCGGTCAGATGAATTATGGATACTAATAGAGGCGAAATTCTTCCCCTGAAGAGGTTTTCCCATTTGAGTTTCAATACGGTTTCTCCTTAACTTTTACTACGTTTATGCGTAGGCTAATTCACGAATTCATTTCATGAATTTGTGCTAAAATTGGCTGCATAAACACCATTTCATGAATTCAGTTATACACGAAAGTTAACCATGAATTCGGCATCATATCATGAAATCAAGAAATGCAAGTCCGACAACGCCACGTTTCACAAACAGCTGTTTACTAGGGTTATGATGTTTTTGGATTAAAAAGCATGAATGGCATAAACAGGATTTACAACACTGGAAAAGTTACGTGGAATTGTTCAAATATATAATAAATTCAAATA
>NW_023458559.1:9053722-9072075 GCF_013731165.1 Rhagoletis pomonella
GCCCCAACCCTACTGTGCAGTTTCTCGCTAGTGCGTTGCCACTTTTTCGAAGATCTTTATTTCATGAATTCGCGAACTATGCATAAACGTGACCACTTTTGAATTCATGAATTCTGTCGCATAAACGTAGTATAAGATGCAAAATTACACACGAGGCGTCGCGAAGCACGCAGGGTATTTGCTAGTTATTTTATACAAAGATAATACCTAAGGTTTTTCTTAAGGTTTTTGCAAAACATTGTACTGTAAAAAGTAATAAGAAAATAATTTAATTACAGTTCACATGTTCCAGATAATGTTTGATAAGCGGAAGCAATTAATACAACAAAAGGAGCAATCGTGATGGAGTATAATTTATTTAAAAAAAGGGCTGACTTTTTTTGTCCGGTGTTGCTTGTTATCTCGAAAATAACTTTTAGTTTAATAACAACAAATTTGAATAACTGAATGACTTTTGCCTTCAACCAAAAATTCTTTTTTCTAAATTTACTGACATTAGGAGTGTACTCGTACGCAAAGCTATCAAAAGTTTTAGAAAACTTTTACTGGTTTTGCGTTCTCGTACCCAAAAAACTTGCAAAGTAGGGGAAATTGAGAGGGCAAAATATGATAGAAAGCTGCAAATTTCTGCTGGAAAAACTTTTCCCAGCGAAAACTTGCAAGTAAGAAAATCAGCTGACACAAACATATGTTTGTAAATAAACAAAAGAAAATATTACCTTTTTGAATTATTTATGGCAAATTTTATTATTAATGGTAGTATACAACGAAAAAGAGAGTAAAGTTATTAAGCACAAGGTTTGTTGAGTTTATTTTTAGTTAATTTACTTTTAATCTTCAGTTTGTTTACTTTGGTGTGTGCTGACTATGGTTGCCGTATGTCATTTTTCGTTTGTACCATAATTGTCCTTTAAATATACCAAAATAAATAAAACTGCAGCAAGCTGAAATTTTGTTGGACGAATTTGTTTTGGTAGGTTGATTGTTGAAATTATAATTTTATAATTTTAAATGTACATTTGTAGCATCTACATAAATGTACATTTGTAGATATCTACTAATTTTTTTAGATCAAGGATGGGTGTTTGGAGGATATTCTCTTTTTTGAGAAAAATATTTCATTCATTCCGATATAATTAATTTGTATTTTAAAAAGGTTTTTCGATTCCAAAAGTATGCAATTGTATAAAATGCAAAATCGGGCAATATGTACCACACAGAAAATAAATTGCCAAATGACCTACCAGTGGCAACTGTGGAAGTGATCAGCTGTTTCGAAGGCTGCAAGTTATTGCAAATTTTGCGTTCTCGTACTTCTGTGGATATTTTGTCTCTTTGAGAGCGAATGCTGCTAAATTCTCAGAATTTTTTTCTGCTGGATAATTTTGTCCTCTCAATACGAGTACACACCTATTGTAAAAGAAGTTTGCATACAAGACAACGAGTTAGATACACTATTTAGCGTATTCTTATACCCAAATTCATAAAAAATGAAGAAGACTTTCACCACTATTCTGCAACTTTTTCGCATTCGGAATTTGCTACCAATCGTAGAAATAGTATGCTACAATCCGAATCCTATTTTCGAACTTTTGAAATTCGTAACAATGGCATGCCTAAAAACGAACGAGGAAGAAATTGCAAATTGTTTGCGTTATTTTGTACAAAAAACAATTCTTTGTCGGAAGCGAGATAAAACATGTAAATCGTTTGCAGGAAATATTAGTGGTGTTCTTTTAAACATACAAATTTGCCTTTCGTGTATACCTATATTTTTATCCACTGCTTAATATGAACGAACAAAGAAGAATATTTTTGCCCCTTATCGAGAAACTTGGGCCCGGTTTATTTATTTGTACAATGATTTTCGGTTGTTGGGTCCAAACGCATAACCCGAATCTAAAAACTTTAACATACACGTGTAATTAAAGGATTAAACTTTAATTCTAAATAAATGTTTCAAATTTCCGACCACTAATTATTAATAAATTTGCACTATGCACTTTTTTGTAAATTTCGATGTGGGTTCTGCGCGAAAATACTGTGGATGGCGCAGTCGGAGTTATAAGCACAAGAAATGTGGTATGCCTTTGACATGCGGAAGCCCCTCTTTTCCGGGAACACAGAAAGGAGAATTATACTTAGTAAGCGTTAAAATCCCTAAGCGCGTCCGAAGACAGAAGCAATCGCAACTTAATTAAATTATACCCCCATTCACCGCCGTCTACGATAGCGGGTTGTTGGATACAGTATAGGAAGGTCTGGCACACGTTTGTAACAAGTGGTCTTTGCTGCACGTCAGGTTTTAATATTTCATTTAACGTATGTATACTTTAATTAAATTCTAATTTTAAAACAGGTGGTAACCCTATTCAAAATACTTTAAAACCAAAACCTTGTTAAACCTTTTTCGATTAACACACACATTGTGATACATATTTAAATTGTACATATATCTTCTAATTTCTAAAACATATGGAAAGCCTCTTAAATAAAGTTAAGAAAAAAACATTTTTAACCCATGTCAATTTATACCCATACTTTAATATGTCATTTGACTAACTAAATAATTTGACTTTAATTTTTTACACCGGTGGAAACCCTCTTTAATGTTATAAATGCTGAAACTCAATTTTTCTTAATACTCCTCTGTTTGACGCCAATATTTCAATATTTCATAAAATTTAATCTAATTCGACTTTTCAAACAGATGGCACTCCTGTTCAAATTATTTTTAAACCAAAACCTCGATAAACCTTTTTCGTCTAACACTCGTATTATTATACATATTTAAATTATCTAATACTCTTAATTAAATTTGAATTTAATTATAAAATCAAGTGGCAACACTTATACATGCAGTTTGGAAATAAAGTTTCTTCAAAGCAATTTTGATTTCTATTCACATTGAAGTAATTTATTTAACCTATTGCTTATATTGAATCTAACTTTGTAACAAGGTGGCAACTCTCTGCAAAATATTTTCAAACCACAACCTCTTTCGCCTGACATCCATATCAGGATATACATTTAAATTGTCTGCCTTTATTTAAGCAGAACTTGCTTTTTGAAACAGGTGGCAACGCTTCTACACACAATTAAGAAATAAAGCCTTTTCAAAACCATTATGATCGAGACTCATAGTGTAATAATTGATTTAACTTAAAAATAATTTGAATTAAATTTTTTATCAAGTGGCCACCCTTTTTGAAAAAATAAGAATTTATTGCACATCCACAGGCCAAGCCCTTTAATTCGATATCTCATTTTGTAAAATCGAACGAACGGTACAGATCTGATGAACGGTACAGATCTGTTATTCAAAAGCCGAGATACCTACGCGCCAGGGTGTCGCGAATATTCGCATTCGCAACCGCGGAGCTTCCGCATTAATTTTAACATTCGCATTCTTAATAATCAATGCGGAGCTTTTGCGAATGCGAATATTGTGCAAGTACACTGATAAAACGTATATCTGGGCAAACAAAATCACAAATTCTAGCCAATATTTTTTGCCTGCGGAGATGCTACGTCAAAACTGCCCCCTACGTCCCCTTCTTTTGTAATTTAAATTCAAAGAGTAATATTCTTCATTAGGTATTTCCAGCGGAGATGTTCAACGTTTAGTTATAAGAAGAATCGACAATTTGCGCGATAAAACATAACCTTTAATTTGGTAAGAATTATGTAACTATGGAATATTATTTGTCAAAGGTCTGTTGAAAAAACTAAGATTAAGTTCCGTGTTTTCTTTGATTACTTAGCAGAAAACACACCAAATAATTTTGACCGGTTTTACTATGCAAATAGCCCTCTGTTCCCTCGAAAACAACAACATTTACTTTAAATGTGTGATAATTATCAAAATTTGCACGCAGCGAAATAAAAATAAAGTAAAATAAAATGTGAAAAAGTCGACAGTCAAGTTCACAAATCAAATAAGAATCAATTCAAGGCGAATTTAATATCTATTGAGGAGTGGGACTTGGCATGCAATATATCGTTAGTATAGTATGGAAAGGGCGTAACTCATACCGTCGCTGAACTAACTAAAAATCCAAAATTCACTATTTGATTGATTATGACGCATTTCATCGAATTATAAATCCCCACATCGTTTTTGCATTTCAGAGAAATGTGAAATACGCCCTTTCCATACTATACTAACGTTATATTGCATGCCAAGTCACACTCCTCCTGCCTCCAAATATCAAACCACATTGAGTGCATGGAATGGAACAACAAAACGGATTTTATGGCTTATGGCACCGACCGCGGTAAGTAATTAATTGTGACTGCCTGCAACTAGGAAAAGTTGAGCTCAGCTAATAAAAAAAAAACGAATTACAAGATATTCATTACGGGTGAATCTTTTCGAGCAGATGTGAGACCTTCATCGTCCGTGATTCCAATAATTCAAATTATTATAAATTCGGCTAGCAGCCACAACTTTCAAAAAAGAATTTTTTTCGAAATTTTCATTCCTAGAAAATAACAATTTATTTGCCATATCCACCTATTTAGAACCTCGCTATAAGCACACATTTTTCAAACCAGTCACAGAAGAAAGGATTAAAAATGAATTACAAAAACTCAAACCGAAAAACGCTGATGACGATACAGGTTCTACAAATTCTGAAGATTGTGAACATGAAAGTCAGGAGGATACATGCGACATTTACAGCCCCCATGCAATTCTCAAAAAGGAAATATTGAACCGCAATAAAAAGAAAAATAAATAAAACTGCAAGTCCTCCCAACTGGTGTCGCGTCAATCTAAAAGAATTTACAACTTTGTCAAGTTTTTCAAGTTTGTCGCCTCGAGCGAGTGGCGCAGGTTTGATTTACGACCCTTTAAAAAATAGGCTGTAACCCGAAAAGGCAGCAACATAGCTTTTTATTAAATACAATGTTCCAATTTTTAAATTCAAGTACTAAATAAAAAAAGAAACATTATCATTATCAGAAACATTAAATCACTTAATTTACTCACCTAAAATATTTCTTAAAAACACTTGACATCCGCATTCGCATCCGCATCCGCGGATGTTAGCTTTTAAACATCCGCATCCGCGGATGTCTAAAGTTCCACATTCGCAACATCCCTACTACACGCACATACTTTTTGTCTCCTTCTCTCACATTCACCGCATGCACGTGCTTGCAAAATGATGACAAAGTGATTTTGTATGGAAAATCATTTATGCCTAATGTGACCAACTATTTCATAGCTCACAGAAGTACAGCTTAGGATGGTTTAAGTTAACGCCGCGTGCCGATTACGAAATTTCGAATGCGGCTAATTTCGATCCCTGAGAGCTCAGTGTTTGTTCAGAAGTGCGACCCAAAATGCTTCCATCTTAGCCTCGCGAAGGTTGGACAGTCTAAAAGAAAAAGTCGAGATGATTCCACTTCATCTTCCTCTTGACAGCTGATACAAAAGGCTCAGTTGAAATTCCTAGTCTCATTCCTGGTGCCCTATAAAAACATTTTCTGCGGCAGAGAAACGTCTTATTTTCCTTTTCTATGTCACAAAAGGACCCGGTTTCCCTTAGCTTAATATCAGTTCGTGCTGCGACAATTCTGTCTGCAATATTCGCATGCGCCGTGTTCAACATATGTAGTATGTTAAGCGCCAGTGTAGGTGTGGTTTCTAATGTTCCGCTAATTCCTGTTACAAGTGTAGCCTTCTCTAGTGAGTTCTACCAGACAAGGGCTGCTTGAAAAAATATAGGCTTAAATCTGGTTTCCTAGAGCTAATGAATTAATTTGGGCGAAGGACCCAACCTTTCACCGATAGCTCCCCTGCCGCAGTTCAAGGCTACCGACAGCTTTCCTGCCCTTTCCTCAATATTAGGCTACCTCGGAAGTCGCCGTTGATCGCCCACCGTAGAAATCGTCCCTTAAATCCAGAGCAGGGGAGAGGGAATACCACGTTGTGGCGTGCTTCTATTGACTCCGTACAGGTCTATCAGTTCTCTATTGCGTTTTTAGCAAAAACGAAGAGGGGAAATATGAGATCCTTTTTCGGCCTTCGGGATGAACGCAACACTGTCTACACTCCAAGCCTTTGGATGTACCCGGTCTTCACGCAGTTCGCATAAATAGGATCCAACCAATTACACGACTCCTTCAGAGACCTTTGCAGCTGCGCACATATATGATGCCATCGGTTCCCGACGACTTTAATGGCTTGAACGAATTCATCGCCCAGGCCATGTGACGATCGTCCAGAAGAGAAGTACAGGACCTAGGGGGAGATTCTGTAACTAGTTAGCGACCATTTTAAAATCGCTATCGCACTTTTTGACGCAAAAACATTTATATCATGCGTCAAAAAGTGCGATAGCGATCCGAATCAGAATCTCCCTCCTGAAGTACAAAATATCGCAAAGAAGTACATTTGACTGTACTTCGAAGTACGAAGTACAAGAGCGAAAAAGAAGTACTGTACTTCCGAAAGAAGTACGGTTGGTCACATTATTAATGCCCATATATGTATTTGAATAAAATAAACATACTTAGAAGATATCAACCAATACATCTCATATACCAAACGAAAGAAAAAAACTTGATTTTTTTTATTAATGAAAACAAAAACAAAATCATGTGTTCGATAATATAGGTAATACAAAAAATTTGCTAATTTTTTCAACAATTTTTTGCCTTAAAATGCCCGATATTTATTGAATTTATATAAAATTTGTACACGATAATATTTATATTACTCCAAGGAACCTATAACCCGAAAACTAAAGTTATATCTGCGAATCATAAGTTGCTACATACATACATACATAGAGTAGATACTGTAAGAAAAACAGATCCACATTAACTGCAATCAACATATGGTCGTATGTATGTATTTACATACATACGCTGCGATTAGGTTATAAATATTGTGCCATCTGTTACTCAAAATCCGAAATACCTACATACATACGCGCACATACTTTTTGTCTCCTTCTCTCATCTCCAGCGCAAGCACGTGTTTGCATGATGACGAAGTGATTTTGTATGGAAAATCAGTTATACCCATATATTTGAATAAAATAAACATGCTTAGAAGATATCAACCAACTTGAATTTTTGACTAAGGAAAACAAAAACAAAATCATTAGAGCGGTTTTCGAGAGTTGTGGAAATAAAAAAAAAATTTGCTAACTTTTTCAAAAAAATGTTGCCTTAAAATGCTTGATATTTGTTGAATTTATATAAATTTTGTACACGATAATATTTCTACTGCTCCAGAGAACCTATATCCCGAAAATGATAGTTTTGTCTGCAAATCATAAGTTGCTAGAGCACATTAAATGTTCAAAATTGACCCCGAAATAAGACAATATTTACCGTTGTTTCTACAGCAGACACTGAATTGATTACTTACAGAAATGTATCTGTCGATAGGTTTGGAGTTTTGTCTTTAAAACGCCACACCTTTCTTTGAAATCGCTTCACTAGTTCTTGTGCAATAAGCGTTTTCGTGAAACTCTAAAAATTACAACAACAATTGAGCATAGCCTCCATATCGAAAGGTAAGACGTATTCTACGTCAAAATATGTAATTTTGTTTTTTTTTTCAATACCACACTCAAACGAAGCAACTGACAGGCTTTTAAGTATAAAGTTTGCTTCCTGGCGCAAAGAGAAAAACCGACTTTTAATTAAAATTTTTGAAAGTGAGCTTCAAATTAATAATAATTTTAAAATGAAATGTATAGAATCTTTGACTATTTAAACACTGAAAGTGGAAATGATCTCATTGTTGCTATTAAAAAATGTCAAATATAAAATAATTTATTGGCTCTTGTGTACAATGATATTATAAGGATATTTTTATACTACATCTTAATGTGTACACTCATGTTAAAATCAATACCATTTTTATTTTTTGTGAACTATATTTTATATGTATACCAAAATATTGTTAAATACATGTACTTTGGCAGTGTAAAGGATTTCCTGTTACTTACATTCATAATTTTGCTTTGAATAAAAGTGTACTGAAAAGTTCAGAGTTTTATAGCATAGAAAAATCTAAGGTATTGATTTCGTGCACAAAAAATCTGGCAACTCTATCAACGACTGATAAATTTATTCTGATTTCGTGCATTCCATTAAAGGTCCGGACATTCCAGGTCATCAAAAGAAGGGGCATCGCTGTCATAGGAAATGGTTTTACGTGCCGGGTCCCAAATCCAGCTCACCAGGTTTTGCTAGAATTTTGTGGTCCTTCAACCGGGTGCACGTTTATATAGCGAGCCACTGGCTTTAACACAGTCACCTGCTTGCAGCCGCACCTACTGGTGAACTTACGCTGCAGACTTCTGTGAGCCCTTAAACCGAATTAGTCTGAGCGGCCCCACCGAAGCTACCTCTCTTTCTGCCGTGACCCAAGGCTCCACTCGAGTTGGTTACCGCATCTCGCACATAGGTTTCTCACATTGCCCAGACTGTGAACGAGGACGCAAGAGTCGGTATTGAGCCGTGCAACTTAACTGTAACTGTATTTCCTCCAAGTGAATTTTACATCAATCTCTTAACAGGAAATAAGATTATTATAGATTTATGGAAAATGGGCGTGGCATCGCTCAGTTATGACAATATAACTGTGTATCGAAAAGCTCTTATCGATTTATACATACCCAAATTGGTCCAATTATTTCATTAAGTCTAATTAACCATATTATCGAAACTTTCTGGAGAAACTTCCCTGCCTATCATTTAGTTTACAGAAAGGGGAAATATTTACAATGTTTTACAGTGCACGTAGCGGATTCGCCATAACTCACTTTTTTACTTGTAAAATAAACATTTCTAAAATAAATACCTTTACGATTTTTATGGGTTTTTTAGGTCCTTAAAATCGTTCCCTGCACATAACAAATATCCCGTTCTAAATATTTAAAACATTAAAACGATGATTTTTGCTTCAGAATGTTGGACGGGTGCTACGTTACACGCGATTGGCAGATAATTTGGAATTAAAACAAGTCACTGTTCCTATTGGAGTCCTCTTAGTAATATTCGAATCTCGTCCTGATTCGTTGCCTCAGGTAGCTGCTTTGGCAATGGCGTCAGCCAACGGCCTTCTACTTAAGGGGGGCAAAGAGGCTTCTCACAGCAATAAAGCTCTGATGGAGTTGGTCAAGGAGGCACTTTCTACGGTTGGAGCAGAGAATGCAGTTTCCCTGGTGAGTAGAATTTAGTTTTATCACAAATTATGAATCCAAAGTAAGGGCGTCTAGAAAGTTGTTAAAACTTTATTAATATTAAAATACCGAATAGTGAATTAGGATGTTGATAAATTTTAAGGTATGTATAATATATGGTTTAATTTGAAAACAATTACTAAGTTATTTAAAGCCAACATATGTAAATATAGCTACCACTAGTAATATAAATAGCTATGAAATCACATAAAAGACTGGTCCCTTTCACTTTATTATTTTAGGTTTCAACTCGTGAAGAAATTAGTGACCTTTTATCAATGGAAGATCATATTGATTTAATAATTCCGCGTGGATCGTCAGAACTTGTTCGTACTATACAGGAGCAATCTGTACACATACCAGTGCTGGGACACGCCGAAGGTGTCTGCCATGTTTTCATTGATAAAGACGCCGATCTGCGTAAAGCGCTTAAGATAGTTAGAGACGCCAAATGTGACTACCCAGCAGGTTAGTTAGATGATTCATTAAATAAACAGACACAAATCCGATAAATAGTCAACCAATATAACCGCCACTAGGGATGAAACGATACCTTGCAGGTATTCCGTATGAACTAAATAAGTAAAATCAAATTTTTTTTGGTTTAAGTTAACGATTGTCTGGTTTGACCGACCACAGAATGCTGTTGTCTAGGAATTTAAAAAAATTTCCAAATAACCACACTCTGTAACTGTCAAAATGCACAAACCTGTACAAATGCATAAACCGTGTGATCCCTGCTACTACTAGAAATAAAAACAAATTTGTGTTTTTAAGCAAAGAAATATAAATGTCTTTATTTTATATTAGTTTAAAAAGCTAATAACAAACCGAATAAACTAAAAACTATGGAATTGAAATTCACTCATATTGCAGTCGCCGTCATTTTAACAAAAAATAAAAAATAAGAGATTATCTTTACACTTATGTACATATAGTATTTATACATATGTATACACATATGCGTAGTAAGATTAGTATGCCACAACATATGTATGTATATATACTTATGTATATATACCAGTCGGACGGATTTCGTAAAAAAAATGATGTCATGTCTCCGATTCGCTTAAAATTTTTTTATGGATTTTATACATGTAGGACGACATCTATCTCTCAATCTGCCAATACAGTTGAAGACAACGACGCAACACCTACAAGACCTTAACAGAAACACAATACGATTAGTCTTAACATACCCATCAACAGACGCTAGGAAACGAACGGACCATACGAAGGTTATCAATTTCGTCAATCAATTGTAAGCCGCCACCAAGCGCACGTCGTATTTACCGGCCTATTCTGCGTTGGTAACAAAAATTTTGTTACCGGTAAATAAAGTTCCTGGTAATTTTTAAACCCTTTTCGCATTCTGCACACTGGTAAATTTTGCTACCATCTCATAACCAGTTAACAAAATATTGCTCGGTGAAGTATGCAACACCAGAACTTATACAAAACTTCATACCTGAATTGCGGTTTCAAGAAGTGGTGTTATTTTTTGGTAACAAAATTTTCCGGCGTCAAAATGTTCGGTAACAAGCAGAATAGGCCTGTTAGTGTAACGATAATAGATCAGAAACTATTGTTCAATTGGTGTTAAAAAAAGACATAACCAAAACTACTAAGTTTCGCCTATTTAATCCTACATACATGGGGTGTTCCATACCAAAATGGACGGGGTTCACACTTCATTTGTCTGATTTGTCTCAAATTTTTAGGGTTGATGGATAAACATAGATTATAATTAAATATGAAATTTGAGCTTGATTAATATATTTTTTAAAAATTGTACAGCACAAAAACAAAAACAAATCGATTTAATAGTTTTCCAAATATCTCGTGAACGTGGCGAGGAAAAGATTTGAAAAAAAAAATCGCGCATACACATATAAAAATTATCTATGAAAATAAATATTTTTTAAATTTTTTTCTTGAAAAATGTTTCACATACAAATTTTTTTATAAAAAAATTAGTTTTTGAAAATATGACATCTCAAAACAATCACAGTGAGTATTGCGCAAATTTTAAGTATAGTATTGTAGAGTGCACCCTACAATAATTTGAGTTATGAATTTTTTTTTACACCGAAGTTGAGTAAAATGAGTAGGTACATTAGGAAATGCAAATTTTTAAAATTTTTTTTAGAATTCTTTTGAGTATGCAGTTTTATAGCCCATTAAATTTTAGTATAATAAGTGCAAGTTTTAAGCGATTGCAAAACTGGCGTTAATTTTTTTTTTAATTTTATTTGAAAACGGTTTTACGCATTTTCTTTCATAAGAACAAAGTGCAAAAGCCGTCAACATAAAAAAATATTAAAAATCTACACAATTTTGTAGTAGCTTAAAGCTTGCCCATTATCATTAAAAAACCTAACGGGCTACAAAACTGCATACTCAAAAAAATTCTAAAAAAAATTCAAAAGAAATCTAAATTTCGAGATGGCATATTTTCAAAAACTAATTTTTTCTAACAAAAAATTTTTCAAGAAAATAAAATTTAAAAAATGTTTATTTTCATAGATAATCGTGATGTGTGTATGTGGTTTTTTTCAAATTTTTTCCTCGCCCCGTTCTCGAGATATTTGGAAAACTATTAAATCGATTTGTTTTTGTTTTTGTGCTGTACAATTTTTAAAATATATTAATTAAGCTCAAATTTCATATTTATTTATAATTTATGTTTATCCATCAACCCTAAAAATTTGAGACAAATCAAACACATGAAGTGTGAACCCCGTCAATTTTGGTATGGAACGCCCCACATACATAAATTAAATAAGCTAACACGTATTCGAGAATTGTTATACCCGAGCGCACTTGTGCACAAGGGTATTATAAATTTGTTCACATAACGGTTGTTTGTAACACCCAAACAGAATCGAGATAGATATAGACAAATGTATACATAAATGAGCAGAATGAAAACTTGAGATATCTCAACAAAATTTGGTACGTAGCTATTGAAAAAGGGCGAAATCGGACCGTAACCACACCGACTTCCCCGTTATATGGGGGTCTTTAGAAATACGAAAACTGCGATATTGAAGCTTATTCACTGAAACTTGATATTTACAATGATTTTTGGACGTAAAATAAGAATATTATAAGTTTTTGGAAAATTGGCGTAGCCACGCCCACTTATGATGATACATGTGTTTATCTTGGTAACCGCCTTGGTACAACATACCAAATGGCTGAAATTTTTTGAAATCGGACAATAACCACGCCCACATCCCATATAACGGTAATTTAGAGAAATACGAAATCTTCGATAAAATCAGTAAATACAGAAGCTAATTTATTCAAAAGTGATGTTTGCAATAATTCTTTAGCAAAAACTACGTTTATGTTAAAATTTTGGAAAATGGGCATGCCACCGCCCATTTATGACCAGGTATGTATGTATATCTCGGTAACCGTTCGATCAATTTGTACCAAACTTGATACGATTATTTCGCTTACAACACAAAAGCAAAACGTTAAAAATTACTCCCGCTTTTCATATAACGGTAAATTTCAGAAATTCTTGAAACATGGATATCTGGAAATTTTGAGGACGCTAATTTACTCAGAATGGATACTAATAACAATTCCTTGAAAAAACGTAACATTATTATAGAATTTTGGAAAGTGGGCGTGATACCGCCCACATCTAACTATACAAGTTTATCTCATTAAGTATAACCGGACATACTATCGAAATTGTTAGAAATAGGGGTAAAACCATGTAACGGTAGTTTTCAGAGGGTGAAAAACTATATTTAATACTTGCGCCGTGTGTTTATTGTTCGGCTCCACCCGAACTTAGATCTTTTACTTGTTTTTCTTTTTTTTCTTCGGAGATATAATCTCTCAGAGTTCGATTTTTTTTGTGACTCTGACCATTCATGTACTTCTTCAAATCGTTATATCTAGGGCTCTACTCATTGTGGAGACTTCATCTTAACGTCTTTTTGAAGATAAAGAAACGGGCTTTCTTGGTTATGATTGTCCTTAAGCAGTGTTGGGCGTAATTCAATTAATATTTCACTTACCTCGTTAATTGATTAAACAAGTAATTGCAATTAAATTTTTAATTGCACATTACTATTAAATTAATTGCAATTAAACTTTTCATTGTGCATTGCAATTAAATTAATTGCAATTAAATTATTTGCCATTCAAATTTTAATGGCAATTAAATTTGTAATTGCACACTGCAATTAATTTAATTGCAATTACTTTTTTTAATTGTTCTATGAAACAATTAAAGACAACAATTAACCTAATAAATAAAAAATACGGAAATAAAGATTACAAGGTTCAGAAAATTCTACATAAAGTATTTTTTATATAAAAGAAAGGTGTAGTTATATAAGAAAGAAATGGACAAAAGAAAGAATACCACCGAGTGCTGGGGTTTGCCTTCTCACACTAGCATGTATTAACTCCTCACCTTACACTCACCTCAACTTACTTTACCAAAACTCACTTCACCTCACCTTCAATCAACTCATCACACCTCACCTAAACTCACCACATCTCAATTTGGGAAGTATTTCGGGATTTTATAGATTCTCCGGACTAAATCAGGATTTTCAAGACTATTTCGGGATTTTCGAAACTATTTCGCAATTCTCGAAACTATTTCGTAATTCTCGGGACTTTTAAGGATTCTCGATACAACTTCGGGATTCTCGGGATTTTTGAGACTTTCGTGACTATCTCGGGATTTATTGGAACTTTCGACACTATTTCGAGGTTTTCTAGACTACTTCGGAGTTTTCGAGATTCCCCTGACTAATATCGGGATTTTTATGTCTTTAGAGTATATATCGGGATTTTCGACACTACTTCGGAGTTGTCAGGATTCTCGTGACTAATATCGGAATTTTTGCGACTTTTGAGGATATTTTAAGACTTTCGGGACTATTTCGGGATTTATTGGGACTTTCGGCACTATTTCGAGGTCTTCTAGACTACTTCGGCCTTTTCCAGACTATCAGGATCTCCGGGACTAATAACAGGACTTTCGAGACTAATATAGGGATTTTTGGGTCTTTAGGGACTACTTCGGAGTTTTCGGGACTTTAGAGACAATTTCGGGATTTTCGAGACTACTTAGGGATTATCGGGACCTATACAAAGATTTTTGAGACTTTCGGGGCATAAATCCCGATATTAGTCCCTAGAATCCCAAACACGCCGAAGTAGTCTCGAAAATTCCGAAATAGTTCCTAAAGTCCAAAAGCTCCGATATTAGTCCCGATAATTCCGAAATTCGAAAAGTCCCAAAAACCCCGAAGTGGTTTTGAAAATCCCGGAATAATCCCGATATTAGTCTAGACAATCCCGAAGTAGTCTCCAAAATCCGGGAATATGCACCAAACTTTCAAAAATCCGGCCATTAGTCTCGAGAATGCCGAATAGTGTTTTTTTATTTTTACACTGAGTTAATGCAAGTATTTAATCAAGACATAAGTGCTTAGTGGTTTGGTATCCAGTATTTAGTGAAGCCCTTGATACCGAGTACTTTTGTATTCAGTATTTAGTAAAGATAAAGTCTCTAAATACTTTTGTTCGCGGTATTTAGTGAAGGCAAAGTCTCTAAATACTTTGGTTCGCGGTATTTAGGGCTGTGAAAATAAGTAAATACTAGCATACTTGGTATTTAGTAACATCCAAAATACTTAAGTAAATAGTACTTTGGTATTTACCACAACACAAATACCTAAATTCTTTTGTACTTAGTATTTAATACTTAGTAAATACAATTTTGCCCATCACTGCATCAATCTTATTCAAGATCAGTGTTCCCATTTTAGCCGTTTTCCGGCTAGATTAAGCCCAGGGGTGGGCAAGACCGAGGCCGAAAAGAGCCACATGTAAATTATAAATGCTACAAAGACAGAGACCGTACCGGTTATGCATTTTATAATAAAAAGCAAAAAATTTAAGTTATTTTTTTATTTTTATTTTTTTGAGCAGAAAATAATCGGTAATTGTTGCCTTTTATTTTTTCAGGCAAAAATAAAAGTCAAAGTTCCAAATCAAGTAATCCAGAGTTGTGTATACTCGAATTTAATAGTTCTAAAGCTCCTATCTGGATTCTAATAACTCCCTAATACACAAATACCAGGGTTAGATCAAATCTAAATATGTATGTAAGTACTATGTATAAATACAATACATGAAGGCATCTTTGTTAACGGCACCAGATCTGCACCGATTATTCGATTTTAAAAACTAAGGTTCCGAATTAAAGGGTTTGGGCTCTAAATGTACAAAAAGGTATGAGATTTTTGAAAAGGGGTCCCCATGTCATATAAACGGGCTTGGTCTATAGATCTACAAGGAAGAACGTATTTTTTTTTAAAGGGTTGCCAGCTGTTAAAAATTATTATTTTTTTTTGTGCAGAGCACCAGATTTACACCGTTCTCTCGAAATGAGGTGCCAAGTGAAAGGTGTTCACCTAGAGATGTGCTTTGGGTATAATTTTTTTTAAGGTTTGCCACTCAGGTTTCATACTAAGTAAAATATCGCAACATGAGCACAAAGCGAGGGGTTTTTATACTAAATTAATATGTTCGTGCTCTTAAGAGTTGCCACCTATTAAAAAATATATAGCTATGAAAGGTAAGTAACGTATTAAGTATATTCGATATTGGTATCAAACGACAGCTAGTTAAATGGCCTTTGTATAAATGTATGCGAATTTTCGAGAGTTGTCATCTAGTTAACAACTCTTAACTAGCTTCGATATCGAATGCCCTTAATACATTACTTACCATTCATAGTTATAAATGTGTTTAATAAGTAGCAACTCTATTAAAAACACCAACATATTAATTTAATCTCAAACCAATATTGTGATATTTTACTATCATATTTTAAACAATGCATTTTTAATTAGGCGGCGCAACTTAAAAAAAAAATCAAATCACGTCTATAGGTGAATACCTTTAATTTTACACCACATTTTGAAACACGAGAGAACGGTGTAAATCGGATACTCTGCACGAAAAAAAATGTGTAACAGGTGGCAACCCTTTTTAAAAAAATTAGAGGTTCTTCCTTGCAGATCTATAGACCAAGCCCGCTTGGCATATGGCATATCGCTAGCTTAGAGTGAAAAGTTGCTAAGTCCGCTTTTTATGAAAACTCATATTTTGATACAGGAGGCTAGAGAAATTAAAAATGCATCGTTTTGAAAAGGATAAAGATCCTTGTTTTATGTTTTCTCGTTTATATTCGATTAAACGAAAATTTGCTAAGTCCAAAAAAAAACTCCGAAATTTCGATAAGTCGAAAATAGTACAAAATCTTTTAATAAAGATCGCATTCGTCTGGTTCGTATGGAGTTTTGCTTTGCTTTAAATGCTGTATTCAAAGTTTTGCGAAATACTTAAAGAAAAAAGCTTTAGAAGTTTTTTTCCTCTCCTGCACAATTTTTGAATTGGGACTTAGCAACTTTTCACTCTAAGCTAGCGATATTATATAATTTTTTTAAATTGCGCGAACGGTGTAAGTTTTAAACAGGTGGTAACCCTATTCAAAATTATGAAACCTTCTTGCATATCTAGAGGCCCAGCCCTCTAATTTTAAACCTAATTTTTTTCTAATACAACGAAAGGTGCCGGTTTTATAATTTTAAATAAAATAATGTAAAAAAAATATTTTTTAAAAACAAGCTTTTATTTAACATGTACAATCAAAGGAGTAAAATAAAGTAGTGTAACAAAAGATTTTTTAACATGAAAATTTTGTCAAAACTGTCAGTCTACGGTTAGACAATATGAACGCGCCCAATGTGCCACGAATTAGGAGCATAATCAGAAAGAAATCGGTGTGTTATTTAATTTCAGCATTCAGATCAAGTACAAACCACACACCCGGTAGGTGCTCTACAGAAATTCGTATAGAAATATCCCAAGGTTAACAGCTGATTTATTCAAACTAATTTCCGGTATTTTATCTTACCAAGGAATTCACAATAGAATCTATCATACCACAGGCTAAAACTATCCTACATAGTTGCGCCGGCAAATTACGCTCTGCTATCACTAGCAGCAGAGAACGTATATGAATGAGACGGCGCATTTTCTGTGTGAACTAATTGTCGCCAAAAATTGTGGGTTGCGGTGGAGCAAATACACCACTTCGGCTGCCACCACACCAAAGATTTTTCCGTTCCACCACGCTTCGACGAAATTTACCATAGTTTAAAGCAAAATGAAAAAATAAAAACGAATAATAAAAGAGAAACAGAAATTTAATAAGCGATAGGCAGAGGGGGTGCTTGCGGAGGCAGGCGCGTGCTTGTGTCGGATCAAAACGAAATCTAATATAAAAATGGAAGTCAGAACAACAAGTGACAAACAAATGAAAATGTTAGTATGTATGTGGGATCGGTTGACAAAGCGACACGGACAGGACGTAACTACTGAATACCACTTACGCTAAAACTGCTTACGAGTCAACTACCCCAAAATGCAACTCTTCACACAACGACGCGATGAACCCCGGGAAAACAACCTATTTACAGTCTGTAAATGAAAACAACGAAATAGAACTTTCGGATGAACTATGGCAGAATAAAATTTAGAGTCGAAGCGAGCGGTTCAGCGGTTGTAGTGCGCGGTATGCCGGCGAGTCTATTAAGTTAAAATCTGTGTAAATGTTAGACTGTACGTTAAACTGAACTATTTTATGTAACAAAACGCACAAATAAATTTATCGTACATTTTAAAAAAGCGGGTTATAGTTTCATTACCCCCTACATTTGGTGTCAGAAGTGGGATGCCTTCTATAAAGTATTCGATGATACTAACTTCATCGAGGTTAATCTGTTTCCCTAGCTCCATAAGGCTGTATAAATACTCCTTATAATCCTCACCCGCGCGCCTGCGACGATTTCGGAGCCTGCGATCCACTTCAACTGCCTACAGAGTGGTACCGAATTCTTTCAGTAGTGCCCTACGTAGCGCGTTCCACAAATTTATGCCCTCTTGACTGCGCACGAAAATCCTAGCTGCACCTTTTAAAAGCTGTTTAGTGTATATGAACATCTGCAGGCTATCCCAACGTTCTGCCATTGCATTTTCTTCAAAATGCTCCACCCATTGTTCTACCGACGGATAACCTGAACCCGAAAA
>NW_023458559.1:9072175-9074769 GCF_013731165.1 Rhagoletis pomonella
TTCTACCGACGGATAACCTGAACCCGAAAATTCGTTCAGCGAGTCTTCGATGTCACGAAGCGTGAAATTGGAGCGCACTAAGGCTGGTTCTACTACACTCGTATTTTGTGAGGCTAATTCCTCCTGTGCCGATACGTCATCGTCTTCATCGTCGGGTATTTCTACATTGTAAGCCTCAAACAACTTGTCTTGCAATGCTGCTTTGCGTCCCGATGTGTTCAGCCCTAACTCGGCCAATTTCGCTTTCAGTTCCCTAACGTTCAAAGCTAAAATCTCTTCCTTTTTCATCTTGTCACAAAGCATCTACAAGTTTTGGCAAATTCAGAAATGTCAATTTTTAAATACTAAATTCGAATCGTATATTGCGTTGTGTAAGTGGGAGATGTGGCGCGGATATTTAACACATAACATAGATACATATATAAAAGCAAAGATGTTATTAAAAGTTCAAGCTACTATAACTTATCTTAATTTTCTTAGATATTGTTTGCCTTGGTTTCCAACGCTGCAGTCAAATATACGAACCGCCACCTCAAATTGTTTGTTGTTTGCTGTTGGTTCCAACGCCGCAGTCAGTAATAAAATTTTCTAATCGGACCACCTTAATATTTGGTGCAGTGAACTGGTTGAAATTCGTGATATACGGCTCTGTAATAAAATATACGGCTCTCAAATAACAAAACCACTCTCTTGAAAGAGGGGAGCAAGAGAGAAAAAATAAAAGTCACCTGGAACGCGATAAACCACTTTTCCTGTAACTACTTCCATTTGTTTTAATGTTAAGCGCCATGGAGACGATCAAATATCTTTGTCAACCGTCTCGCGTTTTGCTTGACAAAAAACAAGCGCACTTGCCTTCTGATCGTCGTGGTGAGCAAGTGCGCGGACAAGAAAAAGAAATTGTTTGTTGAATTAACGCGTTTATTTGAACGTTTGCGGGCAAGACACTAGCCAATCTCACACATATGCAATGCTTGACGTATTTATTTGATTGTCTCCGTGGCGCTTAATGTTCTTTTCTATCTGTTTTTGTTTACAAATGCAACCCTGCCTATCGTTTGACACTTTTCATGAACTTGCAGGAAGAAAAACTTCGGACTAAAACCTGCAACTTCTGACTGAGAGAGAGAGCAAGTTACTCTCACAAAAGTGGTTTAACTTGCAGGTTTTTTGGCGCCTGGAACGCTTTCCTGCAAAAAAAAAAACCTGCAAATCGTGAATATCGTGAGCATCTGGAACGCAACTTATGTTAGCTCTCGATGAGCACTTTAAAAGAGTTTTCTGCTTACGGGCGTGCCTACGAGTATGTGTTATCACTCGACTAGTTGTTGTTTACTTTTGTAGCCAACCTTCTTACGACGATCAACTTCTTATGCCTTTGCGTTCGCAAAACTTGCTGTCAACGCACAATTCAACGCAACTTCTATTTGTTTTCTGCCGATGAACAACCCACGATATTTTGTTTGCAGCCAACGTGATTTTTTTTTTTAAGTCCGATCACTGTACCCAACGTGCTGCTAACGAGCGGTATACAACTTGTATGTGTTTGCAGAAAACGTGCTACCGATGGGCGATGTACAACTTTATGTGTGTGCAGCCAACGTGCTGCCAACGAGCGGTATACATCCTGGATGTGTGCAGCCAACTTGCTGCCGATGAAAAACTGGCGAAAATTTTGTTTGCAGCCAACGTGCTGCCGATGAACAATTAACGAAGACAGCTTGCAGCCAACTTGCTGCCGACGAACAATCAACACGTATATAGTAGCAGCGAACTTTGCAGGCTTTTACGCTGCTGCGTGCTGCTGATGAGCGACTCGATATAACTTAGTGTGTGTGCAGCCAACGTGCTGCCAACGAGTGGTATACAACTTGGATGTGTGCAGCCAACTTGCTGCCGATGAACAACTGGCGATAATTTTGTTTGCAGCCAACGTGCTGCCGATGAACAATTCAGCTTGCAGCCAACTTGCTGCCGACGAACAATCAACACATATATACTATTTAGCAGCCAACTCTGCAGGCTTTTATGCTTTCACGCACTTAAATTTTCGTGCTCTGGGAAACACAATTGATTGTTTTTGACGTATTAGCACTTTTACTTGTGAGCGCTTAATATTCGCACCTTTTGACACCAAATTTAGGGGGTAATGAAACTATAACCCGCTCTTTTAAAATGTACGATAAATTTATTTGTGCGTTTTGTTACATAAAATAGTTCAGTTTAACGTACAGTCTAACATTTACACAGATTTTAACTTAATAGACTCGCCGCCACACCGCGCACTACAACCGCTGAACCGCTCGCTTCTACTCTCAGTTTTAATCTGCCATGGTTCACCCGAAAGTTCTATTTCGTTCTCTTCATTTACAGTCTGTAAATCGGTTGTTTTACCGGGGTTCATCTCGTCGTTGTGTGAAGAGTTGCATTTTGGGGTAGTTGACTCGTAAGCAGTTTTAACGTAAGTGGTAGTCAGTAGTCCAACAAGAGAATAGGAAAACTTTCAACGCGAATAGATAGCAAGAAAGAGAGTATGAAGTTGGGTCATTGGTAGCCATAAAACGCACATAGTTTGGGTCAGGAATAAAGTTGAA
>NW_023458559.1:9074869-9075971 GCF_013731165.1 Rhagoletis pomonella
GTCGTGAAGGTTGGAGACCACGAAGGCTCGGGTCAAACATCTACCGTAGCCGAATTCATGAAGCCATGGTCATTCGGGTCGAATGCATCCGCAGGATGGCCGAATGTGGGATCGGTTGACAAAGCGACACGGACAGGACGTAACTACTGACTACCACTTACGTCTAAACTGCTTACGAGTCAACTACCCCAAAATGCAACACTTCACACAACGACGCGATGAACCCCGGTAAAACAACCGATTTACAGGCTGTAAATGAAGAGAACGAAATAGAACTTTCGGGTGAACCATGGCAGATTAAAACTGAGAGTCGAAGCGAGCGGTTCAGCGGTTGTAGTGCGCGGTGTGGCGGCGAGTCTATTAAGTTAAAATCTGTGAAAATGTTAGACTGTACGTTAAACTGAACTATTTTATGTAACAAAGCGCACAAATAGATTTATCGTACATTTTAAAATAGCGGGTTATAGTTTCATTACCCCCTACATGCATGCATTTATAAATGTACATATGTACATACACATATACGATTGACCGGCTTTCCTCTTCACATCGCCGCTTCCATCAACACAAATTTTTCAATTTCCGTGAATCGGCACCAGATTGGCACGTGCGCGAACATATTAACCCTACGTTTACGAAATATTTAGATTTTCGCATAAGTTTGCATTTAATAAAGCAATACTTGTACATTTTGTATGGAGAATAATAATAATTAATTTAAAATTCTGCATGTTACCATGTTCTCGACGATACATCTAACTTGCATGAAGATTAAACATAAAAAACGTTGTAAAATAGTGTGTTATTAACATCTGGAACTAAAAAAACTATGTCCGCTAAAATGGGTTAAACGCAAACTTGAATTCACATTTTTACACGCATTCGTGCATACATACATATACACATGTAAAAAAAATATTGTTTTTTCCTGCGGAAAACGTTTACTTTTATTAACTGTTTATTAAAATGACACCTTAAAATATTAGTTAATGATTGAAATATTGGTATGGAACAGAGAAATAGAGGGTTTTCCAAAAATTACCAAAGTTCGAGATAACTTATTTTACTGGATATAAAGAAATATGTGCCACTTTTCACTTGG
>NW_023458559.1:9076071-9077539 GCF_013731165.1 Rhagoletis pomonella
CTTTGAAGAGAATATCATTTCTGAGGAAATAATCTTCATACGGTTCCCTCTGCACAATCTTCCGTACAGCTGTAACCCACTCGTCGTTTGCTTGTGCCAGTCTCAGTTTATGGCTCATTGTATCTTCAAGCACTAGACATGCAACCCTACTTAGCGCATCGACGTGTCTCATCTTCGTTCCTTGCCTATGCTCTATCTCAAAGTCATAGTCCTGAAGGAAAAGAGCCCATCTTGCTATTCGCGCCGGTACGTCTCGCTTTTTAACAGTGGCTGTGAATGCTTGTGGATACCATCTACCTCATCGTAGGAAGGAATGACTATCGTCCATGTAAACTACTACCGTTCCTGACTGTACTAAATCCCTGAAAACAGCTACGATAAACCTGGAGAAAACTGCAGGGGAGTTGGTTATCCCGAACGGGACATAAAGGAACTTGTACTGCCCACCAAACGTCACAAAGGAAGTGTATTTGCGCGAATCAGGTTCCACAGGCATGTGGAAGAACCCGTCCCTAAGATCTAGCGTCGTGAATACCTCGCATCCATCCTTTCAATAACGTCTTCGATCAACGGCATCGGGAAATTGTCCCGGACTATTCTATCGTTGAGTCGCCTATAGTAGCAGCACAACCTTTTGGTTCCGTCTTTTTTGGACACTAAAACCACTGGTGACGCGAATTCTGAGAAACTGGGTTTGATGATGCCGTCCCACAGCCATTTTCTCACCTGCTCGTTTACGACTCCCTGATCTGCATGCGACATTCTTCCTGATCGCTCATAGATTGGACTGTCATCTGTCAGCAAAATTTTCATAGTAACTGACGACTCGTTTCCCCGCACAGGCGTGTAAGAATGTATTAATGTACGAACTTGCTTTGCCTGCTCCGTATTCAAATGAACGAGATCTGCCTCGGGTTTAGCGTTTCCCGTGTCAATTTGGATGGCGCAGAGTTCGTTGGCTGTCTCGCTCAACAAATCAGTTTTAACCTCGCCTACAGCTTTTTTTGTGTTCTCCTCGGACCGGATTTGCTTCGCCCTAACCCTGGTTTTCCTTTCCTCCTCAACCCTCTTTTCCTGGTTTTGCTGAACTTTATCCGCGATCGGTTTAGCCCTAAATTCGACATTGTCGCGTGATACTCCAACTCTACATGCTGCAAAATATCGTTGCCGATTATGGCAGCGTAACGCATGTCTCGCTCCGTGACCACATGGAAAATCTTGGCGCGATCGCCGGCTGGGATCGTTTTCCATATACTTGCGTAACCGGACTACCTCGAGCTTAGGGAGTTAATCGAAGAAGATATTCTTAGGGAACTAGACCTGGAACGAGATGAAATACGCAGTGCAGCAAAAGAAAGTATCCTAGAGCACCAACAAGAGAATAGGAAAACTTTCAACGCGAATAGAAAGCAAGAAAGAGAGCATGAAGTTGGTAGCCATAAAACGCACATAGTTTGGGTCAGGAATA
>NW_023458559.1:9077639-9078708 GCF_013731165.1 Rhagoletis pomonella
GAGTGGGTTACAGCTGTGCGGAAGATTGTGCAGAAGGAACCGTATGAGGATATTTCCTCAGAAATGATATTCTCTTCAAAGATGTCGCTAGGGAATTAATCGTAATACCGGAGCAGATGGAGGAGGAAGTAATCACTACAACGCATCGACAGCGCCACTTTTCTGTCAAGAAAACTATGGAAGCGGTAGAGAAGTCGTACTTCATACCGAAGTTAGCAGCAAAGGTAGAGAAGGTAGTTAGGAGTTGCGTCGAGTGCATTATCACCGACAGCAAGAGGGGAAAGAGGGGTTTTTATCGCCGATCGACAAGGAGGACAGACCGTTGGGGACATACCACGTCGACCATGTAGGGCCTATGGAGTCGAGGCGCAAAAGGTACAACCACATACTTGTAATCGTAGACGCGTTCTCCAAATTCACACGGTTATAAGCAACCAAAAGCACAGGGGCAGAGGCGGTAGTACATAGGTTACAGGGACAATCCGCGCTTTTCGGAAACCCGAGAAGAATAATTTCAGATCGCGGCGCTGTTTTTACCTCCGGTACCTTTAAGAACTATTGCGAGAAGGAGCACATACAGCTCCCCATTACAACGGGTGTCCCCAGGGGTGATGGGCAAGTTGAGGGGGTGCTTAGAATCGTAATGCTAGCTATGCTAGCAAAACTATGCCACGGGTCGGATAACAATTGGTATAAATACGTGGAAACTGTCCAGAGAGCAATCAATAATACGCCACCTGGCAGTACCAAGTACTCGCCTTTTAAGATTTTAACGGGGCTTGAAATGCGTGTACCGGAAAACCTCGAGCTTAGGGAGTTAATCGAAGAAGATAACCTTAGGGAACTAGACCTGGAACGAGATGAAATACGCAGTGCAGCAAAAGAAAGTATCCTAGAGCTTCAACAAGAGAAAAGGGAAACTTTCGACGTGAACAGTAATATTAGTGTTGTTCGTAATGGCGATTGCGATTTCTTATCACCGGCGGGTGAAATATCCCTCATAGCTATTTATTTAAAAAAACATATCCTGCAGACATAGAAGTAATTGAGCAATTCGGGGGTTGAAAGT
>NW_023458559.1:9078808-9080411 GCF_013731165.1 Rhagoletis pomonella
TCCATTTTACATGACTTTAGACGATTGTGGAAAAAAGTCAAAATATTGCTTAAAGAAAATCTTATCAACTTAGCTGAAATATGAAAAAATTAAAAGTCAAAATATTGCCTTAGATAATCTTATCAACTTAGCTGAAATAGAAAAATGCATACATGTTTAGCTGAAATAGAAAAATTCATACATGTTTACAAAAATCAATTTGCAATCAGCAAATCGATTTCGCGCAAATATCATATTTTCGGTAAGCAAGCAAAAGTACAAAAGCCCGCTCCTTTCCCCGTTTACCGCTTCTTTCTCTACACTTGTCGTTCTGACTTCCATTTTTATTATTACCTATTACCTACCTTTTATTACCTCGGCATGTAACTATGTAATATTGATGCGCCTAAAAGTTGCAGCGTTTTCTATTCTCAAGTTACATACCTGATGACAGTACGAATGGCAATTATAATAGGGAGGTTTTAGTTTTTAAACTACAATTTTATTATTTTTTATTTCGTTTTGATCCGACACAAGCACGCGCCTGCCTCCGCAAGCACCCCCTCTGCCTATCGCTTATTAGATTTCTGTTTCTCTTTTATTATTCGTTCTTATTTTTTCAATTTGCTTTAAACTATGGTAAATTTCGTCGAAGTGTGGTGGAACGGAAAAATCTTTGGTGTGGTGGCAGCCGACATTCCGTCGACGAGTGATGCATTTCGTCGACGAGTGGTATATTTGCTCGACCGCAACTCGAAATTTTTGGCGACAATTAGTTCACACCAGTGTTGATATTTAAAATTTTTAAATTGTACCAAATTAATGGCAAAAAGTGTAACTCTTGGAGTTTTATTGTACTTTTCACCATTTCCGTCAATGCATTACCTCTCTTTTCCCGCAACCAAACAAAACCATTTTTTTTTTCTACTGCAGTGTGTTTATTGTTCAATTCATTGTACAGCTTCAGGTAGTGTAGGCTTAATTAAACTTAACTTATCAGTGAGATCTCTTCATCTAGCCTATAAAGTCATAGCCAGTGTTTGTTGGCTTAGAGTTTAACTTAAATTATACAAAAATAAATTCTTGAATTATATTTCACATTTTTAAAAGTACACCCCGCGAAAAAATGCTACGGTAACCCGGTTTGGGCTATTTATTATATTTTTTCCAAGTTAATTTTAGTTATTATTTTTTTTTAGAAGAGTATAGCTCATTGTCTAACCAAAACTATACAAATAAAACTTGATTTAAAATATTGAAAAAAAAAAACATCAACAACGGTGTTGCGCATTTTCATCCATTTAAAATAAAATGCGAACATTCGTTATATGGAGAAAAGTGCGCAACACCGCAAACAAAAAAATTATAAAAATCAAGTATTTTTAAGACACTTGAAACTTGTACCTTATTATACTAGAATGAATGGGCTACAAGAATGTTAACCCAAAACATGTCTACAAATTCTGAACAAGACCGGTGAAAATTTCACGACACTTTGTTGATTTTTTTCAATGTTTCAAGTTTGGATTTATTTGTAATTTTTAATTTCAAGGCATGAAATTTACATACATTTTTTTACTTTCAACCCCCGAATTGCTCAATTACTTCTATGTCTGCAGGATAT
>NW_023458559.1:9080511-9081047 GCF_013731165.1 Rhagoletis pomonella
ATGGCAACATACTAAAAGCAGAGAACGTATATGAATGAGAAGGCGCATTTTCTGTGTGAACCAGTGCTGATATTTTAAGTACAATTGTACTTTTTCAGTACAATTAATTTTAAAGAGTACAATTTGCCGATTTTAAGTACAATTTCAACATCAAAAATACTTTTTGTACCAAACGCACAAATCTCTTCTAGCACTTTGATTCTTAATCCGTTTACATTTAGGTAAATGGATATACCTATATTTCATATCCGCTACAAATCGAAATTATGAATTGTAATTTTGGATGTAAACGTGATTGTGAACAGTAATATAAGTGTTGTGCGTAATGGTGATTGCGATTTTTTATCACCGGCGGGTGAAATATCCTTCATAGCTATTTATTTAAAAAAAATATCCTGCAGACATAGAAGTAATTGAGCAATTTGGGGGTTGAAAGTAAAAAAATGTATGTAAATTTCATGACTTCAAATTAAAAATTACAAATAAATCCAAACTTGAAACATTGAAAAAAATCAACAAAGTGTCGTGAAATTTTC
>NW_023458559.1:9081057-9085226 GCF_013731165.1 Rhagoletis pomonella
ATATTGCTTGGTAGCGGCAGAGCTGAAATGCGCAATGAGTTCGTTTATACATACATATATATGGATACATATGTAGGTACTCGTACCCGTAATGCGTCGCTTTATATCTTTTTTCCCCTTCCCTATACTACCTATATCTTCCTTCTCACTCATGTAACGTTTTCAGTTTTAAAAATTTCACTCTCCATTTTTGCGATACCGCCGCCTAAGAAGTTTCACTTCAAAAACAACAAAAACAGATTGTTTTATTTCAACCCGGCCTTGAGCTCAAAAAAATCAACAGAATCAATTAACGGCCAATTATAAATAAACAATGTTTAATCTTTTGGCAAATAAATTTCATCTTTTGACAAATAAAATTAATCTTTTGGCAAATAAATTTAATCTTTTGGTAAATAAATTAAACCTTATGGCAAATAAAATTAATCTTTTGGCAAATAAATTTAATCTTTTGGCAAATAAAATTGAACTCTACTATAGAACTAAACAGTGTTTGAAAAAGTAAAAAAACATTAAAAAACTGCTGTTGCTGTGTTAGGAAAGCCTATTTTTACTTTTGACGCTTAGCTTTACTGCGCCAATATCAAGAGTTAACCTCCATGATAGCTGAAAAGTGCTTTTTGGTTTTTCTGTTCTGTTGATTTGACTGCTCACTTTCAAACAGTTCTGTCACAGCATGGTCTCAAATATTCGTCAAACTATCTGGCGCATTTTATTTCAACCAAACCACGCATTGTGGCCAAATGGTATAAAAAAACATCTAAAATGCTACAAATATTGAACTCCCTTAATATACTTTCAAACGCAGGTACAAAAAAAATGTATTTATGTGCATACTATGTACATTAGGGTGCTCATCGAAAATGTTTTTTTTTTTAATTTCAAGACTCTACCCCCTAATTTTATTCGTTTTTATGAGAAATATTATTGCCTATTTTTATAGATATTTTAAAGGTCATTTAGAGGTCGCGACCTGTCGATTTAGGTTAAAAAATACGGTTTTGTAGATTTATGAGTTTTTGAATGACTATTTTTGACTCGATTTCAAAGATCGAATGTCATCTGAGAAGAGGCCTTTAAAATGGTATTTAATAATCTATTTTCGGACTTGGCATGTTGGGATTTTTTATGGGGTAAAATAAAAAAAAAACCATATTTCTCTTAATTTTTTAAATTTTGACCATTGATAATTACCACAATTTCAAAATATGTAGTACTGTCTAAAATTAAATCTATTTTCAAATAAACTAATACCTCATTAATTGCCATTTTCAGGAAAATGGGGGTGGCACCGCCCACTTATATGATATATGCGTATCTCAAAAACTACTTGATCGATCTCGGCCAAATGTGGTATACACATTGCGCTCAAGCTTCTTAAGCGCCGCATTGAAAATTTTTGAAATCGGACAAAAACCACGGGTTTCACCAACGTAACGGTAGTTTCAAAAAACACAAAGCTAGCTATATTTTAGGGGGATTAGGTTTTGTCGGATTTTAAAAATATTCGAGCCGGTACTTAAGAAGGCTAAGCACAATGTGTATACCACATTTGGTTGGGATCGATCGAGTAGTTTTTGAGATACGCATATATCATATAAGTGGGCGGTGCGACCCATTTTCTTAAAAATTCCTGAAAACCCACTTCTTTGCTAAAGAACGATTGTATATGTATATCAATTTTGAATAAATATTGATGAATTCCTTACCCACACTGCTCAAAAAATCTGAAAGTCCGGTACATAAACAATATAAATTCAAGGCCGTATTTAAGAAAAGTCTCCTAAATTCGACAATTTTAATGCGATTGCAATTAATGAGGTATTAGTTTATTTGAAAATAGATTTAATTTTAGACAGTACTACATATTTTGAAATTGGAGAAATTATCAATGGTCAAAACTTAAAAAAATTAAGAGAAATATGGTTTTTTTTATTTTACCCCATAAAAAATCCCAACATGCCAAGTCCGAAAATAGATTATTAAATACCATTTTAAAGGCCTATATATCCTCTTCTCAGATGACATACGATCTTTGAAATCAAGTCAAAAATAGTAATTCAAAAACTCATAAATCTACGAAACCGTATTTTTTAACCTAAGTCGACAGGTCGCGACCTCTAAATGACCTTTAAAATATCTATAAAAATAGGCAGTAATATTTCTCATAAAAAAGAATAAAATTAGGGGGTAGGGTCTTGAAATTTCCAAAAAAAAAACATTTTCGATGAGCATCCTAATGTGCGTATGCACATAAATAAATTTTTTTTTGAACCTGCGTTTGAAAATATATTAAGGGAGTTCAAGATTTGTAGCATTTTAGATGTTTTTTATCCCTTTTGGCCATAATGCGTGGTTTGGTTGAAATAAAATGCGCCAGATAGTTTGACGAATATTTGAGACCATGCTGTGACAGAACTGTTTGAAAGTGAGCAGTCAAATCAACAGAACAGAAAAACCAAAAAACACTTTTCAGCTATCATGGAGGTTAACTCTTGATATTGGCGCAGTAAAGCTAAGCGTCAAAAGTAAAAAAAAAAATACTTTCCTAGCACAGCAACAGCAGTTTTTTTAATGTATTTTTTACTTTTTCAAACACTGTTTAGTACTATAGTTACGGTGACCATCCGTTCTGTTTTTTACAGGACCGTACTGTTTTTCGAAGGTCGGTCCTGCGTAGTTTTTCAAACCTGAAAATGTACTGACTTTTTCCAAGTGTCCTGCATTTGTCCCGCATTTTATTCGTTATTTTAAAATTATCTCACAATGGATGGATTTTTTCAAAAAAGTGTTTTTTGGTACTTTTCGTAGCTTTTCTTCAATATCTCATGAAAAAATATCCAAATTCCGACTTACAGCTCGAAGGGTATTGATGTGCCTCTTCCCAAAATATATGTATAACTTGTGGCGACTTCAATGAAAATTATTAGTGCTACAGGCCACCATTTGCATTTTGTCTTCAAAGTCGAAAAAAGTGAGATTTTCAATCAAATACGCAGTTTGATTTGATTATTTTTTTCATTATTTTAAAAATTCGATAAAGAAGATATATCATTACAGTAAACTTTGAGCCAAAGATAATAAAAATCGGATTAGGAATGTAGACGCTATGGAGCGCAACCTGCACAAATTATATATTTTTGCAAAGGGCACTTTGTAACTCGTCATTTACGTCGATTCATGACGTCGATTTTTGACAAATAATTGCGAAAAGTACCAAAAAAAAAAAACAAAAGGAGGGTATTGTTTTCGTTTTGAACGACTCAACATTTGCCTATAAAATAATCTTTTAAAGATTTTCACTTTTCGTGTAAGCTATTGTAATTATAATATGTTTTACTATACTTTGATAACTATTCATGTAAAAAAGATTAATATCGATGAAGAAAACGTGATTCATTATTAAAGTTTAAAATGTATTAAGAATTTAGAATCATAAATGCTCTTTTGATATTTTTATACTACGTAAATATATGTAGGCATATTTTTGAAAAATTCATTTTGAATCCATATTTATGGTCACCGTAACTATAGTAGAGTTAAATCTTATTTACCAAAATATTAAATTTATTTGCCAAAAGATTAATTTTATTTGCCAAAAGGTTAAATTTATTTGCCAAAAGATTAAATTTAATTGCCAAAAGATTAATTTTATTTGCCAAAAGATCAAATTTATTTGCCAAAAGATTAGTTTTATTTGCCAAAAGTTTAACTTAATGTGTCAATGCAATATTATAAATAATAAAAATATATAAAAGTTTAACTTTAACCTCTTTTATGGGCTTTAGTTTTTATTTGCGCCAAATAATCGTTGTATGGTTGAAATCAACATGAAAAGTTCTATTCAGCTACGTTTTTTATTTCTTTAAGTCTAAGCGGTTGTTATATTTCCCCTTCCCTATACTGCCTATATCTTCCTTCTCACTCATGTAACGTTTTCAGTTTTAAAAATTTCACTCTCCATTTTTGCGATACCGCCGCCTAAGAAGTTTCACTTCAAAAACAACAAAAACAGATTGTTTTATTTCAACCCGGCCTTGAGCTCAAAAAAATCAACAGAATCAATTAACGGCCAATTATAAATAAACAATGTTTAATCTTTTGGCAAATAAATTTCATCTTTTGACAAATAAAATTAATCTTTTGGCAAATAAATTTAATCTTTTGGT
>NW_023458559.1:9085326-9091920 GCF_013731165.1 Rhagoletis pomonella
AACTAGAAGCGAGTGTGTTCTAATTTCTTGAGGAGATAGGGTGTTTACTCCTTACAGGACCCTGGACAACCGAGAGCTACGCCCAGCACTCAGGAAAGTCCGTTACAAATGGCGCCCGAGCAGGGACTCTAAAGGAAACAAACATAAGGAGAGTGCCGTGGAAAAAAAAGTGAAGTGAAAAAAAGAGAACTCAAGTGATAGAGACACAGAGTTCAGTGATCACCTGAAAGACCCAAACTTAAGAAGCAATAAGGGCACAAGTGAGAGAGACACAAAGTGCAGTGACCACCCGAAGAACTACTAGTAGGCGGTCCAGTGAAAAAAAAATAAGTGTGGAAAAAAACAATGGTGAAAAGAAAGTGGATACATTACCTCAACCGAGAGGAGCTGCTGACCTATATGGCAGAGTTCGGCCTCGAACAGACAGGAACAGTCGAAGAGCTGCGAAGACGTTTCTCTTCATTTATACAAGAAGAAAGTAACAACGAAGACTTCCAAACGCGGTTCGAAGAGCTAGAAGCGAAACACTCGAAGCCTGCGCTGAATGTTACCGCAGCAACACCAAGTGGAAGCCAGGGAGCCAGTGTCATGCAGTCACCAATGCCCGTTGACGCGTTTGAGACACCACAGCCATACGCAACATATCCTACGACATCGCTGGCAACCATCATGGACCGAGTCCGTAAGTGGGGTTTCAAATACGACGGCGGCCGAGACCCGCTCAGCTTCATCGAACGTGTAGAAGAATTGGCGGAAGTATACGAGGTGAATCGCGACTTGTTACCGCGACCAATGCCAGAACTACTTAAGGAGAAGGCGTTGACATGGTTCCGCAGTAATAACCGGAATTGGCGACAATGGGAGGACTTCAAACGAGACTTTCTAAGGTTCTTCTTAAACTCTCGCTACCACGAAACCTTAGACGATGAGATCCGTCGTCGCGTCCAACAACCGAACGAGAAATTTAAAGACTATGTGTTGGCCCTTCAGAGTTTGATGCGACACGCGAACTACACCTCAGAGCAGAAGCTGACGCGTATCTACAGAAACTCTAGAAGCGAGTTCCAATGGTACGTCAATCGATCCGAGTTCACCACCCTAGAAGGGCTAGTGAGTTTGGCGGAAGATATGGAAAATATCCCCCCGGTTAGAGAGCCACAGAGAGCCGCAGTGTGAACCACTCCGCGGGTCACGGAGAGATATCAGCACATGCGCGAACTGCCTAGGAGTGACGAGACGGCTAGAGCAGAGAGGACACAGCACCGACCTGAACCACACAGCGGTGTGGCAACACCACAGACGGAGTACGTTAATCCGTGGACTGCGTGTAGACATTGCGGAGAAGATGGCCATTTTGCGAGAGAGTGCAGAGCTGCACGGAGAGAGTTTTGTTGGACCTGTGGTCGATGCAATGTCCCGACTCGAGAGTGCTGCCGTAGTGCATCGGGAAACGGGTCGAGGTCCCATTTGCAGCGAGGAGTGGGGCGTCAGGTAGAACAGCATCGCCCATACTAAAGAGTGTCCTAAGGCAGTCGGATGGCCGAATTATGGCGGCGATTAGAGTAAATGAGGTCGACGTAGTAGCTGCAGTTGATACAGGCGCAACAAGAAGTTTCTTGAGCGAGGCCATGTTTAAGAAACTGGATGTGGGAGAGGTTAGAAAGGTCAACACGCGTGTGGTAATGGTAGATGGGAGATCCAGAACGGTGCTGAAGGCTAGAACGGCGCAAGTGGAGCTGGCGAATCAGGCGCATGAAAGCGATCTTTTGGTACTGCCTGGTTTGATGGATGACGTGGTGCTTGGAACCGATTAGCTGGCAAATGCGGGGGTCCGATTATGTTGCGGAGACTTAGACGTGACACTCCGAGAAGAGAGCTGCGCACAAGGAGTAGAAACGTTCACTGCAATACGCGAGGGAGGTGCAGAAAGGTCAGGTAAATGCGATGAACCCAAATCAAACCCCATATCTACAGAAGCGACGACAACCGACGAAGCGAGGGAGTTCTTAATGTCAGAATTACGCAAATTTGAGAAGATGTCTGGAGTTTCAAATATCGCCACTCACCGGATCGTCATGAAGAATGACCGACCGATCAAGCAGAGGTATTGCCCGAAGAACCCGAAGATGCAGGAAATCATCAACGCGGAAATCGACGACCTTATCGAGAAAGGGTGCATTGAACCCTCACACAGCCCTCACAGCGCCCCGATAGTGTTGGCGAAGAAGAAGACCGGCAAGTGGAGACTCTGCGTTGACTACCGACAGCTGAACGAGCGTTCAGTGCCCGACGCGTACCCCCTACCGAAGATCCAACATATCCTTGACCGACTACGAAGCGCGCGTTACATTAGCAGCCTTGACCTGAAAAACGGTTACTGGCAAATCCCAATGGAAGAGCAGAGCAAGCAGTACACTGCTTTTACAGTGCCAGGGCGTGGCCTTTATCAATGGCGAGTAATGCCGTTTGGGCTACACTCCGCCCCCGCGACGTTCCAGCGTGCGTTAGACCAAGTTATCGGTACAGAGCTAGAGCCGTATGCGTTTGCCTACCTGGATGACATCATCTTCATCAGCGCAACCCTGCAGGAGCACGTCCAACATCTTTCGGAGGTCTTCCGACGACTTAGGCAGGCGAATCTGAGAATAAATCCTGAAAAATGCGAGTTTTTCAAGAAGCAGTTGAAGTATCTGGGTCACGTCGTCAGCGAGGAGGGCATTCACACCGATCCTGAGAAGGTCGCGGCTATCAAAGAGCTGACACCACCGACAAATATAAGGAAGTTACGCAGGTTCCTAGGGATAGCTTCATGGTACCGAAGATTTGTCCCCGACTTTTCCAAAGTGGCGCATGCGCTGACGTCCATGCTAAAGAAGGGCCACAAGTGGAAATGGAACGACGAGCAACAGACAGCGTTCGAGGCGGTGAAGAACGCGCTAACCGAGGCACCAGTGTTGGCTTGCCCCGACTTTACGCAGAAGTTCACTCTGCAAACAGACGCGAGCGACTACGGGCTGGGAGCTGTTCTCACCCAAGAGATTGAAGGAAAATAACGCGTAATCGCATATGCGAGTCGCCGGCTCAACAAGGCCGAACTTAATTATTCACCAACGGAGAAAGAGTGCCTGGCCATAGTGTGGGCGATCAGAAAAATGAGACCCTACCTAGAAGGATATACGTTTACCGTCATCACCGACCACTTAGCGCTAAAACGGCTGAGTAAGATAGAGAGTCCATCCGGTCGGATTGCAAGGTGGGCGCTGGAACTGCAGCAGTACTCCTTCGATGTGCAGTATCGCAAGGGTAAGTTGAATGTGGTAGCAGACGCGCTGTCAAGACAGCCCCAGGAAACATTGCTTGGTTCGATGACGGCGGGAGGAGTAGCGGTAGAGTGCAAGTGGCTGAAAGACTAGATGGCGGAGGTGGAGAGGTCTCCACAGAAGTTTCCTGATTTTGTCATCGAAAATGGTGAGCTGTACCGGCGAATATCAGGCCAAATCGACGGTGAAGACGTGTTGCCATGGAAATTATGTGTACCGACAGAGCAAAGGCAGAGGGTGTTAAGGGAAATTCACGATGTTCCCAGTGCAGGCCATATGGGGATCAGAAAAACGATAGCGCGGGCGATAGCGCGATATTATTGGCCGGGCATGTTCCGCGACGTGAGGAAGTATGTGCGACAATGTCAGACCTGCCAGCTTTACAAACCAAGCCCGTAGCAACCAGCCGGAAAGATGCTGACGCAGCTAGCGGAAGAACCCTGGGCGACGGTGTGTGCTGATTTCGTAGGACCTCTTCCGCGATCCAAGCATGGAAACACTATGGCGCTGGTAATACTAGATCGTTTCTCAAGATGGGTCGAGATTGTACCAATGCGGAAGGCAACAGCGGAGGGAGTAATTCGAGCAGTGAGAGAGCGGATTATCGGCAAATTCGGCATTCCAAAAATCTTGATCACGGATAATGGAACGCAGTTTACCAGCTCGAAATTTAAGCAATTCCTGGAGGAGGTGGGAATAAGGCACCAATTCACTGCTCCGTACACACCGCAGCAAAATCCGACGGAAAGAGCTAACCGTAACATCAAGCGACTGCTGGCGCAGTTCGCAGGCAAAGACCAGAAGAGCTGGGATGATCGGTTGCCAGAAATGACTCTGGCCCTCAACACGAGCGTGTGCGACGCAACGGGTTACAGCCCGGCGTTCGTCGTCCAAGGGCGAGAACCAAGGTTACCGAACGCATTGTTTGACGAGAATACGTTAGGAACCGGCGAAGATGCCACAACACCGCAAGTAAAAGCGGTGAGAATGAAAGAGGTGTTTGAGTTAGTGCGACGAAACCAACAAAAGGCAACGACAGAGCAAGCGAGACACTACAATCTGCGAAGAAGATCGTGGCAACCGGTCGTGGGAGACAGAGTTTTGGTGAAAGAACACTTCTTGTCTAAAGCCGTGGACAATTTCGCGGCTAAGCTTGCACCGAATACGGCGGACCACATCGCGTTCTAAATTTTATCTCACCTGTGATCGTAGAACTCGACAAGGTGCACAAAGGGAAAAGAAGAACAGCGCACGTAAGTGATCTCAAACCATTTTATGAGAGCAACGCCTCAGGTGAAAATTCCCCCGTGGCATCGTCTGAGCCTAATTCGGCGCACAGCGGCGAATAGGTAAATTTCAGCAGAGACTGAAGCCACACACTCGGCAATTGCCAGCAGGGGAGCAACTGCCATGACAGCGGAGACCCTGAAAGATGAGAAGCTAGCCGAAGAATCCTAAATCTGAAGAATAATAATAATAATAAGAAGAAGAAGAAGAAAAAAAAAAAATAAAGGTTCCAAGGGAAAACAATGAAAGATGTAGATGGCACGAAGCACAAAAGAAATTTATAAAAAAAAAAATTATAATTATCATTATAATATTAAAATTAATAATAACAACAGCAATAGTAATATAATTATAAAATATTAATAATAATTATAATTATAAATATTAATAATAGCTAAAACATTTATAATAACAAAATAATACTAATTCTACTAATAATAATAATCGTAATAAGAAGAGGAGTAATACCGCAATGGCAACCCGAAATTTACTCCAGTTCACATCAACGCTACAAAACTCCCTTTTGGATAGTCAGCAACCCCGACACCAAACTACAGCTGTGCGAGGATGACAAATAAACAAATAAAAACAAAATATGCAATGTGAAAGTGAAACGGCCGCAAAATTACCGAAATTTTGTTGGAAAAGTGCCGGAAAACTAGGAAAATACAGTTGGTCGCGCAATGGCCACTGTCGGCAATAAAAAGGATGTGCCGCGGGCGCCAAGGCACAAGTTCGCGAAAATATGGAGCAACAGCAGCAGCAACAGGCAAATTTTGTAGCCGAGCAAGTGGAGGGCGGCGTTTTGCGCGTACGTATAAAGCGCCTAACAGAGCACGAAATTCGACGCTACAGTAGAAGTGACAGCAGCGGTGGAGACCGGTCGAGTAATTCGAGCGACAACAACAGCACCGGAGGCGAGCATGACGACGCTGGCCGGCCAAGTAGCCCCAGCGAGGGCGGTAGCAACAGTGGCAGGCAACAACAAGAAATCGGCGTCGAGGACATCGAAAGCCTCGAAAGTACGCAGCCGTTCGTACTGCCCCAAAATAGTGAAGATGCAGAGATGGCTGCCTATTGGGGGGCAGAGTACTTGGCAAACAATACGCCACATTTGACGAGCGAAGAGGAGGAGATGGAGCACGAATCATCGCACGTAAGCGTACGATCCGACGACAGCGGGCCAAGCGACGAATGTGATGGTAGAATGAAGTAGAGCAGGCACCAACACCCATAACCATCTCGTCCGACGAGGAAGAGGAGTATGCCAAAAGGCAGGGCGAATTCTCCATCGCTACGCAAGACGCCAGACACCTCGGTAACGGGTACGTAGAGTATGCGCGCCATATTGACATGCGCATCAGGCTATACGACCCGATGCCATCGGAAGAGCCACATCCACCGCCGCAACATCTGTGCCTTAGTGAGGGCGCGATCGAGGCGTGTACGTTGGCGAGCGGTGGACGAAGGGATTTTGTGGAGGAGGCGTCGGCGGAAGCGGATTTTAGTGTGGCAGCAGATGCCGACTTAGTGGCGGAAATAGAACGTTGGCTAGAAGAGGCTGAGCCGAGAGTGCCATCGGAGTGGCAGGTCCATCCGGACGTAGGTGCGTTGCCGGAAGAGTTGGTGACGGAAATTGAGTCGCACGTAAACCACCAGCAACTGAAGCGGCAGTCATTCAGACGCATCGTGAACGGACAGGCGTACGGAGTGCGAATCACCAAAACTGGCAAGGTGACCGTAAGTCTTGCTGCCGGGAGTAAGGAGGGAGTGTGAGGACCCCGGATCCTGTGGCCCTGGGCCCCACAACAACTTTTATATACACATACATATATATCCTTTGTACTCTTTACCCTGAATTGTTGATTTGAAATTGTATACACACATGTACAAATATATATATATGTACACTTATGTTTTGAATTATTATATATATGCGCATGTATGTACATAAGCTTATTGAATTGCATCTATTTGGATTATACTA
>NW_023458559.1:9092020-9093733 GCF_013731165.1 Rhagoletis pomonella
AAGCTTCTTAAGCGCCGCATTGAAAATTTTTGAAATCGGACAAAAACCACGGGTTTCACCAACGTAACGGTAGTTTCAAAAAACACAAAGCTAGCTATATTTTAGGGGGATTAGGTTTTGTCGGATTTTAAAAATATTCAAGACGGTACTTAAGGAGGCTAAGCACAATGTGTATACCACATTTGGTTGAGATCGATCAAGTAGTTTTTGAGATACGCACATATCATATAAGTGGGCGGTGCCACCCCATTTTCCTAAAAATTCCTGAAAAACCACTTCTTTGCTAAAGAACGATTGTATATGTGTATCAATTTTGAATAAATATTGATGAATTCCTTAGCCACACTGCTCAAAAAATCTGAAAGTCCGGTACATAAACAATATAAATTCAAGGCCGTATTTAAGAAAAGTCTCCTAAATTCGACAATTTTAATGCGATTGCAATTAATGAGGTATTAATTTATTTGAAAATAGATTTAATTTTAGACAGTACTACATATTTTGAAATTGGGGAAATTATCAATGATCAAAATTTAAAAAATTAAGAGAAATATGTTTTTTTTGTTATTTTCCCCCATAAAAAATCCCAACATGCCAAGTCCGAAAATAGATTATTAAATACCATTTTAAAGGCCTATATATCCTCTTCTCAGATGACATACGATCTTTGAAATCAAGTCAAAAATAGTAATTCAAAAACTCATAAATCTACGAAACCGTATTTTTTAACCTAAGTCGACAGGTCGCGACCTCTAAATGACCTTTAAAATATCTATAAAAATAGGCAATAAAATTTCTCATAAAAACGAATAAAATTAGGGGGTAGGGTCTTGAAATTTCCAAAAAAAAAACATTTTCGATGAGCATCCTAATGTGCGTATGCACATAAATAAATTTTTTTTTGAACCTGCGTTTGAAAATATATTAAGGGAGTTCAAGATTTGTAGCATTTTAGATGTTTTTTATCCCTTTTGGCCATAATGCGTGGTTTGGTTGAAATAAAATGCGCCAGATAGTTTGACGAATATTTGAGACCATGCTGTGACAGAACTGTTTGAAAGTGAGCAGTCAAATCAACAGAACAGAAAAACCAAAAAGCACTTTTCAGCTATCATGGAGGTTAACTCTTGATATTGGCGCAGTAAAGCTAAGCGTCAAAAGTAAAAATAGGCTTTCCTAACACAGCAACAGCAGTTTTTTAATGTTTTTTTACTTTTTCAAACACTGTTTAGTTCTATAGTAGAGTTCAATTTTATTTGCCAAAAGATTAAATTTATTTGCCAAAAGATTAATTTTATTTGCCATAAGATGAAATTTATTTGCCAAAAGATTAAACATTGTTTATTTATATTTGGCCGTTAATTGAAGATTCTGTTGATTTTTTTGAGCTCAACGCCGGGTAGAAATAAAACAATCTGTTTTTGTTGTTTTTTTAAATGGTCTATATTTCGACTTAAGTCTGAAGTCATCATCAGGACTGCAATAAATATCTTAATTACAAAAATTGCATAAAAGACTATCAACATACAATATATAAGCACAACTTACACATTCGGCTGCGCCTGGTAGACTAATGTGTGCAAAAAACAAAAGATTTAACAAACCAAACAACGAGACGAAATGGACATAAAAATAGAAACAAATGAAAGAACAGTAATTGGAAACAAAAAATCATACAAACAACATTACATTGGACGGCACACAGTACGACAT
>NW_023458559.1:9093833-9094952 GCF_013731165.1 Rhagoletis pomonella
CGCTTATTAGATTTCTGTTTCTCTTTTATTATTCGTTCTTATTTTTTTCATTTTGCTTTAAACTATGGTAAATTTCGTCGAAGTGTGGTGGAACGGAAAAATCTTTGGTGTGGTGGCAGCCGACATTCCGTCGACGAGTGGTACATTTCGTCGACGAGTGGTATATTTGCTCGACCGCAACTCGAAATTTTTGGCGACAATTAGTTCACACCAGTGTTGATATTTAAAATTTTTAAATTGTACCAAATTAATGGCAAAAAGTGTAACTCTTGGAGTTTAATTGTACTTTTCACTATTTCCGTCAATGCATTACCTCTCTTTTCCGCAACCAAACAACCATTTTTTTATAAGCTTTTATTTAACTTGGTCATCCCGCGCAAATCGTGGAAATTTCCAATCGATTTTAAACTAACTTCCCGACAAGTTAGAGACTTGAAATTTTCAGCATAGTTCCAATCACGATGACAATGCAATTTAAAATATAAATGAATTCCCTATATGGTCCAGGGGTCTTGATTCAAAGTCGGTCAAAAATTAGTAAAAGTTATGGCTAACAGAGCGTAATTTGCCAAAGAACGTAAAACCAGAGCAAAGCTATTTATGGCAAATTCTAGATATCAACCTAGTCTAGATATGAACCTCGTTGTAGGCATCATATCAAGGAGTTAAAATTAGAAGACTCGAGAAGTTTCCTCGCCAGAAGAACTTTAATATTGCGCCTAAATATATGCCATGCTACAGCGGAAGTGGACGACACGCCATTTCTTTAAATGAAATTAACTGCTGCTATATGTATGTATGTACATATGTATGTTTATACAAAACGTAAGCAAACAACATTTTGCTTGAATAGTCAGTCTTCTGTTCTCTTTCATTGCAAGTTGAATTATTTTAATATCTATTGCAAAATTTTGTACATAAAATAAAATAAAACTATTTAATATACAACGCGTTTATAAATGGACTAAAAATTAGAAAATAAAGTAATGTAAAAAAATATTTTTTTTAAAAATAAGCTTTTATTTAACATGTTTAATAAAAGGAATAAAATAAAGTAGTGAAACAAAAGATTTTTTAGCAAGAAAATTTTGTCAAAACTGCACTAAAATGAATACAATA
>NW_023458559.1:9095052-9097630 GCF_013731165.1 Rhagoletis pomonella
TAAATCATAGTCCTTTATACGTTTGCCGTGGTCGTCATCAGAAAAAAAACATCACTGGGGAGGTATAAAAAAATACATGGGAGGGGTGACTTTTCATAAAGCGGCGTCAATCCTCTTTCGTTTAGGGGGGATTTGTGGGGCCCACACCCCCTCCCCCTCCGCCCCCACCCCTAAATCCTTGTACAAATAGCTAAACATTTCCCGAAACAACATCGTGAAAGTGAGAAATATAGTTGAAGGAGACCTCCATTAGTATCCCCACAGAGTTTCATAAAAAAATTCAGTATACTTTGCACGAAATAGCAATTGGATCCGTAATGGAAATCTCAGCCGTAAACAGCCTTTCAACTAATCGCTTACAATGAAGTTGGTCGGCTGCCTACTTTCGTTCAACTTTTGGTTCAACTAATCGACTGTGAAAGTTGAATCATGTAAATTCCCTATTAATGAGCATGTGCGGTATGCTCAAGAATGATAGAATACAAGATTGCGCCGTCCTGGACGTTGACATTTGTGTACCACAAGTAAACAAAGAATAGAGCGAAAAGAAGAACGAGTTGGAACTGCCAAAGCTGTTTACTTTACAGCGAAAAACGTGTTTTAATTTTGCTAAATGCAAAAATATTGCATTTTTCACCTAATCTATTAGAGAACAGTGAACATTTTAGTGCACTCCATTGCTTTGCAATTGAGGCTGCTTCAGCGAACGTTTTAGTGCACTCCATTGCTTTGCAATTGAGGCTGCTACAGAAAACTGCAGCAGCATCTCTGCGGGATTTAGTAGTTAACTTGCTAATGGAGGCTGCGTGGAGCAGAAACAAAATCATTGTGAGGAAATGCTTTTAAAATAATAATAGAGAAACATTTCGGGAACAACTCTGCCGTGCCCTATGTACACAAAATGCAGCGACTCGTCCCAGCGCTACACTTGCATCTAGGCTTCCTGCATCTTGACGGCTGTCGCAATTTAACACACAGCACTTCATAGTATTAGTTTTTACGCAGTCCTCAACTCAAAAATCACTCACAAATTGCAAATTGACACAATTTAAACTGATTTTTCACTAATAATTCATATTTCTCTTTCGCTGATTTGTAAACAAAGGTTTATTTACAAGTTACCACAACCGTCAAAATCGGCAAAACCAAAGTAGCGGTACCACTGACAGCGCCACCTTTGTTCGCTGCACCGTGATACATACTGTTACGATTCACGGCCTTCATCTTGTCACTCATAATTTGAGTTCGCTGTCTCACAAGAGCATGTATTTCTCTCAACTCCTCTTCCAGGATGTTGGACGTCTCTTTCCCAATCCTCCTTGCATCGCCAGTTACTCCAAACTTCAAGTCACTAGGCAAACGGAGCTCACTGCCGAAGATTATCCTCGCAGGAGTTTTACCCGTTGTTCCATGCACTGCTGACCGGTATCCCATCAGGAACAAGGGTATGCGGACATCCCAATCTTTCTGATTTTTGTCCACGACCTTCCGCAAATGCTCTTCCAGGGTTCGGTTGAACCGTTCCACCATGCCATCTGATTGGGGATGAAGAGCCGTTGTTCGAGTTTTCCGGATACCCAGTATCTGGCACATCTCTTGGAACACCGCCGATTCAAAATTTCTTCCCTGGTCAGAGTGCAGCTCTATAGGTACACCGTATCTCGCAACCCAATTGTAGGTGAATACCTCCGCTGCTGTTTTAGCTTCCTGGTTTGGAATCGGGTATACTTCCGGCCATTTGCTAAAGTAGTCCATAACCACAAGGACATATTTGTTTCCCTGTGCGCTCATAGGAAATGGACCGGCTGCATCCATGGCAATCCGCTCGAATGGTGCACCTGAGTTATACTGCTTCATCTGGCCATGACTTCTGGATTTCGGCCCTTTAGCTGCAATACACTCTGCGGAGTTAGCAATCCACTCTGCGACCGATTGCCGACAACCAACCCAATAGAACCTCTGCTTGATCTTTTCCAGGGTTTTCGTGATTCCCAAGTGCCCTCCACTAGGACCATTGGGGAATTCCTTGAGTACATCCGGAATTCTTACCCTTGGAACAACTATTAGGTCGCGGTAGCACTGGCCATCTTCGCTTTCCCATACCCTATGCAAACAGCCAGATATCACCTTTAAGCTGTTCCATTGTGCCCAGTATGCCTTTGCGATTGGGCTTTCCGCTGCCATTTGCTCCTTAGTTGGTCTTCTGTCTACCTTCAGTCCATGCATCAAAAGCTCCAGATCTGGATCTTCTTGCTGACACTTTCGTAGCTGTTCTTCCTTCCACTCTTCCGCTGGTGTTATTGTCGTTAGCCGGACGTCTATAATGTCCTCTTTGCCCTCAGCTTTTGAGCAGTGTTTACATTCCAGGCTACATGGTCGACGGGACATGGCATCAGCATTACCGTGGACACTTCCCTTGCGGTGCTCAATAGCGAAGTCATAACTTTGCAGTCTCTCAATCCACCGAGCTAGCTGTCCTTCTGGATTCTTAAACTGTAGTAGCCACTTCAGCGCTGCATGGTCCGTTCGAACTCGGAAACGTTGCCCATAGAGGTACTTGTGGAAATGTTTGACGCAC
>NW_023458559.1:9097730-9101469 GCF_013731165.1 Rhagoletis pomonella
TTATCGAAGCAACAATTTTGACTGGAAAATTCAAAGGTGAAGACGTACTGTTGCCACGCATCCCAATTATCCCGGCAGATATGCCATTCGAATTCAAACGTTTGCAGTTCCCGGTGCGACTCGCTTTCGCAATGACTATCAACAAAGCACAAGGACAATCGTTCCAAGTGTGTGGATTAAATTTGGAGAATCCATGCTTCTCACATGGGCAGCTCTATGTGGCCTGCTCACGCGTCGGAAAACCTTCCGATTTATTCGTTTACGCACCAGATGGAAAAACAAGAAATATTGTGTATCCCACAGCACTTCAATAAATATCGAATTGAAACGAAACGCTGCAATGTCAAATTTTTTTCAAATTGAACAAAATCAATAAAAGGACTCAAAATGAATTAAATATTTGTGTAAAGGAAAGACTTCATATTTATTTTAGTTGGTGGCGTAGAAACGCGCGCAGCGTGCAGCTAGTCTATATATATATAAATGAAATTTTTTCCGTATGACGGCGATGCCTGACCAAACGGCTGAACCGATTTCAATTTCGTAAATAGCACATTTTTGGACCTTCTGTGTGGAATGTTCTTTGATTTAAAAAAATTTGAAATTTTTTGTTGTTGTTGCCGAAAAATTAAGAAAGCTGAGACGTCACGATTTCACAATTTCATAGAGTTTTCCGTATATTGAATGTCACTAAACTACTTAACGGCTGGACCGATTTCGTTCATATTTGGAACATATTTCAGCACCTTGAAGGGAAATATTTCGATTAAAAATTTAATCGCTCGGTGGCGCTGGGGTCCGGATATTCATAAAAACTGCATTTACTTGCTGATTTGGCTCATATTTAGAACATATTTTAGCCAATTGAAAATAAATATTGGGACTAAAAATGTACACGATAAGTGGCATTGTGGACGAGATATTACTAAAATTCTTATACACAGGGATAATGATAGATATCTACTATATATTTGTGAAAGTATGTATTTATGTATGTATGTATATACAAGTATATATGTATGTGCCAGGTCGCAGTCTAAACGGACGAACAGAATCGAACAAAATATTGACAGAGCATTGCCATAACACCTGGGCCTATAATTGAGTGAACAAAATTGGGATCCGACAAGGGGGCTTGGCACCTCCCATAGGCGTGAAATTTTTAATCAGCCATAACTTACAAACCATAAGTCACATGAACTGGAAACCTGGTATGCAGACATGTCAATAGTAGATGCTTATAGGCAGGTATATATAACCGAGCTTGTAAAAGGGGGCGTGGCACATCCCATCGGCGTGGAATTTTTTATCAGCTATAACTTCGGAACCATAAGTCACACGAACTTAAATTTGGTATGCAGACCTTTCAATGGTAGGTGCTTATAGGAGGGTATATATAAACGAGTTTGTTAAAGGGGGGGCGTGGCACATCCCATAGGCGTGGGATTTTTTATCAGCTATTACTTCGGAACCATAAGCCCCACGAACTTGAAATTTGGTATGCAGACATATCAACGGTAGGTGCTTATTTGGAGTATATATAAATGAGTTGGTGAAAGGGGCGTCGCACATCCCATAGGTGTGGAATTTTTTATCAGCTATAACTTCGGAACCACAAGTCACACGAACTTGAAATTTGGTATGCAGACATATCAATTTCAGGTGCTTATAGGAGGGTATATATAAACGAGTTTGTTAAAGGGGGCGTGGTACATCTCATAGGCGTGGAATTCTTTATCAGCCACAGCTTCGGAACCATAAGTCCCACGACACGAACTTAAATTTGGTATTCAGACATTTCAATGGTAGGTGCTTATAAGAGGGTATATATAAATCAGTTTGGCACATCCCATAGGCGTGGAATTTTTTATCAGCCATAACTTCGGAACCATAAGTCCCACCTTGAAATTTTGTATGCAGACATATCAATGGTAGGTGTTTATAGGACGGTATATATAAACGAGTTTTTGAGAGAGGGCGTGGCATATTCCATATTCGTTGAAATTTTTATCAGCTATAACTTCGGAACCATATGTCGCATTAACTTGAAATTGCAGTCATACACATATTTGGTAGGTGCTTATAATAAGGTCTATATAAACGAGTTTATAAAAGGGGGCGTGGCGCATCCCATAGGCATGGATTTTTTATCATCTATAACTTCGGAACCATAAGTCCCTCGAACTTGAAATTTAATATGCAGACATATCAATGGTAGGTACTTATAGGAGGGTATATAGAAACTAGTTTATAAAAGGGGGTATGGGACATCCCATAGCCGTGGAATTTTTTATCAGGTATAACTTCGGAACCATAAGTTGCATGAACTTGAAATTTTGCATGCGGGTATAGCTATGGTAGGTGCTTATAAAAAGATAAATATAAATGAGTTTGTAAAAGATGGCGTGGCAAACCCCATAGGCGTGGAAAATTGTATCACCTTTAACTTCAAAACCATCAGTCACATGAAATTTAAATTTGGTATGCAGACATATCTATGGTAGGTGCTTGTAGTAAGGTGTATATGATTGAGTTTATAAAAGGGGGCGTCGCACATCCCGTAGGCGTGGAATTTTTAATCAGCCATAAATTGGGAACCATAAGTCACATGAACTTGAAATTTGGTATTCAGACATAGGTATCTATGGGAGGTATTCAGAGTAAAGTATACAGCGTGGCGACGAATAACTATTACCCAGGTTTTTGTGAGAAATAAAAGAGTCCTTTATAGATTTTGCGAAGAAAGTACTTTATTGTTAATTTTCCCCAGATTTTACTTTAGTTGTATTAATTAGTTTTTAAATTTTAATCCTTATTTACATTTGCCAGCAGTGTAAACTTTGAGAGAAAAGTTCATTTGGCACGCAGGTCCTCGTCAGTTAATTTATTCAATATCTTCTGTAACCATAGGGTAATTTCCCCCATTTTGAGTCCCTTATACTTCCCCTTCTGTGCAACATAAGTCCTCATACTCAAAAATCGAATAGACTCGGAACTGGTGACTAGGACGGCAATTCATTCGACCAACCTTATACAGTTTTTTTCTGTTTTGTACTTTTTTTATACAAAGCCTAAGAAAAAATGCACCTGAAATGACTCGCGTGCCAAATGAACTTTCCTGCTGGCAAATGTAGATAAGGATTAAAATTTAAAAACTAACTAATACAACTATTGTAAAATCTGTGTAAAATTAACAATAAAACACTTTTTTCGCAAAATCTGTAAAGGACACTTTTATTTCTCAAAAAAACCTGGGTAACAGTTATTCGTCGCCACGCTGTTTATAAATGAGTTTGTAAAAGGGGGATATATATCTGTATTCATCTATTAGATAACTCGGATATTTAAAACTTTTTTTTTGAAACCTTACCGTCTTTAGATTATTTTGAAATGGAAAGATTAAATCGTTTTTTAGTCCCGCGATGCTGTTAAACGAAAAAGGTTCATTCATAATGAATAAAACTCCTTCCGAATTAAGCATTCTACCAGGAAAGTGCAGCTATACTAAAACAGCCGTATACCGTAGTAGACTAATTTTAATTTAGAAATTTTATCGTTACCTTAATCCACTTAATGTTAATAACACTGTGAGACAAATGGTAGGGGTCAGTGATCGGGAAGGGTTCAAACTACCGGGGAAAGTTATATCGGTAAAAAAGAAGTTATACGTGTCCCGGCGTTTCACTGGGTCGCGTCTAGGAATCGAGATATATATATAACTATCATATAGGGGAAATTG
>NW_023458559.1:9101569-9102911 GCF_013731165.1 Rhagoletis pomonella
CATGAGTGTTGTGGGGGCTCCAAGCCCTAGGATTGGGGTCCTCACACCCCCCTCTACTTCGGAGAGGCGTTTGTTACCGTCACGTCTCCGTTTCGGGAAATTCGAATGCGGTACCAACGCCCTCCAACCTTTCTTCGGAACGACTGTTTCGTTCCTGGCCTTCGTTCTTCATGGAGATGTCGCCGTAGGCTTTCGGTTAGCTCCGTTGGCAGTTGGGCCTCTCCAGTCAGGATACGCCAATTCGTTGGGGGGTTTGTGGTTTGAGCCTCGTTCGCGCCAGCCACCTCAATATTTCTCCGATTAAGTCTTCTTCCTCGGAATGGGAGTTGTGGTTAGTGACCGCCTCATCGACTTCGCGGAATAAACCCTCGCTCGCCATCAGGCTCATCTCGCCGTCGTCTTGTGTGGTGGTGCTGATGGCCTCGCAAATATACCGCTTCGGTGGTGGTCCTTCTCCTGGGGTAGTTGCGGTGTTGTCGGTTAAAATACGTAGGCGTATGCCCTCGTTGCGGGTGTACTCGATGTACCACTCACCTGCGCGTTGGTTGTCTTCGGCGGTGATATTTACTTCGCCTCGTCTTTTAGGCTGGTAGCCATCTTTATCGTCTTCTTCGTAGCTGGAGATTACTATGGGAGTGGAGGCTTTTTCTAACGCCCCTTCACCCTCGCTGTCTTCTTCTAGTTCGCCGAACCCCTCCGTATCGTCGCTGTCTTCGCCTCCGTTTCGTCGCCGCTCACTAACCCGGATTCTCTTCCTTCGGTTTCTGGTGCCGTCATCCTCCTCAGCCTAACCCGTAAGGAGTACTTAAATATTTGGCGGAGTATTCGTCTCCTTCGCTGGTATTGTATGACGACATGATGTGTTGTGATTGATTTTCCTTTCCTTGGCCGCCTTTTTATCTAAGCGCGGCACAAGTGGCTGGGTTACGCTGCTGTACATCGTTGTTGTCTTTTGGCTTGTTGGGTGTTGTTGGTTGCGTTAATGCACCTGATCACAATATTTTCCTGCTGCTCCTGTGCCCTCGTTCGTGTGTTGATGTGTGTTGTATGTGCGCTGTATGTAGGTATATATGCATGTACATATGTCGCCCCGTATTTGTCCTAATGCATTTTGCATATGCGGCGTGCTAATTTGTTTGCGCGCCTGATTGCCCGCAGCGTTGGGCCCTGTGCCTTTGTTTTCATGCTGGTGCATATAGGTATGCATGTATGTACATATGCCGATGGTATCTTGTTTGCATTTTCCCTTTGCTCGCTTGTTTGTTTACGCGCTGGATCACGCCACTTTGCCGTTGCCTGGATTGCTGATGCTGTGCCTTTGTTTGTGCGTTGGGTTGTATGT
>NW_023458559.1:9102921-9104203 GCF_013731165.1 Rhagoletis pomonella
TCCACGCATGTTTGTTTACGCGCTGGATCACGCCACTTTGCCGTTGCCTGTATTGCATATGCTGTGTGTTTGTTGCTGTGTTGATTTGCATCTAAATTGTTAGGTACAGTGACCAACAGTTGATAAATAAAATTTTGCAGAGAAGTTTTTTTTTTTTTGTTTTGTTTTTTGTATTCAAGTTTAAGTGTGTAATATAATAATTTCCCTTCTTACAAATTTTCTTGATTATTTTTCTGAAATTTTTCCTTCAAAACTTTTTTTCCCTTAATTTTCCGCTCGCAAACTGTTCGTAAAATTTCCCTGAGTTTTCTCGGTTTTCTTTCAAAATTGCATTTTCTTTAAAACTATAACTACTACTATATAAATTTTCCCATTTTCTTAAATTTTTTTTTTTGTTTTACAAATTTTCTTACATAAAGACTTCCCTCAAAGTATTTTTTCTTAAAATTTCATTCCTCATAAAATTTTTCTAAAATTTTTTTTTTTTTTTTTTTTTTAATATATTCCAAAAAAAAAATCCTTAACATTTTTTCCTTAAAGAGCTTTTCCTTAACTTTTTTTTCCCTCTGCCTTAAAATTTCCTTTTTAAACATATATTCTTCTTTCTTTTTTTTTCCTACACAAATTTCCCTCTCATATATCGTTTGCCCTCTGTAATTCTTCTCTGCAATCTTCCTCAAGTTTGTTTGTTTATCTACCCCTTTCCTCCCAAAACTTCTCTTAATTATTTTTCCTTCCTTCGTCTCTGTGCCTTTGTTTCGGTTCTTCGTATTTTCGCTGGGGGGTTGTTTGCTGCTTCCGGGAAGTTCGTCTCCCCTCTCGTAAAAAGCCTTTACTTCGCTGTGGGCTGTCCTCGTCTTTCCGTGTCTTTCCACCTCCACTATAACTGGTGAAGGGAAGTTTCTTACCATGTACGGCCCGCTATATTTCGGGGCCAACTTTGCCGCAAAGTTTTCTACTACCTTCGATTGTGGGTGCTCTCTAAGTAGCACCAGATCGCCTATAGTTGGTCTCTATTGCCTCCTCCGTAGGTTATAGTGCCGTGCTTGTTCCGCTGATGCCCGCTGTTGGTTTTGGCGCACCAGACTGAATACTTCCTTTAGTGTTGCGGCCTTCTCGTTCGGCGTCGTTGAGTTCTGCCACGTGCCGAACGTGGTCTCATTGTAGACTGCCCTTGGGAGTCTCGGCTCGCGTCCTTGTGTTAGGAATGCCGGGCTGTAGCCGGTGGAATCGCATACGCTAGTATTCAGTGCTGGCATAATTTCTGGTAGCAGGTCGCCCC
>NW_023458559.1:9104303-9108266 GCF_013731165.1 Rhagoletis pomonella
TAAAAATGTACGCAAATTTCTAATGACTCGTATAGAACCAGGTAGCGTATTGAAAGCCTTGCAAGAAACAATACTGAAGAAGTTACTGAAGTGAGTTGTGCGAGATGTGGGAACATAAACAAACGAGTTGTGCGAGTTGTTGATAGATTCTGCGAGCTCCCCCCCCCCCGAAACAAATTCCTGGCTACGGGCCTGGTTAAGGCATTTAAATATTTCGTAGGTAGGTATGTTAGTTAGGGTTTATTTATTGAGATCGGAATATGCAAAGTATTTTGGGCCTATTTTAAAAATATTAAAAATTTAAACAGTTCCGCAGTAAGCATGTGCCACTCTGCAGTGATAAGTACAGCAAAATATAATTACTGTTAAAATTACTATAAAGGTTTTCAGAGCAATATCGTGTTGTGGTTAAAATACAATTCAAATTTGTTCAATATTGTGGCAATTTATTTGTGCAATAAAGTTTGGCTGATTGACATCTTATAAATTCAAACGCATTTTTCACGTCGTTCCCGTACAATTATGCCTCCAAAGCGACAAGTAATTGGCCGATCTACACCTCAAGCACGGAATAAAAGAGCATTACGAGCGTCAGAAAAAGACGAGAAACGAAATTGATCGAATACGTACTACTCAGGACCGTTCGTCTGAGACAACTGAACAACGGGAAAGAAGGCTGCAAATGTTCGAATAAGCACCGCTCGATCAAGACGAACACTGCACGCTGATTTAAATCTTGGGGCATTCCATTATGACAGTAATAATAATTACAGTCTTCATCCAAGTGTCAACATTGGAAAAATGGATAAAATTTGCATGTATTGTAGCGCCCTCAAATTTAAGAACGAAACGCCAGGAATGTGCTGCGCCAGTTGAAAAGTTAAACTGCCAGAATTACCTCTACCACCCGAACCACTATCAACGTTGCTATCAGGTGTTACACGTGAGTCAAAGCATTTCTTGGAAAACATCCGCAAATACAATTCATGTTTTCAAATGACATCGTTCGGTGCAACGAACATCGTGCGCGAAAATTACATGCCAACATTCAGAGTCCAGAGTACCATTGCCGGACGCAGATCACAAGTTTCTTCAAATTTATTTCATGGCCAACAGTGATAAACAAATTGAACAACGATGCCATTACAATGAGGGCACTAGACGAGAAATCGTGGCTGCGTTACAAGCCTTTTTCGATCAACACAATGAATTAGTTGAGTTGTTTAAAACCTCCATTCAATTAATGCCAGCCGATGACTACGCAGTTGTAATTCGAGCAGAAAAAAGACCCGTTGCCCAACACGAAAGACAGTTCAATGCACCAACAATCAATGAAGTGGCGATCGTGATAGTTAGCGAAGAATTCAAATCGTGCGACATAATTCTTCATTGTAGAAATGGCGACGTTCAGCGAGTATCCGAAACTCATCGCTCATACGACGGATGGCAGTATCCGATTCTGTTTTGGCGAGGAGAAGATGGATATCATTTCAACATCAAAATGAAAAATACACAAACAGACGAGGAAACGAATAAGAAAGTCAGTGACATGAATTATTATTCGTATCGATTGATGATTCGTCAAGACACTGAGAATCACATTCTGAAATGTCGACAATTGTTCCATCAATACATCGTCGACATGTACGCGAAGATTGAAACCGAACGACTCCTATATATTCGATTGAATCAAACCGAGTTGCGTTCTGAAGAGTACATCCATTTACGAGACGCAATCGTTAATGATGGTAACGTGAATCCAAACGAATTGGGAAGAATGGTCATATTACCGTCTACATTCACGGGGAGTCCACGGCACATGCATGAATACGCACAAGATGCGATGACATACGTTCGCGCATATGGCCGTCCAGATTTGTTCATCACATTCACATGCAATCCAACATGGGATGAAATTAAAGAACTTCAGTTAGCTGGACAATCATCTTCGGACCGCCATGATATTACCGCACGCGTATTTAAACAAAAATTGAAAGCTTTGATGGATTTTATTAAAACGCATCACGTTTTTGGAGAGACATGAAGCTGGATGTATTCCATTTAATGGCAGAAAAGTGGATTGCCACATGCACATATTTTGGTTTGGTTAATCAACAAAATTACGCAAGATCAAATTGACCAAATCATCTCAGCAGAAATACCAGATAAGGACATTGATCTAGACTTATTCGACGTCGTTACCAAAAATATGATCCATGGTCCATGTGGCGCATTCAATAAAAATTCTCCATGCATGTCTGATGGGACATGCACGAAACGATACCCAAGAAACTTGGTTTCTGATACCATCACTGGCAATGACGGACACCCACTGTATCGTCGACGATCAGTTGAGGATGGCGGCAAATCCATCGTTCTGAAAGTACGAAACGTTGATGTTGAAGTCGATAATCGTTGAGTTGTGCCATATTCACCGTTGCTCTCAAAGATCTTCAAAGCACACACTAATGTTGAGTATTGCAATTCAGTGAAGTCGATCAAATACATTTGCAAATATGTCAACAAAGGATGCGACATGGCAGTCTTCGGAGTAGGGAATGTGGCCGCACAGCTCGATGAAATCAACCAATACCAACTTGGATGCTACATTAGCAGCAATGAAGCAGTATGGCGCATCTTATCATTTGCAATCCATGAACGACATCCAACTGTAGTACACTTGGCGGTGCATCTCGAGAATGGACAGCGCGTGTACTTCACAGCAGGTAATGTACGTACAAGAGCATTGGTTTCACCGGCAACAACTTTACTGCATTTTACTCACTGTGCCAGGATGATATTTTTGTAAAGACTCTACTTTATTCTGAGGTACCGAAATTCTACACATGGAATGCATGGGCTAAAAAGTTTCAACGTCGCAAGCAAGGTAAAGCAGTTGAAGGACATCCCAATCTGTATTCCTCTGACGCATTTGGTCGTCTGTACACTGTTCACCCGAACAATACAGAGTGCTTCAATCTGCGATTGCTGTTAATCAATGTACCTGGACCGACATTCTTCCAAGATTTAAGAGCAGTCAACGGTCAGCTGTGCGCCACTTATCGCCAAGCTTGCCGGGAGCTAAATCTTCTTGAGAATGATGCACATTGGGACACTGCGCTCGCAGATGCATCGAATACTGCGCGACCACAGCAAATGCGCACGTTATTTGCCGTAATATTGACAACCTGCTTCACATCTAATCCAAAAGAACTTTGGGAAAAATACAAGGCCTACATGAGTGAAGATATTCTACATCGTTTGCACGCTGCGAATCAAAATCTGGACATTCAATTCATACCAAACGTGTATAATGAGGCATTGATTTTGATTGAAGACATATGTTTGGCAATCGCTAACAAAGCACTGATGCTACTGGGAATGCCTGCTCCGAACCGACCAGCGAACGACATTTTCGATCGTGATTTGGAACGAGAAACACACTTTGATTCTGACGAACTGGAAACATTTGTTCAGACAAATCTTCCGCAGTTGGTTCCAGAACAACGCATTGCGTATGACAGAATTATGCGTGCTATCACAGAACAAAGTGCTGGACTGTTTTTCATAGATGCGCCTGGTGGTACAGGCAAGACTTTTCTTTTTCACTCATTTTGGCAGCCATACGATCTCAAAATAATATTGCACTGGCCATTGCATCATCTGGAATTGCGGCAACTCTTTTGGATGGTGGTCGAACAGCGCATTCAGCATTGAAACTTCCGTTAAATTTGCAAAACACTGAGGCACCAACATGCAACATCAGTAAAAACTATGGAATGGGCAAAGTACTCCAAGCGTGTCAAATTATCATATGGGACGAATGTACAATGTCTCACAAGAAAGCATTGGAAGCGATTGATCGTACACTGCGAGATTTGAGGGGAAACACCCGGATCTTCGGTGGTGCACTCATTTTAATGTCTGGTGATTTTCGACAAACACTGCCGGCTTTACCACGTT
>NW_023458559.1:9108366-9111498 GCF_013731165.1 Rhagoletis pomonella
CAGGTACGACCTCATTTTCCGAATCGCCCACACGATGGCTAGGCATTCTTTCTCTGTCGGCGAGTAGTTGCATTCCGCCTTGTTAAGGTGGCGGCTGGCATAGGAGATCACTCGCTCGTCTCCATCGATTTCTTGGGTGAGCACTGCCCCCAAGCCATAGTCGCTGGCTTCTGTCTGCAGTATGAACCTCTTCGTAAAGTCAGGGCACGCCAGTGCTGGGGCTTCTGTGAGTGCTCTTTTCAGGTCTTCGAAAGCAACCTGTTGCTCATGCGACCACTGAAATCGCTTGCCTTTCTTTAGTAGCGCGGTGAGCGGGTGGACAACGCGCGAAAAATCTGGTACGAATCGTCGGTATCAGGACGCTACGCCTAGGAAGCGACGTAACTCACGCCTGTTTGTCGGGGCCTTCATGTCCTTCGGATGTGCTCCTCGACGGATGTGCTGGTCACGATTATGTCGTCTAGGTAGGCGAATGCGTGTGGCTCTAGTTCGGGGCCGATAACGCGGTCTAACGCACGTTGGAACGTCGCTGGTGCGGAGTGGAGCCCAAACGGCATCACGCACCATTGAAACAGTCCGCGACCTGGCACGGTAAACGCCGTACACTCTTTGCTTCCCTCATCCATAGGGATTTGCCAATAGCCGTTCTTAAGATCTATGCTGCTGATGACCTTGGCACTGCGAAGCCGCTCTAGGATGTGATGGATCCTAGGTAGTGGGAACTCATCGGGCACCGACCGTGCGTTCAGCTGGCGGTAGTCCACGCATAGTCTCCACTTCCCGTTCTTCTTCCTTGTCAGCACAATTGGAGCACTATGCGGACTGTGCGAAGGCTCTATACAGCGTTTTTCCATAAGCTCGTCGATCTCTTTGTTTATTATCTCCTGCATGCGTGGGTTCTTCGGGAAATAGCGCTGCTTAATAGGGCGGTCGTCTTTCATGGTTATTTTGTGCGTGGCTATGTTGGAGGTACCGGTCATTTGCTCGAAGACGCTCAGTTCCCGGTCCAAGAATTCTTTAACCTCGGGGCTGTCTATATTCAACGGGGGTTTGAGGACGTTTGGCGGTTGTGGGGCCTCCTGGGGGTTTGTGCTAATTTGCTCAGCCGCAGTGACGCATGTGGCCTCCCCTGAAGGCGTATCAGTCGCTTTTAACGTCAACGACTGCCCTCCGCAGCGTATGGACGTACGCGCCTGGCAGAGGTAGTCCATCCCGAGGATCATATCGTCTGCAAGTCCGGGTAGAATTAAAAGCTCGCTGTCGTGGGTTTGGTCACCCAGACCGACTGTCGCATCTATAGCCTCGCGTATCATAGTTGGGCTGCCATCGCCCATCAGAACCCTTGTTTCCACCATCTTGAACCTCGATGGTGGAAAGCGTTCGGCGATGGATTCGTTAATGAAGCTCCTTGTGGCTCCAGTGTCTACTGTCGCCTGCACTGGCGTCTCGTCTAGTGTGGCGGTGGCTACGATTCGCCCTTCGTCTTGGCGTAAGAACGCCCTTAATGCGTGCGAGTTATCGTCATTTGGGTCTCCGCTCCTCGCTCTTGGCGGGACCCGTGCTCGTTTCCCTGCATCCTTCTGCAGCAGTCTCTTGTCTGCACACCGCGACGGCCACACTCCCAACAGAAGTCAATTCTGGGGTTACGGCATCCATACACTACGTGGCCGCCCTCTCCGCATCGCCTACATGCGGTTCTTGGATCTATCGGGCCTGCATCATTCCGCGCTGTACCACGGTCATCCCGTCTATGCTGGCATGACCCCGCGCTACTGGGGTCCATCGGTGTCGGCTTGAGGACGTGATATCGCTCCTCTTGTCGCCTCTGTGGAATGGGCGCACGCCTAAAAGTGTCGGGGTGAGTTTCGTGGCGTCGAGGTGGCGTTGGTCGCTGAATGGGTTGCTGCGTATTTCTGTCGGAAATAATATTTTCAAAATCTTCGGCAAGATTTACCAGCTCCTCTAGCGTTGCAAAGTCACGCCGCTTGATGTAGAGTTGGTAATCGCTGCGACTGTTTCGGTACACGTGGTCGAGTTTTTGCTCTTCGCTGCCTTCAGCATATCTCATCAGATTCTGCAGCTCGAGTACGTAGTCCTTAAAGGGTTCTTGTACCCGCTGGACTCGCTGACGGATCTCGTCGTCCAACCTCTCAAAGTACCGCGATGACAGGAAGAACTTTATAAAGTCCCGTCTAAATTGATCCCATGGTGGCCATCGTTTGTTGTTGTTGCGGAACCAGCTTAGAGCTCGATCCCGCAGCAATTCAGGCATTGCTTTCGGCAATACGTCGAGGCTGATTTCATAGCCTTCGGCTAGCTCTTCAACGCGTTCTAGGAACCCTAGGGGGTCTTTAACGCCGTCAAACTTTAGGCCCCACTTTCTCACTCGGTCCATAACCGTGGCGTAAGCCGGTTCGGAATGGGTTGTGAGAGTGGGGTATGCTGGTGGTGACACGTGGCTGCTAGGTTGGGCTGCCATATCCTCGTTTCTGCCGAGTATCGGTACGTCCGTGAAAGGGATTGGTGACGCCCGATCATGCTTTGCGGAAAGTTCCGTCAGACGCCTCGTGTACTTTGGGTCGTCTTTAACCTCTGACAGGAACTGTGATAACCTCTTCCGCAGCTCTTAGACTGTCCCGGAGTTCCCTAGTCCGAGCTCCGCAGTGTATTCGAGGAGTTCCTCCTTACGTAGGTAATATACCCACGATAACTTCACCATCTTCACTGTCCTTAGAAAATATTACTATGTTTTGCCCCTTCCTGGGTCTTTTTACACGCTTGCTCTTCACTTTTTGTTTCACTTGGAGTCTTTTCTCACTTCACTCACTTTCTGGTCTTTCTCTGGAGTCTGCTCTGGCACTTCCACTTTCTGCTCTCTCTCTCTGGAGTCCATTTTTTTCGCACTTTCACTTTCTGCTCTCTCTTTGGAGTCTTTTCTCACCGTTTTAACACATTTTACTTTCACTTTCAAGTCTATTGAGTAACTTGTCCTAGAATTGTGTAATCTAGTCCCTGCTCGGGCGCCATTTGTGACGAACTCCGGGTTATGCTCATCGGTTGCCGGGTTCTCAACAAAAAGAATAACAGTTCGTTTTTCGGTTTATAGCAAAGCACTCGTCTGTCTTGGTCGTA
>NW_023458559.1:9111598-9112752 GCF_013731165.1 Rhagoletis pomonella
CAATACAGAGTGCTTCTATCTGCGATTGCTGTTAATCAATGTACGTGGACCGACATCCTTCCAAGATTTAAGAGCAGTCAACGGTCAGCTGTGCGCCACTTATCGCCAAGCTTGTCAGGAGCTAAATCTTCTTGAGAATGATGAACATTGGGACACTGCGCTCGCAGATGCATCGAATACTGCGCGACCATAGCAAATGCGCACGTTATTTACCGTAATATTGAAAACCTGCTTCACATCTAATCCAAAAGAACTTTGGGAAAAATACAAGGACTACATGAGTGAAGATATTCTACAGCGAATCAAAATCTGGACATTCAATTCACACCAAACGTGTATAATGAGGCATTGATTTTGATTGAAGACATACACTGGTGCTACTGGGAATGCCTGCTCCGAACCGACCAGCGAACAACATTTTCGATCGTGATTTGCAACGAGAAACACACTTTGATTCTGACGAACTGGAGACATTTGTTTAGACAAATCTTCCGCAGTTGGTTCCAGAACAACGCATTGCGTATGACAGAATTATGCGTGCAATCACAGAACAAAGCGGTGGACTGCTTTTCATAGATCCGCCTGGTGGTACAGGCAAGACTTTTCTTCTTTCACTCACTTTGGCAGCCATACGATCACAAAATAATATTGCACTGGCCATTGCATCATCAGGAATTGCGGAAACTCTTTTGGATGGTGGTTGAAAAGTGCATTAAGCATTGAAACTTCCGTTGAATTTGTAAAACACTGAGGCACCAACATGCAACATCCTCTGGAATGGGCAAAGTACTCCAAGCATGTCAACTTATCATATGGGACGAATGTACAATGTCTCACAAGAAAGCATTGGAAGCGCTTGATCGTACACTGCGAGATTTGAGGGGAAACACACGGATCTTCGGTGGTGCACACATTTTATTGTCTGGCGATTTTCGACAAACACTGCCGGTTATACCACGTTCAACACCCGCTGATGAACTTAATGCATGTCTCAAATCATCAGTTTTATGGCGTCATATACAGAAATTGACTCTGAGAACCAACATGCGTGTACAACTACAACGGGATACATCGGCTGGTAATTTTGCATAAGAATTAATGGATATTGTGTGAGGACCCCAATCCTAGGGCTTGGAGCCCCCACAACACTCATG
>NW_023458559.1:9112852-9116147 GCF_013731165.1 Rhagoletis pomonella
TTTTTCAAGAAATTGGCTAAATTTTTGGCCAAATGTAATCAAACGTATTAATTGGCATTCTTGTATATTCGAAAAATGTCTGTCCGTCTTGCCGTAACACATAATACAAGTGGCGAAATTCTCCAAAAGTTTGTATATGTTTCATGAATTGCTCTTTTTTCTTTATTTTCTTTTGATTTTATCTAAAAAAAAAGGGTTTTATTTAGAAACAAATATTCATATCATTCATCTTCCACTATGTACACTCGCCAGCTTGCCCGCAACGCAAGCAATTCGTCTTCGGCTTCGTCTTCATCTTCGTCATCGGCTTCGCTTCCACTCTGTTTGCAACCTAAGAGTAGGTTTTAAGTTTGATATTGCTTCTTAACATAAATACGTACACACAGTGAGAGAATTTTTGCTAAATACTTAATTAATTAATCAAAATATATACTATATGAATTACCTTAAACCTAAAAAAAAAAAAAAAAATTTCTATATTTATATGTATGTTCAAACACAAGTTAATCTACCCTGAAGGCAAAAATTGAATTTTCTAAAAACTTGTACTAGTACTAAGTGATTTTTCAAAAATTTTAACTTAATTTAAGTATACTTGCATTTTTCTAACCTCGACAAAAAAAAAAACTTGTTTGGATATCGACACTATAAATAGCAAACCACAGTAAATATTTAAGCTTAATTCTGGTTAATTGGCACCATGGCAAAATAATTGATTTTTCTTGAATTCCATAAGTTTTTCTAATATAATAAGGAAGTCTAACATTTTTGCTATTATAGTACAACACTATGGAACAAATTCAGGTTAGCAAAAGTTAGGTCGATTCTGAGAGTGAGGAGTGAAAATAGAAGCTAAATTAGAAGGCCCGTATCGCGGCGTTTTTTTATGTTAGTTAGAATTTTTTTTAATCGACCTTCGAACTTTGCAGTCAAATGCAATAAATTTCTTCCCCTTCTTCATCTTTTTCCTCGTCTTCCTCTTTTTTGTTTCCAACCACCGTACAGGTAGCGATTTTTATTTATTTCGTACAAGCGAACTAATATCAAAAATAAAGATTCAGTTAAGACTCGAAACTCAGCCGAAGCTGATGTCTTTTAATTTTCGCTCGGTCGTGATAAAATTCGCTATTAATTTTTTTGGAACTTATTTCATTTTGTGAGTGATTTAAGTTAAGTGCATCGGTTTCATAAAAATAACAAAAACAACATTGTATAATGTATCGAGCCCTAACCGCCAAAATAACGTAAGCGACATTTTTTTCAAAATTTCCTTTTTGATGCAGAAATGCATCTAGATGCTCTAGAAATATTTCTGCATCAAAAAGAAAATTTTGAAAAAAAATGTCGCTTACGTTATTTTGGCGGTTAGGGCTCGATATATTGTATTAAAAATGTCGGAACCAAAATGTAAAATGGACCATTTTTGTAATGTTTGTGGACGTTTCATAGCAAGCGATGAAAAATGTGGCAATGCGAGTGATTGTTTTTTGGAACCCTATAAACAATATTTCTCGCAAGAGTTTATAACTGACGTAAACTATGCCCCTAAAAAAGTTTGCTTTAATTGCTGTTCAAGTGTTATGCAATGGAAAAGTGAAAAGAAGAAGGCTATGCCTTTTGGTATACCAATGCTGTGGTTAGACAACAGCTCGCATCAACAAGAAAATTGCTATGGATGTATCAACTACTATAAAACTTTGAATAGAAGGAAAGCAAAGAATAAAACTTATGTAGCAGTGCCAAGTGTCCAATTACCATTACCGCACTCAGAATTCGTTCCAGTACCAACATACCGAAGTATTGATCTTCAAACAGATATCAGTACTACAACCGCCGCTGTTATATTCATGCATTTCTTCTCAGAATACGACCCTGGTGAAGGTACATCCTATGAAACATTAAAGGACCCAATCCTAGTCACACAAAAGCAATTGGATGCAATTGTTGCAATTTTGTGTTTGACTCAGGAAAAATCAGAACAACTGGCTTCATTTTTGAAAGGAAATAATTTGCTGGCGAAAGGTACCAAAGTAACAGCATATCGAAAACGCAAAAAAGAGTTAGAAAAGTTCTTCAATGTGAATGATGCAAAAAATTTCGCTTATTGCAACGATATCGAAAAGTTAATGGAGACGATAGGGTTAACCTATAAAAAAGATGATTGGCGTTTATTCATCCATAGTTCACTAATCAGCTTAAAAGTTGTGCTTTTGCACAAGACGAATAGAATGCCTTCTGTTCCAATTGCGTATAGCACTGACACTAGTGATTTCGATAATTTGAAACACATTCTGGAAGTAGTCAAATATAACGAACACCAGTGGCGCATTTGCTGCGACCTCAAAATAGTTTCATTGATTACAGGCTTAACAGCATCTGGCCGTCCAAAATATCCGTGTTTTTTGTGCGATTGGGATTCACGATACGGAGAAGGTATTAAAGGAAGAAACCAGTACAAACAGTATAACTGGAATAGTCGCATTGGACGGAAATGGCCTAAAGACAATAGGCTATACGAAAGTCTTGTTCCTGAAATGAAAATTTTGTTGCCGTTGCTCCACATTAAACTTGGCATTGCTAAAAATTTTTTGAAATGTATCGCAAAAATACCAGCAGTATTCAACCGCTTAAAAGACATTTTCGCAAGACTAAGTAGCGCCAAAATTCAGGAAGGGGTTGTTAATGGTCCCGACATACGGAAACTAATGAGTCGTCAAGATTTTGACCAAGTTCTGACAGACCGAGAATTAAATGCATGGCTCGCATTGGAAGCAGTCATTAAAGGACTTTTGGGTAAAGAACGCAAAGACAGCTACAGGCAATCTGTTGCAAACATGATGGCAGCTTTCGATGAAATTGTCGTACAAAATTCATCTCTTGCATCAGCATCTTGATCAACTCGCTCAACAGTTGCCAACTGAATCTGATGAGCAAGGCGAACGTTTTGGACTTCCACTTCTTTGAGATTAGCCGATTAGAGATAAGTCAGAATAAACCAACATTTTTTGAGACAGCGGCGTGGGATCCGAATACCAGCTAGCAAGTACAGTCAAGGAGTAAGGTTGCCAACAGAGTGGAAGCGAAACCGAAGACGACGATGAAGACGAAGCCGAAGACGAAAAACAGAGCAGTAGTAAACATATGAAAGTGATCACAGTGCAAGCAAAGACAAAGACGAAGATGAAGACGTTGCGCAAGCGATCAGCTTGAAACAGTGTGGTACTGTTTTCAAAGACGACTCGCTTGCTGTGATGAGTTGTTTACAATTTATTTAACTGTTTTTCAAGAAATTGGC
>NW_023458559.1:9116247-9118806 GCF_013731165.1 Rhagoletis pomonella
AAAAACAGTTAAATAAATTGTAAACAACTCATCACTGCAAGCGAGTCGTCTTTGAAAACAGTACCACACTGTTTCAAGCTGATCGCTTGCGCAACGTCTTCATCTTCGTCTTTGTCTTTGCTTGCACTGTGATCACTTTCATATGTTTACTACTGCACTGTTTTTCGTCTTCGGCTTCGTCTTCATCGTCGTCTTCGGCTTCGCTTCCACTCGGTTTGCAACCTTACTCCTTGACTGTACTTGCTAGCTGGTATTCGGATCCCACGCCGCTGTCTCAAAAAAAGTTGGTTTATTCTGATCCCACGCCGCTGTCTCAAAAGAATGTTGGTTAAGTAATTCGGTGTTGCTTAATTGTTTGAAATTTGATTTCCCCCGCTGCGGACCCGTATAAATTTTATTGAAAAATTTATTAAGTTTTTATACTACGGCCTCCAGCGCTGCTGTCTTAAAATGGTGTAATACTCAAAATTTAGCGTGAGTATGCCGCTATGCGAGCGGTCGCGTGGGGTACTGCACGAGTTTTTCTGTGTACCTCTGTTCGGCTGATGGTCCGCCTACACGCGACCGTCGCATGCCCAATTCCAGTCAAAATACTGTACCGCAAACTGTAATATGTACATATGTAACGGGCTTGCTGAATGCGCGCGTGTGTGGAATGGCGTGGTTTCGCTTATATGCCGCAATGCATATGGAATTGGTGGTGGTGTGTGGGTATGCCGTTATGAAATTTGTGGTATACTTGTGCCGTTAAGTATTTGTGGCGTACCTATGCCGTTATTTATTTGTGGCGTACCTATGCCGTTATGCGGTTTGCAGTTAGGTACAGTTTGCAGCTAGTTCCACGACTGCGGTTCAAATTTTTGTGTACGACACTTACCCATACGACTACAGCAAAATTTTTTGATAAAAATTTAATTATGGTTTTTAATGTTTGCCGTAATTTTCGCCTCTACCCGGCTTTGCATCACGGTCGCCATGTCGTGGAAACCGCCTACCCGAATTCAATTAAGGCTTACCAACCTCGGACTGGGTTGCGCCTGACGTGTCCGACTGCTCCGGCTTTGGTTAAAGCTCCGCTGAGGCTTAAAATTGTGCCTATCCAAAAACGCAAAAATTATCTTAGTGGCAGTACTGGTACCTCTACTGCTTGCTGGGTAGCGCGCCTGCTATGCGGAGTTTTTAAACTCACACGAAGAATGAAAATCGACCGGTGTGTTTAAAGTGCGCAAAATGAATGAGCAGCTAAAATTTTCTAAAGTACCGCTTAACTTAAAAGTGGAACGCAAGTTTGCTTGTGGAACAAACCTTTTGTCAGTGTTGAATTAGGGTTGCCATTACAGTAAAACAAATTTCGGAAGCAAGAAATATTCCTTAATTGCTTAATTTGGGCTCTTTTAAATTTTTTCCACAGAAAAATTTGTAGCCCTAATCACTTTTGCAAGAAAGTATAAATTGTTTTCCAGCATAATGCATTTTCTTAAGGACGCAGGTACATTGCTGTAACACATACAAATGTATGTATTTGGGTTCTTTTAAATTGTTTGCGTAAGAAAGTAAGTAAACAGGGTTCTATTGCATTTTATTAAACACGCAGGTACATAAGTAGATCGTTAGATGTATATAAAGATAGATGTTGGTTAAGGCATTTAAATGTTTCCTAGGTAGGTATGTTAGTTAGGGTTTATTTATTGAGATCGGAATATGCAAAGTATTTTGGGCCTATTTTAAAAATATTAAAAATTTAAACAGTTCCGAAGTAAGCATGTGCACTCTGCAGTGATAAGTACAGCTAAATATAATAACTGCTAAAATTACTATAGAGGTTTTCAGAGCAATATCGTGTTGTGGTTAAAATACAATTAAAATTTGTTCAATATTGTGGCAATTTATTTGTGCAATAAAGTTTTGCTGATTGACATCTTATAAATTCAAACGCATTTTTCACATCGTTCCCGTACAATTATGCCTCCAAAGCGGCAAGCAATTGACCGATCTACACCTCAAGCACGGAAGAAAAGAGCATTACGAGCCTCAGAATCAGACGAGCAACGAGCATTAAGGCTAGAAAATCTTCGAGTACATGCCGCTGAGACCCGTTCGTCTGAATCATCTGAACAACAAGAAGTGAGGTTAGAAACTGATCGAATACGAACTACTCAGGCCCGTTCGTCTGAGATAACTGAACAACGGGAAAGAAGGCTGCAAAATGTTCGAATAAGCACCGCTCGATCAAGACGAACACTGCAGGCTGATTTAAATCTTGGGGCATTCCATTATGACAGTAATAATTATTACAGTCTTCATCCAAGTGTCAACATTGGAAAAATGGATAAAATTTGCATGTATTGTAGCGCCCTCAAATTTAAGAACGAAACGCCAGGAATGTGTTGCACCAGTGGAAAAGTTAAACTGCCAGAATTATCTCCACCACCCGAACCACTATCAACGTTGCTATCAGGTGTTACACGTGAGTCAAAGCATTTCTTGGAAAACATCCGCAAATACAATTCATGTTTTCAAATGACATCGTTCGGTGCAACGAACATCGTGCGCGAAAAT
>NW_023458559.1:9118906-9122344 GCF_013731165.1 Rhagoletis pomonella
TGTCGCGTTAGGATTCCACCTGATAGCTTATCGCTAATTTGTCAATCAGACTTAGCTGACTCTGAGTCAGAAGAAGAGTTTAGTGACGCCAAGTCAGTCTTAAAAGAAGTACGTCACTTCCATCTTTTAAAGATCTGCTAACTGTATCCAACGAGCCGTCAACGGCTACCAGTTCACCAAATATTTCGACAATTTTTCAAGAATTCTTAGAGATGGCTACCCCTGAACAGAAGAAATCTTTTATTAGTCTTTGTGCCTCAATCGTTAGGGAAAATGATAACGGCGATCCACTAGCACTTGAATTGTTTATCGATAAAATTAATTTAATTGAAGATTTTGCAGACGAAAAATTAAAAGCAACTTTTATATCATTTTTGAAATCGAAGCTCGAAGGCAAGGCACGTGAAGCAATTCCAACCGAAGTTAATTCTGTTAGACAAATCAAAGATGCGTTGAGAAATAGAATAAAGCCAGACAACTCGAAAGTTGTAGCTGGGAAAATTGCATCTTTACATGTCATAAACAACAATTATATGGAATTCGCTAAGCGTGTCGAGGAGCTTTTGGATGCATTAAAGCGTTCTCCGATCATTGAAGTCTAAGTCTAAGGCCCATGAAATGGCAGTCGAGTAAACAGTTAACGTTCGTAGACTTAATACTCGATCAGATTTGGTCAAATCAATTTTATCGTCAACTACCTTCAGTGATTCAAAGGACGTAGTGGCCAAAATGATAGTCGAACAGAATAATCAAGTAAAAGAGCGTCAAGTGTTAGCATTTCAATCCCGGGTAAATAGGCCAAATAGTTTTAGAGGTAGCTTCAGAGGTCACAATTTTAATAGGTACAACAATAATAATTTTAGACAAAACTATACTAACTTCAGTAGGTACAGTAATAACAGTAATAACGGCAGATAAAAAAACAGTGCTAGGGAAAACAGTAATAAATTTAATTCCAATAATCGGAATTCAAATAATAGAAATCGAAACAACAATGCCAATAATAATAATAGACTTCCAAATTCACGCAATAATGCTAATGTGCGCGCTTTAAACGCACACGCCCCTCAGGAGCGAATACTGAGGGCGGAAGAATTGGACATTTAAATAAATCTTTTTCAACCAAGGGCATTTATTGCTTAAATTTGAATTAAAGTCGGAGTACTTTATCGAATTGAAAATTAATGGGTCAAACAAATTTTGTACGTTTTTAGTCGACATGCAAGCCGACATTTCTCTAATAAAAAAATCTAGCATTGATAAAAATTTTTCTATAAATACGAATGACATAATTAACATTACCGGTGTCACTTCCAATACTGTTTCTACTTTAGGTACGATTACCATAAACTTGACTTTTACTGATTTTTACATTAAACACACCTTACATGTAGTAAACGATGACTTTAACATACCATCTGACGGTATATTGGGTAAAAAGTTTCTGAAAAGTAACAAATGCGTTATTAGCTATGCAAGCAATAGTATTTCCTTCTGGGTAGGCAATGAAAAAGTCGCGATACCAATCCTACACGGAACCGAAAGCGACACTTGTATCATACCACCCAGATGCGAAGTTTATCGAATTTTAAATTTAGGTAATTCGCCAGATCCTCTTTTTGTAGAAGCACAAGAAGTCGAACACGGTGTATTCATAGCAAGATGCATAGTTAATAGCAGTAACCCAATCATTAAAATTATAAATACCACAGAGGAAGTAAAACATGTAAAGAATGTAAATATTCGGACTGAAAAACTTTCTGACTATTACGTTTATTCAATTAATAAGACCAAGACTGAAGACTCCCGAACGAACGAATTAACAAATATTTTGAAAAACCAAATCCCTACAGAAGCTAACAGCAATTTACTTGACCTTTGCATAAAATATGCCGACATTTTCGCTCTTGACAACGACAAAATGACATTAAACAATTTTTATAAACAGAAACTTAGGTTGACTGACACTGACCCGGTATATGTAAAAAAATATCGTCTGCCATATTTACGGTGACCATCCGTCCTTTATTTTAAAGGACAGTCCTTTATTTTAACCCGCTGTCCTTTATAATTTTTTTCAAAATAAAGGACGCCTTTTGTCCTTTATTTCTTAAACTGTCCTTTAAATCAGCTCTGCACTTTTCAGAGGTAAACTTTTAAACACAGACTATGAAAAATAAAAATATCGCTTATAAAATATAATGAAAACCTTCGCCAGTTTGTTTCGCACCCACTTAAGGGTTTCTATTTAATCGGTAATCTTTGTACAATCTATAAAGCAAAGGGAAAGTTGTGCCCAGGATCGTGTTACACGCTGAGTTTCCAGTTCCACCGTAAGAGAACAATAAACCCCCTGCTGCACAGTCGTTAAAAATTGGCATTTAGTGTTCGCAATTTTATGAAATGATTTCAAGAGACCAGTTGACACAAACAACCAAAAAGAAGACCAGTTTGATTTGTGAATTTTTATTTGATTATACTAAATTTTTTAGTGGAAAATGCAAAAAAGTAGCAAAATGTTATAAAAAATTTTCACCAAAATAAATATTTCTTTTTTGGTTTTTAGCAAAAATTGGTTGAGAAATGAAGGCTCCGGTGAATTGTGAACATTAAATTCCAATTTTGAACCACTGCGTGGTGGCTTCGTCGTGCAGTATGAATTATGGTAAACGCATTTTGGTAGCAAAAGATGGCGAAGTCTTTGAAAAGAATTTGGCTTCATTTTTCGCTACAGCAGGGGTAAATAAATATTTGATTTAAATTACGACTCACATTTTACCATTAAGAAAACCTTACTTGAGATTTTGAATAAATAACATGTAAACCCTTACATTGCACGTTATCGTTCAGCTGGTGAACTGTATTTCTATTAAGTTTATGCGTGTAAACGTAAACGTGAATCGCTTTTTTGTAACTAAATAAATGAATATCTTTAACCGGGAACGATAAATTACACAATATCTATGACTGCTTAGTACAACTGTAATCGGCTTCGTATATTTTCGCGACCGCGTAAGACAATACGAGCATGGATCGGAAACTCGGCCTTTCCGACCATGATCAACAGCTTGTCCACAGTGCGGAGCGGACACTAGAGCATTCCGCCTGCCACACATTCAAAGTAATGACTTCGGGAACATCTATCGGAAACTCGTTCTTTCCGACCATGTTCAACAGCTTGTTCATAGCGCGGAGCGGAAACCAGAGCTTTCCGCCTGCCACACATACAAAGTAATGTCTTCGGGAACATGGATCGGAAACCCGGCCTTACCGACCTTGATCAACAGCCTGTCCACAGAGCGGAGCGGAAACTAGGTCTTTCCGCCCGCCGCACACAAAAGTAGACTGAAGACTAGGCCTCGCCAGCTACCAAACCTGCTATTTTATGCTGTTATTATTATTATTATTATTATTATTATTATTATTATTATTATTATT
>NW_023458559.1:9122354-9139004 GCF_013731165.1 Rhagoletis pomonella
TTATTATTATTATTATTATTATTATTATTATTATTATTATTATTATTATTATTATTATTATAAATTACTGTGTATCTAAATGTTCTATTCTCATTTGTCTGTAAGAAAACATAAATATGGGTAAGGTACTTTTCTCATACAAGTTGTATGTACGTATTCCCAAATCCTTTTGAAAAAAAGTCCTTTATTTCACGTTGGTTAATATGGTCACCGTAGCCATATTCCCAACGTGAAGAGATAACTCGCCAAGTTAACAAATTACTAGATAACGATTTAATCGAAGGAAGTTATTCCAATTACAATAGTCCTCTAATTTTGGTTCCTAAAAAATCTACTAATGGTCAAAAAGCATATCGTATGTGCGTTGATTTCCGCACAGTCAATAAAAAACTTATTGCGGATAAATTTCCTCTCGCACGAGTTGACGATATTTTGGACAATCTTGGCAGAGCTAAATATTTTTCTACTTTAGATCTTTTTTCCGGATTTCACGAAATCCCCTTACATGAGGATTCACGTGATATAACTTCTTTTAGCACAGACCGTGGAGCATATCGATGGAAAGTTTTGCCATTTGGTTTAAGTATGTATAGCACCCACCTCATTTTCACGGATGATGAGTATAGCTTTTTCTGGTATTCCAACCAACGTAGCATTTTTATATGTAGATTACATTATTGTCATAGGCTGTAGCGAAGCACATCACATTAAAAATTTAGCGAAAGTTTTCGAAACTTGTCGAAATTTCAATTTAAAACTAAGCCCAAAAAATGTAATTTTCTCAGGCCCGAAGTAACGTCTTTAGGGCACAAATGCTCAGCAAAAGGCCTGCTGCCAGACGATTCAAAAATAGTTGCAATTAAAAAGTATACTAAACCTACTGACAAAGATGCAGTACGACGTTTTGTTGCATTTGCCGAAGGTTTATCCCCAATTTTGCAACTCTGGCAGCACCTTTGAACAAATTAAGTAGGAAAAGAGTAGAATCCGTTTGGGATGAGAAATGTGATGAAGCTTTTAAAGCGTTGCGATCAGATTTAATGTCGCCGATATCCAGACTTTACAAAGCAGTTTATTATTACAGTTGATGCTTCAACAAGTAATTTTTAGCAAAAAAAAACCGACTTCAACTCCCATATAAAATATATATATATATATCTCATGATCCACTGATCGGATCTCAACCAGATTAGTATGGGACCACCTCTGAGACACTACCTTTCCGATGCAAAAATAATTATCGATATCGGTTGACGTGGTCCAAAGTTATGCGGTAACATACATAAAAAAAAAAAAAAAATATTCCGACGAACTGATAACCTCCTCCTTTTTTGGAAGTCGGTTAAAAACAGGGTGTGGCGCTATACTTAGCCAAGAAGAGCAAGGTTGCGATTTACCAATATGTTTTGCTTCGAAAGCATTTAACAATGCAGAACAGAAAAAAGCAATTATTGGATTAGAACTTTTAGCTATACACTTTGCCATTAAACAATTTCGACCATACGTTTATGGAACGCATTTCTTAGTAAAATCAGACCATAGACCATTAGTATACCTGTTCAATATGAAAGACCCCTCTTCAAAACTTTCAAGAATAAGGTTAGAACTAGCAGAGTACAATTTTACTATTGAGTATATTAAAGGGAAATTAAATGTTGGCGCAGACGCACTCTCACGTATGTAAACGAATCGCTCCACTGTGGACGACTGTGGCACGACTATAAATGAATCACCCCATTGCTATAAATGAATCACCCCAATGCGAATAAACGAACTACCCGAATCACCCTGTAAACATAGACACGAACAAGGAGAAGAAGTAGTAGTCTACGATCGTCGTTCAACGCCGCGTTCAACGTCCGCTACCGTATCGCGGAGAATTCATTAAATACTTAATTTGCTATACATATATTCTTATTATTATACTTTAAACTGTAAACTATTAAAACATTAAAACAACACACAAAATTAAAACCTTGTTGGGGCATAAACATAAATCCTGACAGATCTCGTCATTTGGTTGCACGGCCGGCCATAGGGGCCTTAACGTGGATATTCCCCAACACGTATAACGATAGACGAAATAAGGGAATCAACGAAAAGTATTTTGGCAGTACAGACGAGAGCAATGACTAGACGAGAAAATGAAATTATACAAAATACAGATAATAACGAAAATGAAAAACAGGAGACATTAAACGTTTATGATAATTTTTCTTATAACTTTTCAAAAAAGATACCGCGTATTAGATCAGAAATTACTTATGATAAAGATGATAAAATAAAAAAATTTACGAATTTGTGCACATATTAAACATAAAAAACTCGAGTTACTTAATTATATCTTTGCTAACGAAATAATGAATTTCGATAATTTACTTTCGAGGCTTGAAATTGAAGCCAGCAAACACAGAATTAAGGAGATTGAATGGCCAAAATACGACGAATTTTTCCGTCATTTCACAATTGCTAGCTTAAAAAATCGTGGGAATATAATTTTAAAATCATTAAAAATAATTTTAACAGATCCAGTCGAGACTGTGACTGAAAATGACAAAAAAAATAAAACTAATGACCATTTATCACGACGACCCAATATCAGGAGGTCACTGTGGCATGAAAAAACTTTATGCGAAACTTAGAACAAAATATTATTGGAAAAATATGACCCGTGATGTCGCAAAATATGTTAAAAATTGTCAAAAATGTCTTTTAAATAAAGTAAAACCAAAAGTTAAAGAAAAACTTGTACTAACCCCAACGTCGAATAAACCATTTGATATTGTTGTTATCGATACAATAGGACCTTTACCAGAATCGAAATATGGTAATAAGTTCGCAGCTACCATTATTTGCGATCTCTCAAAATATTTTGTTACTGTTCCAATACCAGATAAAAGTGCTAAAACTGTTGCATCAGCAATTTTTGAAAGTTTCATTTTAATATATGGCATTATGCACTCTATAAAATCTGATTTAGGGACTGAATATAAAAACGAACTTTTTGCTGAATTAACCAAACTTTTGAAAATTAAACATGACTTTTCGACAGCACACCATCACGAAACTGTAGGTGCAATAGAACGAAATCATAGAGTATTTAATGAGTACTTACGAGCATTTTTAAATGAATCATATTCCGACTGGGATACATATTTAAAATATTTTACTTTTTTGCATAACACAACCTCCAAAACAGTTTTTGATTATAAGTTTACTCCATTTGAACTGATTTTTGGTAAAACCGCTGTTTTACCAAACGAAGTACAAAAAGTTAAAATTGATCCAATTTACAACGTTGACAATTATGCAAAAGAGGTAAAATATCGGTTGCAAAAATCACATGCAATAGCCAAAGAATTAATTAATAAACATAAAATACGAAACAAAGATTTATATGATAGACGCTCTTGTCCAGTACAGATTCAAGAAAATGATCTTGTTCTAGTACAAAAAGAACCCAGAATCAAACATGAAAATATATATAAGGGTCCTCACGTTGTAACTAAAGTAGATGGAGTTAATATTACTGTGTTCAATAAAAGCAAAAATAAAGAAAAGATAATCCATAAGAACCGAATACGAAAAGTCACATAAATTAATTTTTCAAATTTGAAATTCCCTATGAATTTCTATATTTCAGGAAAATCTCAAATTTAACTAAAAATGAATTTTCACGTCACTTATACAAATATGATGCACTGCGTTATAGTGTTACAATATTAAGCGACTTGATTTAAATGTGTTTATAAACATGCGTGATACCTACCATTTTGTAAAAACAAATTAAGAAAACATGAAGTAATAAGTTTCAACAAATACATACATAAGTATTAATATATTAAATTACAAATTTTGGTTAGTAATTACTTAATTTACTGATTATGAAAAATGTGTATAATTAGACGTACATAAAATGATATTTAACTTAAGGCAAAAAGAAAGAAAAAACCTATACTTAATACTTAGCAGTCAAAAATAACTAAAACAAATGTTAATTTTTATATAAAGTTGATATGTTTCATGCAAACTATAGAAATGAAAAAGAAAATAATTTGGTTAGAAATAGGTTTAATTTTACGAAGAAAAAGAAAAAAAGCTAAATTATATTGTACTATAAAAATTTATAAATAAAAATAGTATAATTAGTTATTACAAAATTAGTAGTAGTAGTAGTAGTAACTTATACGTGGAGCATTTTTTTGCTTTGACCTTTGTATTGTAACCACAAATTGATATGGACGAATGAGTTAAAGGGGGAAGGATTATCTTTTGATTAAACATCTCATTCCTGCACATCAATTTGGCCATCGCCTCTTGGAGCAATAGATTGTTGTAAGCCTGATCACCTTAAAACAATCTTTCCCAAGGAGGGTGATGTAATGGCAACCCTAATTCAGCACTGACAAAAGGTTAGATCCATAGGCAAACTTGCGTTCCACTTTTAAGTTAAGCGGTACTTTAGAAAATTTTAGCTGCTCATTCATTTTGCGCACTTTAAACACTTCGGTCGATTTTCTTCATTAATAGTTCTATTGTTTAACTAAAAGAATAAACGGTGTATGAATTTTAAACGAATGTAGTTACCGCGGGTGCACGATAATTAAGAGTTCTAATAAAATTCGTAAAGAACATTCTTCGTGTGAGTTTAAGCAACTCCGCATAGCAGACGCGCTACCCAGCAAGCAGTAGCGGTACCAGTACTGCCACTAAGATAATTTTTGCGTTTTTGGATAGGCGCAATTTTAAGCCTCAGCGGAGCCCCAACCAAAGCCGGAGCAGTCGGACAAGTCAGGCGCAACCCAGGCCGAGATTGGTAAGCCTTAATTGAATTCGGGTAGGCGGTTTGCACGACAAACATAACTCCAGGAATTATTACAATTTTTTGCAATGTTGAAGTTTCTGGCTTTCTGTGAAAAATGTAGGTCGCTATACACTATAGTAGTTGATTTATATATTTTCAGTTCAGATTATACAACGTATTTATACACGTGCCCCTAGATAAATGTTTTGAATTTGAATCAAATCGCTCTGGAAATTCGGATTTTAGAAATATCTCGACTCCAGCGCCACCTATCGAGTCTATTTTCACACAATATATTTATGTTTAGGTGTTTACTAAATGTTTCGAATTTTATTCAAATCGGTATGTAAATACGGATTTAAGAAATATCTCGACTGCAGCGCCACCTATTGAGTCTATTTTCACACAATATATTTATGTTTATGTGTTTAATAAACGTTTCGAATTTTAATCAAATCGGTCTGTAAATACGGATTTTAGAATTATCTCGACTGCAGCGACACCTATCGACATTAATTTTGTTCTATAACACTCCCAGTGATTATATGTACCTACCGTAAAAATTTCATTAAAATCGGTTGGGTACTTTTGACGCCTATAAGGGACATACAGACAAACATTCATTTTTATATATATAGATAGATATGTATTTATATGTACATAAATATGTATTAGAATTTTTTTTTAGTTATTTTCTTGTTAAAATACATGTGTTTTTTTTATTTTTGTACCGGCAATAAAATATTAGGAAAATATTTTTAATTGTATATTTTACTTGTTTATGCACATATTTTCGGTTTTTTGTGCATGCGATTCCGAGCCCTAGTTTCATTTCATTTCATTTCATTTTGCTAACTTTAGCATTATTTTGCTAAAAATAATTTTACCTATCATACCAGTGATATGTTACATTTATTCAGTCTGAATGAATTAATCAGTGCTTTAACAAGTGCTTCGATATTATATTTGCACAAAATATGCTTAGATTCTAAAATCAGCAAAAAAGGCGTGCACTGTTACCGCTGACAAATTTTCGAAAGTCGAAAAAAAGTGTCACAGCCGAAAAAAAGTGCTTTGAAGTAATTCAAATCTTTTATACCACGTATATAAAGACTTTCATAATTTTACCTCTCGAAACTTATTGGGGCATATTCATAGTCGAAATAAAATCGGCTTTTAAGCTAGTTACATCTTTTTTTGACATAATTTTCAATGGAAAATCTGTCAAAACCTAACATTAGACTCGACTTTATTTCATTTACGATTATGTCCCATTATTGTTAATAAATTGCTAATGGAGACCATTTTCTGCCAAAAATACTTTTTTCTCTTAAAATAAAAACCCATTGATGAGGGATATATTAAAAACACGCAATATGCCTTTATTATGAAAACAAAATTGCAGTTAACAAAAGTACTTACATCACTATAACACAAAAGCAACATTAGTAGACAACAATTATTACTACAAAGCTTGTAAGCTTGTATATAAATTATCGTCGATTATTTATTTGTACCGGGAGCCACGAAAATGAACTTAACACAAATAACTTGGGGAAATGCTAAGCTACAAATTTTGGCATAATAAAAAGGTTGAAGTCAGTCAAAATCTTGTCAGAAATGTAATTTTAAAGAGCCTTTGAAAAGTAATATTTTATGAAAAAAATTGTCAAAATGTGTATATATAATTTTTAATCAAAGGAAAGTGGCAAACGTTGCATGATTTTTAAGAAAAGTTTCAAATTAAGCCTATTTTTAAAAAGTCTTTGTCAGGGGGCATCGATCTCCGAAAAGTGTCAATTTGACACTTTAGTCGCACAACGGTAACACTGAAGGCGTGTCATAGAAGAACGAATCAACTACGCCTGCTTTCATTAAAACAAAAAACGTCGCCCGTAATAGATACAAAAGTTGTGGAGAATGAAATTCTCTGGAATATCAACATACTACACTCAGAAAACAGTAGAAAACAGAAGAAAACAGCATGATAAAAACCATGATTCAATAATGAAAGGTTTTGTAAGAAAAACTTTCTCTCGCTCTAATTTTATCAATGACACTCCCACCCTACTCCTAAAAAACAACAGTAATATTTCTTTTACAAATTGCTTTGGAAATTTTAAGATTTTTTTTTTAAAAAGTAGTGAAAGCTTTGCTTTTCATTGAAAAAGCCTAATTGGCATCACTGACAGTTTCTTTTGCTCATATTCGTTGACAATTAATTTCTTTTTTCATGCGAATCCTGGTAAGTAGCAACTTAATATGCAATTTTTTAATAGTTATTGTTAATTTAAGTATATATTTTAATTGCAGATCCTAAGTTTATCTTCTATTGCGGCTTCTGAGCGGTGCAATCATTCATTTTCATGTGAGTATGCGCTTATTAATATGATGAAATTTTCTGTAATTGATTCTTGCTTGCAGGCTTATTAAGGTGCTCCCCAATATCTCAGCAAGAATTTGCAAATACATACAGGTAACTAAGAGCATTTTTTTCATTTTGTAAAATAAATTGATACATATATTTTTGTACGTTTTTTGACTTGTGCTCCGACCACGTATAATTAACCTGGGCCGACTTTCTCTAGTGCAGGCAAGTTGCAGTGCATATAAAACCAAGTGTTTTAAGCCAACTAAATGTAATGTTTTTGCAGGTTTTGCTGCCTTTTCGCCTCTGCTCCGGCCACATATTTATATATCCCGACGCTCTCTCGTGCAGGCAAGTTGCAGTTCATGTAAAACCAAGTGTTTTAAGCTAACTAAATGTAATGTTTTTGCAGGTTTAGCCTGTCTTTCGCCTCTCCGGCCACGTATTTATCTGTCCCGACGCTCTCTCGTGCAAGTAAGTTGCCGTGTAGTAATATGTGCGTATACAATATGTTAGTAGGTTCGTACACATGACTTCTAGGTGAAAGCCGAGTGGCTCCGTTTGGCTCACATGTGCACCACTGACATATGTACATATGCATCAGCATCAGCATATATATTTACACACTTGGACTCATACAATTAAGTCATCTCTATGACTAAACACGGAAACTTTTGGTGCGGCAATTCGAAGCTTGTGGGGTGGTAGGTGGGGGAAGGGGGGGTACACTGCAGAGCATAATTTTTGGCGCGTTTACTTTTGCCGTTAAGTCTCGAGTTTTAAACGTTTTAAGTATCGCTGTTTGTTAAGCGTCAGTTTCATCTAGTCCTTCAAAGTATGATATTGCTCCGCATTGTAGTAAATACATACGTGTAGTGTAGTATACAAGTACATATTACAAATATTATTTTATTTAAACAACACATAAATAAATAGAAAACATAATATATGTATATAAGAACATGGTTTTTTCTTTGTAGTTTAATACATCTTTTTAACTATTTACTAACATGTATATATGTACATATGTTTGTACATATTTAAAATTCTTAATTTAGCAACTTGAAAATGCCCAAAGCAAGTTGTGTTTTGTGCCACAAAACATGGACACAAGAAGGCATCAAGCAATTTCATGTTCCTAAAAGCATAATAAAAAGAAAAATGTGGAGCGAATCGTGCGGTATCGATTTGAAACTCGGTTCAAAACTATGTGCGTTACATTTTTCCCCCGATGACTTCGTGAGTGGTACCAAGCCGTTCCAATGGCAATCGACTGCCTGAATTCATGGGATGAGCCGGAACAACGTTTCGTCGATGCCTCAACGCAAACCGAGTATTTTTACACCCCTTTTCAAAATAATTTAAATTACTTGTTTTTATTTCTGTATTAGATCATATTTTGACTGTCGAGTGGCTATTCTAGAAGAAGAACTTTTGAAATTGAATGCGAAGATTGAAGAGCTGGAAAAACTGCGATCCAATTTGTTGTCCATTTTCACTGACAATCAAATTCGCAAAATAGAAGACCCTTCAAGAAATGTGCATTGGACATGGAGGGACATATCTCCTGCAATAGCGCTGCATTCTGCCGGACCTAGGGCATACACCCATTTGTACAAATTGGGATGGCCACTTCCATGCGAGTCCACTATAAGCAAATGGCTACAAAAACTTAAGTTTGACGATGGTATTATCCAATTTTCGCTTAGTGTGTTGCAAAGTGCGAGTGATGCACCTATTTCTGACCGACTCTGTGTTATCAGCTTTGATGAAATGAAAGTGGAGTCAGTATACGAGTATGACCCTCTCGCCGACACAGTACGGAGGCCATGTAACTATGTCCAAATGGTCATTGCAAGAGGGCTCAAAGGCTCGTGGAAACAGCCTGTGTTCTTTGCATTTGATTGCCGTATGTCTAAACAGATTTTAGACTACATAATTATTAATCTGCACAACGTGGGATACCCTGTTGTGGCGATTGTGTCCGACATGGGTTCCGGTAACCAAACTGTTTGGAAAGAGTTGGACTTATCAAGTGGTAACTCAGTTAAAAAATGTATATTGTTTGCTTAATTAAAGAACTTTTTTATTATTAGAAAAAACATGGTTTCAGAACCCGGCAATGGAAGGCAAAATTTTTGTGTTCGCAGATGTGCCACATCTGTTAAAGTTATTACGAAACCACTTCCTTGACGAAGGGTATTATTATAAAGGCAAAACGTTGGCCACTAAAACTATTGCACAGCTTTTAACATATACAGCAGCATCAGATGTGTCCATAATGCATAGGGTCACGGAAGCTCATTTGACGGTACATCACGCAGGCCGACAAAAAGTTAAACTTGCTACGCAGCTGTTTTCACACAGCGTTGCTAGCGCCATACGTTGGGATTGGACGTTTACAATGCTTTGGAAACCTCCGAATTCATTGAGACCGTCAACAACTGGTTTGATGTTTTTAATACAAAACTCACCAGCTTCCAAACATTTCCAACTAAAAAGCCGTTTGGAATGGACTTGCCTGAACAATTGGAAGTTTTAAACAAAATGGACCAATGCATGCAGCGGACGAGGGTTGTTGGGCGTTACTCGTTGTTACCGTTTCAAAAAGGCATATTTATGAGCAACAATTCCCTAAGAGAACTGTATCAGTATGTTCAGGATAAATACGGTCTTGAGTATATCCTGACATACCGATTAAACCAAGATATTGTTGAACATTTTTTCGGTGCAATGCGTTCCAAAGGGGGTCTTTTTGATAAACCAAGTCCAATGCAGTTTAAATACAGACTACGGAAATATTTGCTGGGTGAATATCATTTTTATAAACTGACAAAAAGTCTGCTTATATGTACATGTAGAAGCATATCCGTAAACGCAATTTTTATTCACAGCTCGTAATACGGAAATTCTCGCTGCGCGCGGGAACGTAGAACCGGACGAAACCGAGTGGCTCCGACTCGATGATTCTGCAGTGGAAAGGTTAACATCTTTCCTTCCTGAAACAGATGTCTGTGATGACTTCACGCTTTCCTCACCGTCGGTGCAAGCAGATAACATCGAGGCCCTTCAAGAAGATGCCTTAGAATATATAGCAGGATATCTCATGCGAAAGCTTGGTTTGAAAGAGTATGTCGCTAGTGAGCCTACGTATACCTGGGTCGATGAGGTGTCCAGAGGCGGTTTATTAAAACCAAAAGCTGACTTCTTGGAACAAATAAAACTTTTGGAATCAGTATTTATGAAATTCAACGGGACGACGGTTGCTGATGTACCATCGTACATAGAGAGACTTATTTCATGTACCGATCATTTAAATATAAATATAGACGTGAAAAGGCTATTTTTAAAATGTAGAATGCACTTTCGCATTAAAAATTTGAACAAACGTGATAAAGCTTCCAAAAAGAAATAGTTCGGCAAACAGGCACGAATAAAAGTGGTTTTTTCTCGATAGAGTTTTTCCACTATACCTAAGTGTTTTATTTCAATTGGTATGGTATGGGTTAATATGTAGGTGGGTATATGCATTTTAACTCGAAAATCTTTTATTACGTCCCATACTAATTTGACTTAGATCCGATCTTTTGGTCATGAAGAAATTAACGGTACTATTAAATTTTTATATGAGAGTTGAAGTCGGTAAAAAATTACTTGTATTAAAAATTGATCCTCTAAAAGGAGCTTAAGTTGAAATAATTAAAGGTATTTTGTTTTTGCTTTTAGCGGGCCCTTGTCAAATTTCAGCTATTCCCCGAATGAAAAAGGGCAACAGAAAATACAAACACTCTCACGTTTTCACTCACTAACTAGCGAAATACAAAATTTTCAGAATCAAACGCTACTCACAGCTGATGAAACAACACCATCTTATATAAATTCGCCTTGAGATATAGTTATTTGAAAACATCAACCAATTTATTAAAATAAATGCAGTAAAACTAGTTAAATTAATTAATATAGATAATCAAACCGATTTTAGTTTAAAAATACTACTATGCAATATTACGCATACCTTTTTGCGAAATTTCACTTCCCTTTTGAGAAATGGGATTGTATTCTTCCCCTTTTTCTCGTGCTTCCAAAAAACATCCCTGTGGGTGGGAGTGTCAAGTTTTTGAAAAAGCTACTTACAAAACCTTTAATTATTGAATCATGGATAAAAACATAGCAAGGTAGAACCGTTCTCTCAATTTGTCGGCCATGATTTTTTTTTGAAGTTTGCCAACATTTTAAAATCATATAAAAGGGAAAATAAAAAATCGAAATTCTTGTTGCTTGAGATTGAAAATGAAAATGTGTGTGGGAGTTTGTGAGTAAATTTAAAATTTAAATTGTTTGGAAACGTCAAGAATTTTAAAGGTGACTCTCAGCGGTTCTACCTTACTATATTTTTATCATGGAAAACAGTATCCTTATTTTAGAGTTACTGTTTTTTCCTTAATAATATGAAAAATTTACTCAGTTTGAGAAGTTTTTCCTTAATTCAGGTTCATGCTAAAAATAGGGCGTCATTAATTTGAGGAAGTAAATTTACTCAATACAAGTAATAATTTCCTCAATATAAGTAATAATTTCCTTAAATAATTTTGAATTTTGTCAGTGCTGTTAAGACAGAGTTGATTGCTTTCATGGCAAATGTCGGCTGTGGCGTCGCGTGAAGACTACTGCTTCTGGTTCTGAGATCGCAGGTTCGAGTCCGGCTGGAGGTGGTAGAGTAAGGTAAGTCAATTATTTCAATTTAATTTAAATATAAACTACAATTTGTAAAATTTATTTCATATATGGAATAACCTAAATACTCAGATACCATAAAAAATAAATTAGATGTATTTTTTTTAAATACAATTTAAAAAGATACAATTAAAAAATAAATTTAAAAAAATATAAAAAAAAAAATTCCTGCTCTGGGACTTGAACCTTGCATCTCTCGACTAGCACTCCAGACACGGTTGCCAACCGTCCCGTTTTCGGCGGGACTGTCCCGGATTTAAGAGCTATGTCCCGGTCCCGGTACAATACCTGCCGGGACGAAGTTAAGAGATTTGTTTATGTTTTTTGTTGTAGTATAAGCAATATTTTTATAAAAAATTCGACGAAAATTTTAAGTAAGAAATGTTGCATACATTGTGAGAAATTCCTGGTGACAATAATTTAGTGCGGCACTATACATGCATACATTTTTAGTAAACTTTTATTAAAGTTTTTAAGTAATTTAGAAATATTATCATTGAAGCTTCGTTTTATGAAATTTTTTATATGTATATGAAATTTTACTTTCTTTTTGTTATTTATGGCCTCATAACAATTATATTCAACTATTTGATTGAGCTTGAGGCCATTATTATTAATGAAATTTTTTGTGGAAAAACAACAGTAATTTACATTTTGATAGAAGTTATAGCTGCTATTTCGGGCAGCTATTCTGCTGCTATTTAGACTTGACCATGATGTTGTTGGTGATTTTTTGTTAATAACTATTCTATATTTAGGGCTAGGTTTGGGCAAATAAGCGTAAGTGCGAAATTTATGGCCAAGAGAGGGCCACATTTCGATGGTCCTCTGCAATAACTTCTGGTTTTCACAAACTCGTCCAGAAAATTAGTGAGGCCGAATTCGGGATAGTGAGAGCAAATATTACTAGCTCAAAATGGCTTTCAACAGCCGGAGAATCTACCAAAGAGACAAAAATTTACCACTTTCGGGCACCTGCGGGCGAGCAAAAGAACAGACTTGTTGTGCGTCCCGGTTTCAAGAATCCAAAAGTTGGCAACCGTGACTCCAGAGCTTTGTTCTGTCGGCCATTGCCACTGTTTTAGCGCCACGAACAAAATGACATACTTATTCCTTTCACGGGGGATGAAATGGCAAGTAAATTTTTCCTACAAACTAAGGAATTGTGTTTTCCTTAAACTGAGTCAAATCGTTTACTCATGTTAAAGCAGCCATGTTATTGGAGCCAAGGGAAATATTTCCTTAGAATAGTGGCGAAAACCATAACAATGTAAAATTTTTCGCAGTTTTTGCCAATTTTTTACAATAAGAAATGCTATTTTAAAAAACCTTCTATGCAACAAAATTAAATTCTCTACATATTTGTATTTAACCATTTTTTACGAAAAATGCAAAATAAGCTTGCAAATCGCAGAAAACCCAAAAAAAAAAATAAAATCCAATGAAATTTAGGCGCCAGACTGTGGATCCATATCTAATGTCAAATAGAAATAAAGCGTATTGCTCTGAACACATCGAAAACGACGCCACCACACGACACGACATTAAGGATTTATCTACATTATCTAAACGCTTTGTCGACGGCGCCGTGGTTTTTTAGAACGCAGCAGCGACATCAGCTGTTATTTGACATTTATTTTTTATTACAGAAACTTGGGAAACCTTGTGTTGCGAATTTGTGTTTAAATATTTAAAAATTTTCGTTAAAATATTTAAAAATGAGCCATTCAGCCCAGTTAGTAAATTTTGTGGCTTCAGTAACCAAAATGACGCGCATCGTCCAATTGGTTTACAAAGCGTACGAGCGTTTTCATAAAGTAAGCAAGAGGAGGTGGTGGGTACGCCCAGTAAATTTGACTCGGGAGAAGGAGGGTTTCTATTTGACATGCGTCCAACAACTTAAATCCAAAGATGAGGAGCATTTCTATAAATCAACCAGAATGAGCCTTGCTAATTTCGATTTGTTGTTGTCGTTGGTAAAAGAAAGGTTGCAACGGTTCTCCAATAGGCATGCCATAGATCCCGAAACACGATTGGCCGTAACATTCTTGTAAGTAAATAAATAATCTTAAAGACACGCATATTACGTTACTAATAAAATCCTTCTTCTTTGAATAATTGCAGTCACTTGGCTCAAGGATGCAATTGTCAAATTCTAGCCTGGGCATTCAAGTTAGGTTTGTCGACAGCAAAATTATTTACGAAACGTGCGATGCTATTTGGGACGAGCTGCATGCGATATACGTTTCACCTCCTTCACCAGCAGAGTTTGAAATCATCGCGCAAAAGTTTTACGTCAAGACCGGAATGCCAAACTGCTTAGGAGCAATTGACGGAAAGCATGTCAACATAACCCGCCCGCGAAATAGTGGTTCGTTATATTACAATTATAAAAAAACCTACAGCTTAGTTTTGTTGGCAGCATGCGATGCAAACTACGTGTTTACCTACGTGGACGTTGGGGCCCTAGGTAGTCAAAGTGACGGTGGTGTTCTAGCTAGGAGTGCTTTTGGAAAACAAATATTAAATGGAACCATTGATGTTCCTAGTGACGCTAATTTGCCTGGTACAGCGGAACGTTTTCCATACTATTTCGTTGGTGATAGTGCATTTCCGCTAAAAAGTAATCTGATGCGACCATTTCCGGGCCACAGTTTACCAGCAGATAAGGACAAGTTTAATGCAACGTTGTCGAAAGCTCGCGTCCACATTGAAAATTGTTTTGGGATTTTGGCTAATCGTTGGAGGATTTTACACACCAACATACATGCTTGTCCGAAGAACGTAGACAAAATCGTTTTGGCCACAATTGTACTGCACAACTTTTTAATGTTACAACACGACAGAAATTATTTCACGCTAGATTTAGTTGACCGTTCCGATAATAGTCATGAGTATCAGGGTCGTTGGAGAAGCGAAATAAATCCGTTGGAATCAGTCCATCAAGGATTCGCCAATCGATCATCTTCCAACGCATTTCACTTGCGCAATAAATTTAAAGATTTCTTAAATAATAACAATGTATAAATATAAAAAAACTCGTATAAGTCGCATATATAATTTTTATTTTCATTCACAAAATCTTTTATTTTATATCGAAACTGAAATGCGTTAGTAGCTGATCGATTGGTGGACCATTGATCCCTTTCGTTTCTCTTGCGACTCTAAATACCTCAAAAACAACGTTCTTACCAAGGTACATTGAACAGGTAGTATCAGTAGAGCAGCTGATTTGATTTATTTTCAAATTATTTGGTCTCGAAAATGTCAAATATTTTTAATTTTTTCTCACAAAAATTCTGAATTGTTAAAATCCATTTGCATGTGAAACCTTTTTCCATACAAAACAAGCGATTGAATAGCAGCTTTTGGAACGTTCGTCCAACTCAGCAGCACAACCGCTGATTACTGGCCCTTGTAAAGGATGGATCAATGCTTCGAGAAGCAAACAAATTTACTAGGAAAGAAAGTTGCAACAATTTTTATTTTTTCCAATTTCAATTTTTTATTTTTTATAATTTTTTGTATTTCACATGGCACGCTTTGATTTTGAAGAAAAAATTCAGAACAGTTTTTGACACTTTCGATACCAGAAGCAACAATAAAATACACGCAAATGTTGTTTTTGCTCTACTGATACTACCTGTTTAATGTGCCTTGGTTCTTACCTTTTTCTAGTCCTTAATCCATATATACTTGATATTCTTGCGTACACTTCAAATAAAACTTTTAGTTAATAAAATTTCTAGTACAGATTTATTTACTAAATAACATTTTAACATTTTAATAAATTAAAAATAGTTGTAAAAATAAAGCTACAAGCTAATCCAAACAACTTAAATTTTGATATTGTTATAACAGTATAGTGCTGACATATTGAAAAGATTTGACCATTTATCCACATATTATTTACTTTTAATTATTTGTTTATAAAAATACAGTTTATTCAATTTTAGTACAATAAGGTGTAAGTTTAAAGTAGCTCCAATCTACCGTTTTTTTTTTGGAGTTTTTTTGTTGAAGGTGTTGCTCATTTTCTCCATTTAAAAAAATCGTCGAACATACTTTTTATGGAAGAAAATGACTTACATCGTCAACGAAAAAAAAATCTCAAAAATAAACGGTAAGTGGGAGCTACCTTAAGCTTACACCTTGTTGCACTAAAATTGAATAGGCTACAAAGTGCATACTCAAAAAATTTCTAGGAAATCTAATTAAAAAGGTTGATATTTTTACGAAAGTTTGTTGATTTCTATTAATGTTGCACAAAGATTTAACCTTGGATTTATACGGTTTTTGTTAAGGTATAAACTGTATTTTTATAAACAAATAATTAAAATATGTTAGTGTCGTAAAGTTATGATAAGCACTATATAAAAACGTGTATACATTTATTTATTCAATGGAATTAAGCGTTTAAATAAATAAAAAATAGTTGTTCCACAACCATGAGATCAGTTTCAATTTTTATATTCAATTTATAGAGGTAGTTGTACGTATATACATACATACACGTAGATATACATATGTATATACTAGCATATACACTTGTGGTCAGGTGATTAAGTTAAGTGATATTTTGACTAGTTTTGGCTATTTTCCCTTCGTTTATTTAATGTTTATAATTTTTTCTATAAAAGTCTAGCACATTAAATAACCGGCACCACATAAATCCACACTTCAAACTTCGCATAAAAACTCAACAAACTTTAACAATTACACCCAAAAATTTTAAACGTTTTAA
>NW_023458559.1:9139104-9162427 GCF_013731165.1 Rhagoletis pomonella
GGTTGCCGTGTCGTCGCCAAAATAATTATCTACATAAGAATACGTGGAAAAATAATTTGACAGCTGTGGTTCGTAGCTCGTCGATTTCAATGTGTTCCGCACTTATCAAAAAATTGCTGTTATAATTTTTTTTAACAAAAATTCTAAAAAACCTTCTATACAACAAAATTAAATTCTCTACATATTTGTATTTAACCATTTTTTACGAAAACTGCAAAATAAGCTTGCAAGTCGCAGAAAACCAAAAAAAAACTTAAATTCAAGATGGCGAAATGTTGCCAAATGAAATTTAGGCGCAAGACTGAGGATCCATGATCTTCGTGTTCGACTAGCACTCCAGATCTTTGCTCTGTCTGGCCGCCGCGTGCAAAATGACATACTTATTCCTTTTACGGGGCTGCAATGGCAAGTAAATTTTTCCTAAAAACTAAGGAATTGTGTTTTCCTTAAACTGAGTCAAATCGTTGACTCATATTAAGGCAGCCATGTCGTTGGAGCCATTTCAAGGTAATATTTACTTAGAATAATATTTTTTTCCCTAGCATCAAGGAATGTTTTTTCTGAGTGCGTAAAGTGCTCATAAAGTCTTAGGGCCCATTGTTCAATGTCTGGTTAACACAAATCGGAAGTAGAAGCTCCGGTTAAATACAACGGCTACTTTATCGCTCACATGTGAAATGCATGAAGTCGTAATCGTCGATACGCTGAAAATAAAATTTCGTAAAAGTGCTACGAAGAACTTTCGTAGTCTTGGTTTTTGTACAATGTACGAAACTTTCGTTCATAATGCGAACACATTTTTCCCAACGAAACAAGATTTTACGAACCACACGTAAATATAACGAAAGGACTTTCGTAAGGCATTTTTTCAGTACAATTTACGAAATCTTACGTCTATTTTACGAAACACATTCGTAAAGCACTGAACAAATCTCTGTACGAATAATTTTGTATATTGTAGGAAGGCATTCGTAGTATTTATGTATGGTTTTAAAATTTACGAAATTTTCAATTCTGTATTCGTACAATTTAGTTAATACTTTCGTACAAAGTTCTAATGCAGAAACATGTTTTTTAAATTCGTACAACATACGAATATTTTCGTACAATATAATGAATTACCGCAGTTTAATATTTCATCATGTTTTTATGTATCGCGTGTCATTGCGGAATTACTTGTTGGCTGCTGTGAGAAGTATAATATAATTTTAAACGTTTTAAAAAGGGATTTGCTGGATAAAACTACAATTCAAAATTAAATACTAAAGCTGTGGATATACTATGCTTTTAAGCATACAATAGTGGTATTCACCAAAGTAAGCAAGAGGCCCAGCAGTCTGGCAAAAGAGCAGATGAGCGCAAGCAACGAATGTTGACAATGTTGTTTTTAACATCGCCTACGCTGCGTCTTGCGATCAGTGATCGGGCTTAAAAAAAAATTGTGTGGTAGAATCTGGAAAAAAATATGGTAGATTTAAAAAAAAATGTGGTAGAGCTCATGTTTTGGATCAAACTTATACAAAAATTAAAAATACTCTGCAAGGTTTCAGATAAATTGCAAACATTTTAATTAGAATAAAAAAAAATAATAATTTTTGTATAATAAAGTACAGGATTGAAGTTGTTAAAAATTGCGTTGAGCTTTGGCAATTTTTTTTTCTTGAACGTATAAAGCAGTTCCTTCCATATCAAGATATTTTTCCAACATATTTTGAAAGATCACGATGTAGCGAACAAATGTGGCACGTTCCAGAAGCCGCTACTTGGGATTTGCCGATTTTGACAATTCTCAAGTAAAGGTAAACAACGCTTTAGAAGCTTTTAATGCACTGAAATTTGCTTACGCTTTCACAAAAATCGCCGTTTTTTAACATTTTCGCTATTAGTTATTTTTAGAAATCATATATTTTGCAATTTAACATAAAGCCACGATTCCTGTCGAAAAATTTAATATTGAGAAAATTTAATATTTTACAATTTATTTTATAATCCCATTCTGACTGTTATTAGCAGGGAATGGATTTTTAGGACCTAAAAACCTATAAAAAAGGCAAAATAAAATAAGGAAATAGGCTGGAAAAGGCAAAATAAAATAGTGAAAAAGGCAGGAAAAGGCATTAGGTGTTGCAAAAAAGGCCAAAAAAGGCAAAACAAAATAGCGAAAAAGGCAGGAAAAGGCACTAAAAAACGACAGAAAATACAAAGAACAATCAAAAAATACATTTATTTTAGAAATGTTTATATTACAAGTAAAAAGCGAAAAACTATGAACTAGTTTCATTATATGAAAAATTTGTACTTTGAATCTTTGACTATTTTATCCTTTCGAGTTTCTAACTAATAAAACTTTAATCTGTATAGTTGTAGTAACATTGAACCACAAGATGCATTTTGAAGTTTTCTGGCAGCATTTTCATTCGATTTTCGCGAAGAAAAGCCTTGAATGTACTAAATGTGCGCTCGACGTAAGTTGATACAAGTGGAGCCCAATTTAAATATGGAACGTTTGAAACGTTCATATTATCAGGAATAAGGGCGTTTTCCTCGCCCTTTACGCTTAACGCTTCTATAAGCCGCATGGGCATGTGTATATTTTTTAATCTTTAAAAAAAAAAATTGTAAATGCTATCGCTTTTTTAAAGGTAGAAAAGGCAAGAAAAGGCAAATATCTTGAAAAAGGCAAAAAAAGGCAACATCAAATGTGTATATATGGAATCAGGGAAAGCTAAATCGTGGACATTCTTAATCGAATATACTCTAACTCTTTAGCAGAAAAAAGGCAATTTCCATAAAATCCGTTCCCTGGTTAATAGTGTTTAGTGTTGGACAATTTTTGCTCTTAAAATTAAGAAAATTATGTCGAGCAAGAATAAAACTACACAAGAATGTGAATATGTGGTAGATTTCAGACCTTGTGTGGTAGATGCTCAAAAAGTGGCAGATCTACCACAATGTGGTAGAAGTCCGATCACTGCTTGCGATACAATGTGGGGGACTTGATAAAGTTTTGTTGAGTCTCAGAGTTTAACACTTTGCAACAATATACTTTATTGAATGAAGCCTAAGCAATAAAAAAATATATAATATAGAGCCTATTCGTATACATATGAATAAAATACTTAAGTTTTATTACAGGTAAAATAACCTTTTTTTATTAATTTAAAACAACAGTGTAGTCAGAAAATTTTGGTAATATTTATTATTTACGACAGTTATACTTGTAATATCTGAACTTCTTTCGTAGAATGTATGATTGCTTTAATTATTAACACTATAAAAAACATAACTCAAATTATAGCACAACACTTTCATTATATTTTAATCATTAATGTTCAGCGTTTTTGCAAAACATTTTGTTAAACAAAAACGCTTAAAATTAACGATAAAAACAAAATCAAAGTGTTGTGTTATAATTCGTAATATATTTTTCAGTGTGGAGAATGAAAGCAATCGCACATTCTACAAAACAAGCGCAGATTTTACAAAAATAATTTAGGCGGGGGGCTATACAAAAAAATTTCAAAACCAATAACTTACTTACTAAAAAATTGTTTATTATAGCTTAAAAATATTGTGACCAAAAGAGGTCAAGGCCAGGTAATGTACAAAAACACATAAACACAAGTTCACAAAGGTTGTTATAAAACTATTGTTAGATTAAAACACTAAGGTTAAGGGTAGAAAACGTACTGACGCTGGTTGCCCCGAGCTCCTTCATTTATAGTAATTCCTTATCTTAATTCATGTATATAACACATACGTACTTAGCTGTGTCATATACATATCCTAATCTACGGCACATAACAGTAATATGTATGAGTCAGTGGGATCGTCGGTTCACATCCTACTGAAAGAAGTCTGATGAGGAAATGTGTTGATTTCCAAAATAGCTATCACTTCTACCATTTTTTTAAATAATTTTTGCTTTTCCACAATAAGTTTTTCATTAAAAACGGCCTCAAGCTCAATAAAAATTTTTGAATATAATTGTTATAAGGCCATAAAATAACAAAAACAGTTTTTATTTATTGTTTAATAAAACAGACTCCCCGAGGAAGACGCAAAGCGTCGAAACGCGTAGGAGGGAAGGAAGAATTTTTACTTTCGTTTCTCTTTTTCACCTGCCGAAGTAGCTCCATAACCCAGCAAACCGTTGTGTTCCCTTTGTCTGCTTTTGTTGTGATCACATTGTTCGCCTTTAGTGTTTGTTTTAGAACCCTGATTGTTTTGTTTTCGTTATCCTACTTTCTTTTGTCATTGGATTTATCATACTCCTACCCTGTCGGAAACACAAGCAACCAAAAAAGAGATGATAATGCTCCCTTATTATAGTAAGGAATTTTTTATATATCATTTAAATACAAATAATACATTTTGAATACTTATCCAAGTTCTGTTTCTCTCGTGTAACCACCACGCATATATCGAACTGCATAGTACCAAAATAAAGCAATACAAATGTATGTAGATACTCCTTTTCTGCGTAACTACTACTTCATAAATTTTTTTGGTTTCTTTTCAAATATATTTATATATATGGGGCAATTCACGTCAAATGTCCCAGCGCGCTGAGCGGTGCAAAACAAGATACTTTTCGACTAGCTGGGAAGCGAAAACTGTGATATCTATAGATTTGTATACGGGCTATACGATGGTACTATGCGTGTTTAACTGTCAATGTATATTCAGAGTCACATAGAACATAGAAAATATACAAATTCTTAAGGCTGATTCACATACAACTTTCTTCGCTTTGCTTGATAGTTCTTTGCTTTGACGTATAAGATCGATGTAGCATATGCATGTGTATGCTCACATAAAAAACGTTTGAAGCAAAGCAAAGCAAAACGAAGCAAAATCTTGGGCAACTCTCAACTTTTGCCCGCTTTGGCAATTAGCTGTCTACATTTGTCTTTTCTTGTGCGCTTGCATTTGCATTTAATGACAAAAATAGAGTAAATAGGAATTTTAATTGCTATTATTGTATATTATTATATTGCTATCTATTTTACAGATAAAAAATATGGAGGAAAAGGAGAACGCAAAAGCTGTCAAAGCGTTTATTGTAGCATACCTTCTGCGTTTCGCGCTTTGTTGTCAAAGTTTGAACTGTCAAGCAAAGCGAGGAAAGTTTTATGTGAATGGCCCTTTAAAATCAATACTTTTCCGTTCAAATTTGAAACTCGTTCCACAAAAAAAAAATTTATTTCACAAGAGTTTAACTATGCTGGTTTAAACTTTTGTTAACTGGGCGTTTTGAATATGAAAACCAATAGTTAAACTCTTATCAGTGGTGAATTTTGCCCTTAGTGACTACAGAAAAAAAAGGCTACTGCTAGAGGCCATACGATTGAGAAGAGAGGGGAAGTTGCTGTCTGTATTTACGTTGCGAGGTGTTGTTTATGTCAGAGCTGACAAAGGTTCGTCAGCTATTAAAATTGATCAACATAATGACTTGCAGAGGTTTTCTTGTTAATCTGTGTTCATTTCCTTTTATCCTACATTCTTTTATTCTTAGTTTAAGGATGTTTAATGTTTTGCTAGCGTATGTAAAGATGGTTCATAGTGTTATTGCGCTTTTTACTATATTTATTAGTTCTTGTTTATACCTTGAAGTTGCTTTTGTTCACTTGCTTTATGGTGTCTAACAGCAAGATCACAAGCATTGATGATAATAGTGTTATTATGTGAAATGTTCTATGTAATCAACAGAGATGGTTTAACATCGTCCATTTCAATGCTAGAAGCTTAAATAACATACAAATGGATTACGTTAGATATGTTTTTGCGTCCTCTGCTGTTGATGTTATCTGTGTTTCCGAGACATGGTTTCCATTTGATGTTAGTGATGTCCATTTTAATATAAATAATTATAGGATTATTCGAAAGGATCATGTCTGTAAGAAGGGTGGTGGCGTTGCTATTAATTGTAAGACCCACATCAATATGAAACTTGCCGGCGAGTCGGATAATGGAGGGGTTGAATATTTACTTGTTGAGTTGTCTGATCGTGTGAAAAAGTGCCTTATTTCATGTGTGTATAACCCTAATAAATTTGTCAGTCTAAGTCCTTTGTTTGATAAGTTGTCCAATATTGCTGTCGACTACGAGAATATTATACTTTGTGGTGACTTTAATATCCATCTCCTTGCTGGTGCCTCATTATGTTCTTCCTTGATTGATAATGTTGCAAATTTAGGTCGTTCGGCTGTTAACATGTCAGTGCCAACTAGGTACTCTAATAAATCTTGTCCCAGTCCTCTTGACTATTTTATTGTTACTGACCGTTCTTCGGTATTGAAATTTGACCAAATTTCTTTTGTCTCTGATCACGACTTGATTTTCTGTTCACTTGATATTTATTTTAATGATGTTAGCAAAGAGAAACTGTATGTATATCGTGAATTCCGATCGATTGATTTGGATGCTTTGTATAGTGAACTGGAAAATGTAAACCGGTATGACTGTTGGTATTTCGAATCCGTGAATGAAAAACTTGAATATCTAAACAACAAATTATTATCTGCGTATAACACGTATGTTCCTCTACGCTATAAAAAAACTACCACATGCCCCTGGTTTAATGGTAAAGTGGGGGAAGCCATCAAGTCCCGTACTAAGGCTTACCGCACTTGGAAAAGAAACCGTACAACAGCTAGCGGGTATACTTTTCGTGTAGCTAGAAATAAAGCCACCCTAGTTAAGGCAGAAAAGCGGAAATACTAACTGACGCCAATTGAAAATTGGAGTTTTCGAGAGAAAGATTCTGCGAAAGATTTACGGACATTTACGCGTTGGTGATGGCGAATATCGCAGACGATTTAACGATGAGCTGTATGAGCTTTACAACGATATAGACATAGTGCAGCGAATTAAAATTCAGCGGCTCCGCTGGCTTGGCCATGTCGTTCGGATGGACAGAAACGCTCCTGCTCTGAAAATATTCAACGCGGGCCGCGATGCTGGTAACAGAGGAAGAGGAAGGCCTCCTCTGCGTTGGAAAGACCAGGTGGAGAAGGACTTGGCTTCACTTGGCATTTTCAATTGGCGTCAGCATTATTTTAGCTCCTTCAAATATTTCCAATTATTTAGGTAAGCCTCCTGCCTTAATGATGTCACTAGGTATGGTTTGGGGTTTCATTAAATTTAAATTTAAGTTGTTTATAGACAATTTATATTACATATATATGTATTCTGAATATGAAACAAATCGGAGCATAGATGATGATTTTTTAATTATATAGACCAGGGATGGAAAATAATCCTTATGTCTTAAATTTTAGCAAAAAAAATCAACAAGTTGTAATCGTCGTAAAGCAGTTTCAACTATACTAGGGCTGCCAGACGTCCCGGTTTTAGACTATTTGTCCCGGTGTCCCGGTCCAGCCTTAAAATGTCCCGGGTTTCGTTTAAGTGTCCCGGTTTTCGATTTGATTGCACAAATTTTGAATAAAAATGACTACACTGAGATAAAAACGCGTTGTAATATTAAGAAAAATTGTATGAATTTACTGGGGGAAATAACGCATAGTAAACATGAATATTTTTTATTTCATTATCATTTTAAAATGTTCGTATTTAAAAACAATACTTTCATACCACGCACACGTGGTGTTGAATCAAACTGAACATTTGAATGCACATTTACATGTCTGGCTGTAGCTGAGTGCACGAAGATGCTTGCCACAATTTCCTAATTTCCAGAGCGTCGGGGTTCAAATCCCATTACAGGCAGCATGGAATTTAAATATTTTTTCTTTAACTTAATGAATTAATTAAGTGCAAAGCGCTTCATTTTAATATTGGCGTATTTGAATTGAATATTTCTATACTAAATACTAAAATTTGTATACTTAAATTTATTACGATTTGGGTTGGTGCTCTTTCATATGCGATTTTTTTTTTATTTAGTACGTTTTGCACAAGCAATAGTTGATGATTAATATAAGTATGTACCTAAATACGTTAAAATGACATGCACAGAGTTTTACAGTTATATTAAGCAAAAGCCAAAACAAGTTCACAGCAACGAAACAATTGACTGATATTTTAATGTTACCTTGTATTTATTTTTTTTCTTTCGTGAAACCTAGATTACTTATAAGTACCGTGCCGTACAAAATTATTGGCTCGGAGACTCTTTCATCAGATCACAATTTCTAATCACATCTTTTAGAAAAATTTTGAAAATGTAGCTTTTGAGCCAATTAGTAAAGTGCAAGTCTGAAGTTACCAGAAAATTTCGTTGATTTTTTGCAATTATTTATTTTTTTGCTGACAGTGTCTTCCACATACAAAAAAATGTCGAACATAGTTTGTATGGAAGAAACTCTCAGTAAAAACAATACCAAAAATCAACTAAATTTGTATGGGCTGCAAAACTTCATTTTTAAAATTTTTATAAAAAAGTCTGAATAGAAAGTTGCGTATTTGTATGCAAATTTATTGCATTTTCCCGAGTTTTGCACAAAGGTTAGAAATTTTATTTTTATGTTTTCTGATGTATTTAGTATAAACTGTATTTTTATAAGGAACAAAAAAGGTACATGTATTGTGAGAAATTCTCTGTGCTTTAGTTGTGATAAATTGTTTTGTTTTGCTGGTGTACGTTGTAATGATCTCATGATCTCATGTTTTTATGTTTTTGTTTTTGTTTGTCAAAATAAAATTCTACTACATCCTTTCGTACGTAATTTTTGTCGAAACGAAAGGGAAGGGAGCGAGAGGTCTTTCCCACCTTTAAGTGTCCCGGTTTGGCAACAGAGATATCTGGCAGCCCTAAACTATACTCACGTATTTGTGTTCGTACGTCCTACTGTAATTTACAATGATTTTTATTTTTCGAGTTTAATCAATAAATATTAACTCGATGTGGTGATTTCCGAGATAGCTATCACTTCTACCATTTTTTCAAATTAGTGTTGCTTTTCCACAAAAAATTTTGATTTAAAAAACTGCCTCGAGCTCAATATAAATTGCTTTTTGTTTTTTTTTTTAATTAACTTTTTTTTTTTTTATTGAATCTGCCCTGCCTAAGAGCCTAACAATAAATTTCGAATCTTAATCTATTTTTAATCAGCCATAAATTGGGAACCATAAGTCACATGAACTTGAAATTTGGTATTCAGACATAGGTATCTATGGGAGGTATTCAGAGTAAAGTATACAGCGTGGCGACGAATAACTGTTACCCAGGTTTTTTTGAGAAATAAAGGAGTCCTTTATAGATTTTGCGAAAAAAGTACTTTATTGTTAATTTTCCCCAGATTTTACTTTAGTTGTATTAATTATATTTTAAATTTTAATCCCTATTTACATTTGCCAGCAGTGTAAACTTTGAGAGAAAAGTTCATTTGGCACGCAGGTCGTCGTCAGTTAATTTATTCCATATCTTCTGTAACCATAGGCTAATTTTCCTCATTTTGAGTCCCTTACACTCCCCCTTCTGTGCAACATAAGTCCTCATACTCAAAAATCGAATAGACTCGGAACTGGTGACTAGGACGGCAATTCATTCGACCAACCTTATACAGTTTTTTTCTTTTTTGTACTTTTGTATACAAAGCCCAAGAAAAAATGCACCTGAAAAAGACTTGCGTGCCAAATGAACTTTTCTCTCAAAGTTTACACTGCTGGCGAATGCAGATAAGGATTAAAATTTAAAAACTAACTAATACAACTATTGTAAAATCTGTGGAAAATTAACAATAAAACACCTTTTTCCCAAAATCTGTAAAGGACCCTTTTATTTCTCAAAAAACCTAGGTAACAGGTCTTCGTCGCCACGCTGTATATAAATGAGTTTGTAAAAGGGGGATATATATTTAAAACTTTTTTTTTTAAAACCTTACCGTCTTTAGATTATTTTGAAATGGAAAGATTAAATCGTTTTTTAATCCCGCGATTCTGTTAAACGAAAAAGTTTCATTCATAATGAATAAAACTCCTTCCGAATTAAGCATTCTACCAGGAAAGTGCAGCTATACTAAAACAGCCGTATACCGTAGTAGACTAATTTTAATTTAGAAATTTGATCGTTACCTTAATCCACTTAATGTTAATAATGGAACAAGATTTGTAGTACAAGTGATGATCAATATATATTAGTTAAAGCACGATAAAGCTAAAAGTATGGCTCATAAGGATGCCTTCATGTAAACAAAGAAAATAGTTTGTCTCCTTTAAATTATGCTGAATTGTTTTATATTTTTATTTGTTTACCCCGAACGACGCACAGTGTTTCGACTATATGGAGGCAGGTAGAAAAAAGTCATGGTTACAGTTGGTAAAAAAAACCGGTTTGACTTATAGAGGGAATAGTAAAAGTCATAAGTACCTAATTTTATATTATTTACTCACCCCCCTTCTTCACGAACGATACATTTCCAAAAAAATACGGGAATGGGCGCGATACCGACTAATCAGTTTAGTTGCATTTGGCGCTGAACCCATTACAGAAAGTGTTTCTTTTTCAATTGTAATTAATTATCTAAATGTCGTGGAATATTCAGGTGAAGGTATTTATCATTTATTTGGTATTTTCCTATTTTCTTACCAGAATATTTACTTTGAAATGTTGATGCTAAAGATTATTAGTAAAAAAAAGTGTGGGTACCGGTCCGTCAGGTCTTGAAATTAGACTAATATTTTAGAGAATTTTATGTAGTTTTCGAATATATAATTTGATCTTTGCGCGCGATTTTGCAAATATATGTAATTTTTGATTTTCTTAATTTTTGATTTTCAGCTTCTTTTTTGCATAATTTAGCGAAAAGAATTTTTCAAACAATGAAAAAATCCCACCAGAGTGTGAGCTCACTGATAAACAAAAAATTTTCAGGTAAAAGTGTCACCGTTTTTGAAATATTTACATTTTTTCGAATTTAAAAAAAATCGTGCCTTTTCATGTGTTTTCTTTAACTGCAACTACAAACCGGGCAATACTTAGTAAATTTTTTATGTAAAATACTTCCAGATAGTTGCTTCTCCATATTCAAATGCAATGTAGCAAAAATATACTAAGGAACCATTATAAAATTAGGACTATTTTGGGGTTTTTAACTTTTTGATAATTTGTTTCCCAACTTTGACTATCTCTGGTGAAAAAAAATGTACTGAGCTATAACTTTACATTACATAAAAAAATTGCTCATTTAATAGATATTTCAGAAAGGTGCCGCTCTTACTATTTCGAATAGAAAAAAAAGTTATAGGCGCTTTTGTGGGTAAAAGACTGAGACACGCTAGAAAGTATTTAATAGATTTAAATTTAAGTTGGTCTTGTTACCGACCAATGACATGCTAAATAGTACAAAGGTACATTATTACTTACTCCTGACATTATTTTGTGTAAATATTTCAAAGGGAGCTCACCCCCCCCCACCTACCTTCGCCTAAAGTTTGGCACGTTACTTCTGGGACACCCTGTATATATAAACACGCCACAAAAAAATTTTGCAATCCCTTTTTTGAAGGCACCGTTAGCTCGATTTGAATGAAATATACACCGATTTAAAGGATATAACTTCCCCTAATTCAGAAATGTTAATCCCGATACATAGGGGGCGTGGCATCTCACATATAGACTAAAATGTGAAAACCACAATATCTCTAAAACTAATTATGCTGGGGAACTGAAACTTAGCACAGATGCATAAATTGTAAATACCCTACTTACGGCGAAAAGCGGAAGATTTTGGAAAAGGGGGGTGCCACCTCCCATATAAACTGAAATTCTCCTATCGCTTTTCCCTGGAACCGCTTATGCTAACGTCCTGAAATTTGGCACAGCCACATATGCTATCAATACCGTGCTTCCGGTGAAAAGTGGCACATTTTGGAAAAGGGGGCGTGGCACCTCTCATACAAACTGAAATTCTGATATCGCTTTTCTCTGGGACCGCTTATGCCAACGTCCTGAAATTTTACTCAGCAACATATGCTACCATTACTGTACTTACGGCGAAAATTTGTAGATTTTGGAAAAGAGGGCGCGGCACCTCCCATACAAACTGACATTCTCATATCGCTCATCTCTGAAACCGCTAATGCTTACGTCCTAAAATTTTACACAGCCACATATGCTACCAATACTGTACTTACGGTGAAAATTGGTTGATTTTGAAAAAGGGGGCGAGGCACCACCCATACAAACTGAACTTCGCATTTTTCTCATCTGTGTAACCGCTTATGCTAACGTTTTGAAATTTGACACAGCTGCATGTGTTATCAATACCGAACTTATGGTGGAAAGTGGTGTATATTCGAAAGGAGGATTAGGCACCTCGCATACATAATGCAATTTCCATATCGCTTATATCTGAAACAACTTATGATAGACAAGGTAATGTAATTTGACACACCTACATCTATATACATTTAAAATGGCAAGAATTATTCAATTGGGAACCCTTTCCAGATTTCTAAATCGCATTAAATGATTGTTATTTTGTGTAATGATTTTTGAAAGGATCAGTGTGTTTGTCTTGCGGTAGGTGGGTGGCGCAGGGATTGAGAGTAGAGACATGAGACTAAATATTAAGCCCCCATCGCGTCCACCACGAAATTCAATTTTTAACTTCCGAATCCGCTCATATCGACGTTTTTCAGAATTTTACCGCGGGCCCAGGAGCCACAAAATATATCTTTAAAAAAGTTCACATGTCTTTCAAATTAATTTTAAATAAAAAATAAAAAATATTAAAGATCTGGCATCCTCCAATTATTTTGGTTTGCTTTTCTGTTCGTTTTCGTCTCAATAAAACATAAAAAGTGCATATTTTATACAAATTTTTTAAGGAAGATTTTCTGAATTTGCGAAAGTTGCGCTTTTATCGGGAATATCGGGAAAGGATTTTGATCCCGTTCCGTCCGTTAAATTTTTACAGACCTTTCCGATACCGCCCATCTTGAATCAGTATCGTGAGTCCCGATATTCCGTGTCCCTCTCTAATTGAGAGCTATCCTTAAAATGTATGGTCAGATTTGCTTCATCTTTAGAACACATAATTGCAACATAAAATTTGGTGCAATTCGGTAGCCCAATCATGTGATGCCAATCTTGACAGAAACACATGTAAAATCGCCGTCAGAGAAGGAAATATTATATTTTGTTTTACATCTTCGAGGTACTTAGCATCCACCGATTTTAATGAAAAGAATGAGGATGCAGATGTTGGCAATTTAGTTTCAACATTCCAAGGGGCTCTCAGACTAATATTATCAAAAAAAAGTATTTACAGTCTGGATTGGTATTTGTTAAACATAATAGTAAGTGAGAAACCGTTAAGCATCTCATCTATACATACAAATACATACATATGCATATTTTTTGTAAATGAAAATTGAGGTTCCTTTCTCGGTACAATTTCGAAAACTACTAAGAAATTTGGTTTTAAGTTTTTCTATAAATTCGCTATAAATTTTGGTGGTGGATTTCAAAATCGTCTTTAGCATAAAGGAGTCAATATTGGTGATAAGCAACATTTAAAAGTGTATGAAATAATGTCGAACTTCGACAACTGGGCGATACTAGTATATTATAAATAGGTGCGTTCGACAAGTCAAAAATTTGTAATAGTTTTACCAAATTTTTACTGGATGGCGTTCGATAACGACAAAAAATTATCCAACACACAAAAATTGAGAGAGCAAGCGTTCATTTTGATGCAAGAGAAGCGTTCATTTTGTACTGGCAAAATTTTAGTCGGCAAAAATTATCCAACACGAAAACATATGATCACAAAACATATGGTTGCAATTTTAGTAAACAAACAAAATTGCATTTTCCGAGTTTTGGTATTTATATGCTTTTTGGCTGCCTGCTATGTGACTTTATGATAGCGCCAACTAGTTTTTACTTCTAGAAATGTTCCTGGCGAACATTGAACGTTCACTTTCCTTTTTTCTTCTATGGAGGCAACATGAATTTCAGTTTTTTTACAAATAAAACATAAACAAAGTCAGCTGGTGTGTCTTCTTCTTCCGGTTTTTGCAAGTAATGGCTAATTTCCTGTTCGTTTACTTTTTTGCTTTTTCATCTCTTTGGGAGAGACTTTTCGCTTACTCTCTTGATTTTGATTGTTGGCTGGTGTTGGCTAATTTTGTTATCGAACGCAACTAATATGAACCACATCAGACTATAAATGCCGGTTTTACAAATATCTTGACCCCGGCGCCACCTAGCGGATTAATTCATCTTTCATATTGCATCGGGTTCTGAGCTTAGTTTGAAGTTTAAAGTCTGTAGCTCATCGGGAAGTTTGTTAAATATTGATTGCGAAATTCCAGGACATACATACATACAAAGATACATACAAACATACAAGTGAAGTTAAATAAAAGCTCGTAAAAAAGCTTTTGACTGTCCTAACCGAGTAGGTAGAGATGTCGGCTATAAATTTTGTGTGTCGCTGGCTCAAATGCCGGCACATGCAGTATTTAAATGATATAAACAAATTTTTTAATATACAAAATTTATTTTGATTTATCAAGTGCATAGAATCGGGCTGTTAGTACTTTATTGGAAAGAAAATAAATAACACTTAATTTTTTAATGCAAGTAAAAAGTCATTTCATTTTGGTACAAGGCTTTTGCAGTAACATCAGGTATCTAATTTGACAATGAATTTTAATGATGTTTTTCTTTCAGATGCATTTTTAGGGCCGGTTACTGAAGGCCTAGTTGACACTAATCATCGGTTAACATCGTTATCGAGGTTTTCGACTCCATGCATATAACACAGTGTCGGTAGGGTTCGAACGATACTATCGATATTGAGTAAGCATCGATACTGAGGGTATAAAAATGGGTCCTTTAATACTCAATACCTTATTTGGTGATTTTACTCGATACTTTGCAAAGTACTCGTAGTATCGAATACTTTTTAAAAAACACACATTTTAAATTTTTTCTTCCATTGGCAACCCAATTTTCTTTACTTATATGGATTACTATCATTAAATTTTGTCCATCACTTAAGATAAACTGAAATTTCGTGTAGTCTGTTGCATAACGTAAACCAAATAAGTTAAAGTTTAATGGCCTTATTCATAAAAAATAAAGTAGCTTTAAAGAGCTTAATAAAATGACATCATACATACATTTTTCAGTTTATAATAGAGCTCTAGAGTTTGTTCGCACATTTTCAAACAGCCCGGGTATATGAGCAGCGAGTACTCGCACACTTGTTCAATGCTCATTACTCGAAAATTTTCGAGCATGAGCTCGAGCAGTTCGAGTTTTTTCGAGTAATTTGAGCAATCTTTTTTTTTATTATATTGACATTTTTGGTAGCAACTTTTTAAATTTTTCAAATTATTGATATATAATGCAAAGATTGTTACATTGGTATTTAATAATATGATTTATTTAACATGAATTAGAAAGCAGCTGCTGACAAATACAATTTACAAATTTTCTTTTGTTTATGAAATTTTTCAAAAACTCGAAAATTTTGAACAAACATTTGAGCAGTTGAGCAATGAACGAGTTTCGAGCGAGTATCGAGCTACTCGCATTGCTCGATACCCGGGTATCTAGAGCTCTAGTTTATAAACCTTTTTTTATGAATAAGGCCATAAAACTTTACGCAAAGTTCACGAAAATGCAGAATTTTTAGGAACTTTTTGGGTATGCAGTTTTTTTAACCTATTCAACTTTACGTGTAGCCTACTACCGTTAACTTTTAATTCAAACTGGCACATTATTATACTAAAATTTAATAGGCTACAAAAATGCATACCCAAAAAGGTAACCAAAAATCTTAATAAAATTTGAAATTCGTGAAAGTATATATATATATATATATATATATTAGGGAGGGTAAATTTTTTTTTCGACATCGTTCCTAGCAGATTCGGATTCTACATAAAATTCTAAGAATAAAAGCCCTTTAGACCATAGCCCTAAAATCAATTTCGAGCCTGCGCAATTTTAAAAGAAAATATCTTTAATTAATACTAAGTCCATAATCAGATTAATATTTACTAAAGTGTTCGGCATTTTTTTTTTGTAATAAAGAGTTGTACTCCGGAGTTTTGTGATATGGAAAATTCATTTCTGATATCTATTTTTTATTTAAAGAACCGCAATATGGCGCTTCAAATCAAATCTACTATATATTTGTGGAAGTATGTATGTATGTATGTGCCAGGTTGCAGCCTAAACGGATGGACAGAATTGAATAAAATTTTGCCAGGACCTATAATAGGGTAAAAAAATTGGAACTCGCCAAGGGGGGAGGTGGATGGGGGATACCTCCCATAGTGAAAATTTTTAATCAGCTCTAACTTCGGAATTATAGTCGCATGAACTCGAAATTTGAAATGCACAGATACCTATGTTAGGTGCTTATGGAAAAATATATGTATATAAATGAGTTTGTAAAAAGGGGCGTGGCACATCGCGCAGGTGTGGAATCTTTTATCAGCTATAACAGCAGGCAGTATTAGTGATCTCAATGTATTGCATTTTGAAGATTTGTTATAATTGATCAAAGTGAAATTCAGATAAATTATAGATGATATGAAGTTCACCGTGTCATCTTCTAGTCTTTAATATATACTAAGTTAATATATGGATTAATATTTACTAAAGTGTTACGAACGTTATTTTTTTAATACAATAAGAAAAAAATAACTATAATTTAAAGGAGTGACACACAATGGCTAGAGACGTCGCATGTGTGTATTCTTTCATATACATATATGTGGGCCGTTCTTACCCTTATATATTTTTCATCCACTCGCTTATTCCTTACCGAAAATTTTAAATAAAAATTTAACAAGTTTTAACCGCTGATACAGTACAGGCAGCAGTTTAAAATGGGGAACTGGGTAAACTTAATAAAGAAAACATATATGGTTAAATTAATAAACCTGCCCGGATAACACAAATTCTTAAGCTTGATAAACATTTGGTGTTATACAAGTTTTATAAAGCTCTACTTGTATTTAGGAAAACTGCCGAAAAAAAATTATAAAATTGATTGATTGATTGATAAAAATAGAGAGGGAGTCATGGCTATGACAATAGAAAGTAGAAAAAAGATACCTCGTGTTGAAAGCAAAAAGGATCTAAAACCAAAGAAAAAATATAAATACATTGTTAATCATAACAAAATTTATGATTCGAAAAATAATTTTGAAATATTGTAAAATTTTTTTTTTTTGGTTTTTTAAAGTTAAAGTTTCAGTTACTTACAGTAACGAACAAAAGTATTGGCACAGTGAATTTTACGCAATATAGGCAAAGTATTTTTTAGAAGAATTCCAAGTATGCAGTTTAGTAATCCATTCAGTTTTAGTTTATCAAAGTGCAAGTTTGAGGTTGAGTTTTGCACAAAGTTTACACATTTGATTTTTATGTGTTTTATGTGTGTGTTTTGAACTATGTTTTTATAAAAAATTATCGGAAATAAATTGAAAACTTTGCATATATGTAATGCGAAAATTTGGTGTGCCAAAACTTTTGTTTGACACTGTATATATAAAAAAATACATACAGTAACTTCTCCCGTTACAATAGTAAAAAATATGTAATCTGCTTTGTAGTGCAATCTTGCGGTTTTTTAAATAAAAAATAATATCAGAAATTAATTTTTCGTATCGATAAACTCCCAAGCACAGGTTTGTATTAAAAAAAAATATAGCCGTAACACTTTATTAAATATTAATCTGCATATTTTATTAATTCGTCGGAATATTTTTTTTATGTATGTTACCGGATAACTTTGGACTACGTTATCCGTTTTCTACAATTCTTTTTTAAAGGAAAGGTGGTTCCTCAGAGGTAGTCTCCTGCTAACTGAATGTAGATCCGATAATTGGGCCATAAAGAAAATAACGGTACTCTTAAATTTGTATATGAGAATTGAAGTCGATTTTGTTTTTTGTTTAAAGTTTACTCCAGTGTTCACAGCTTCTATAAAAGAGTCGTAGGCCATATTTTTTGTTAGTTCAATTGTGGAACATTTGTATGGACTGCTTCGGCTAATACTTCGGCTTTTGTTCTCTTTTTATATCGAGGCTAAGTGCATTGTTCGATGGGGTGATATCATTGCCAAACATGATAGTACTTTGTTTGCCATCAATTAACACTAACTTGACGGAGTTACAGTATTCTACATTGATGCGAGCCTCAAAAGCTTTGAATAATAATTACGAGTATGGCTTTTACTTTTTACCGCTCAGGTAGGTGACAGGCCTATAGAAAATATTTCTTAATCAATAATTTTTCAAATACTTTTCGTTTGACACCTATATTATTATACATACTTTATCTTATTAACTTTATTGAATTAAATTTTCGAAATTGGTGGCAACTCGACTCAAAAATATTTTCAGTAGTAAGCCTTCTTAAACCTTTTTAATTTGATACCCATATTGAAATATTTAATTTATCTTACCGATTTAATTTAATTAAATTTTAAAACAGGTGGCAACCCCCCTCAAAAATATTTTCGCCTGTAAGCCTTCATAACCTCTTTCTTTTGACACCCATATTGCAATATCTAATTTAGGTCATTAATTTACTTATACTGAAATTTTTAAACAGGTGGCAACTCTCTATTTTTTCTCGTTTTAACCATCCGGATGTTATAAAAAACAAACCAAAAAAATAAAAATATTCAAATCGGTCAAGCCGTTTTCGAGTCTTAGCGAGGCGAACGGACAGCAATTCATTTTTGTATATAAGATATCTTCTTTTAAAAATGTCCAGGCTCGAAATTGACTTTAGAGCTATGGTCTGGAGGAATTTTTTTCTTAGGGTCAAAACATAGTGGAGCGGCGAGCAAAGCGAAGAGCTAGCATCGAGCAACGCTTCAATTACAAACGTGTATGTACGCTTTGGTCTTCACTATGCGCTTTCCCATTGAAACGTACGCGTTTGAAATCGACGCTTTGCTCGATGCTCTTTGCTCGCCGCTCCACTATGTTCTTACCCTTAGAATTCTATGAAGAATCCGAATATGCTAGGAACAATGTCGAAAAAAATCAATCCATACAAATTGACCCGCCCTAATATATATATATATATATATATGTATGTGTGTACATTTAACGTTAAAATTACTTCTAACTTGAAAGTAAGTTCTGCAATGAAATAAAAATCAAATATTTTAAATTTTAATTGTTTTAATTTCAGGTTATAACTAGATATACGATTGAAGAATAAAATAATTTTAGTACCCCAAAAAACGTATTTTAATGAGTCCGATACTGAGTAGTATCGATACTTCTTGCCTGATACTTTTAGAGTATCGATACCATAATGCCAAAGTCTCAAATTTCGAACCCTAAGTGTCGGTAACGTCGATAAAGATGTTTAACCGAGGATTAGTGTCAACCAGGCTTTGAGCAACCAGCCACTATTCTTTACCCAAACCAATGAGTCTATCAAGTTTGGCAGAGATAGGTAAAGCAGTTGCTGAGTTAAAAGTTTTTTCTTAAAGTGGCCAGTGCCATGCCCCTTTACCAAGATCATTAGCTTATCTTATCTTTTGCTTGAATACAATTTGATTAACCAGCTTTCAGAAATTTATCTCCAGTGTTTAATTGAAAATTTTGGCTTTTGCAATTTTCAAAAATATCCCCATCTTTGACAATGAATTTTAAAGCACCGTGTTGTTGTAGTGCCCTATGTCTCCATTTATTTTAAAGTTTGTATATCTTACTTTCAGATGCACGTTGATAGACTGCCAGTAAAACGGCAATCTAATCTTCTTGATGGCGCTATTCGCGTGCATTGCCTCCTCACCTTTTAAAGCTTATTTCATGACTTCTGTTTCAGGTGGAAAGGTGCAACATGCATTGACGTTGGTAGCTGATAGAAAACTTCGTTATCTTTTTATTCGCGATTTTATTCGATTCGTTTTCATTCTATTAGCGCTTTTTTATCCGGTAATACTATTATTGCTCGTTCATGTGTACGTATGGACATATCGCACGTTTAAAAATAAAGAGTACATATTATTAAAAAACTTTAATTTTCTCGAAAAACCAATCAAAGACAGATGCCAAGACGCACATTTTCGTCACTTTTCAGAAGTTTAGTTATCTGTTATGCTGAACATATTTCCTCATCAAGCTTATTAATTGTCTGATAAAATCTCCAAAAACGTACATTTTGAATTAATGCTCTATATTATTAAATCAGTGGTATGTACATATGCAAATGGATTTTCACTGTAAATTCTAGGCAATTTACACTATTTTACACTCACATATGTATAAATTTTAAATATTCGGGTAGGTTCTGCAATTCAATTTCGAGTGAATTTCAACCCCTGCCAATTTGAATTGAAAGCGTACTTGACCCAAATTCTCTCGGAAGTGAATTGCAGAATTTGCTGGATTTTAATTTTCCATCAATTGAGCTTATCGTTAAGCGAAAGTAGTTAAAGAACGATGTGGTAAGGTACTCGAATACGAAAATTTGTTCGCCTGATTGTCGTTTCTACGTTATCAGAGAATCTCGGCCAAATTCAAATAAATTCAGAGTCAATGGCAAGCAGTGTTGCCAGGTTATTGAAGTGGGAAATCGTCAGCTTGGTTAAAGAGTTTAACTTTTTTACGAATTTCTAAAATTCGCATTACTTTTAACAGTTTTTTTTTTAATTGCAATAAAATCAATTTTCATTTTAATTTTTTTTCTAACTGCAACTTAACTTAGTGCATTAAAAACTGTTCATACCTACAAGTTTTGCTAAAGAGCTTTAGAGCATCCACTGAGTCCTTAACTGTTGGAAAATTTTTCAAATCATCGGCATAGAGCAGACAATTTGAAAAAAACATTTAATGATGTCATTGATAAAAAGGACAAAGAGAAGGAGTCCCAAGATGCTTCCTTGGGGAACACCTGAAGTAGCAATAAAGTAGTTCGACAAAACACCGTCTATTGATACCACACAGCATCTATCCGTCAGGTATTATCTAAGCCACTGCAGAAAGATGGAGTGAAAGCCCAAGCAGGCTAACTTGTTTATTAGAAACATGTGCGACACTCTATCAAATGCCTTAGAGAAGTCTGTATAAATGCAATCGACTTGGAGACCTTTCGAAAACGATGGTATACAGAACTCACTAAAAACAGCAAGATTAGTAGCTGTAAAACGACCAGCGACAAAACCATGCTGGTTTGGGTTGATCAAAGACTTAACCGCAAAATAAATCTTATCCTTAACTATGGATTCGAAAAGTTTCGAGATGGTCGATAACTTGGAAATCGGCCTATAGTTGCGAACATAATTTGTCAGGGGACTCCTCATTATCTGAGACGTAATTTCACATAAAAAATTCGGCAAATAAGTTAGCTGCCTCGGCAGGTGTACTAGCAAATTTATTATCCAGCATCACCAAAGTAGGTATACTTGAACACGACTTTTTTGATTTTATGAAGTTCCAAAATGACTTCGGATTAACTTTAATATTCCGCTCAGTACTACGAATATAATTTTCGTAAAGCAGATTATCTAAAGTCTTGAATTTCTTCTGATAATGCTGGTAATTGACAAAAAATGAATAGTTACTTGTTGCTTTAAATTTCTTAAGATATTTGTTTTTGAGATTTTTTAATTTATTTAAGTGCTTATTATATCAAGGTGACTTATAACATCGTTTCTTTTTCAAAGGTATGTTATTAAGGCAAAATTCCTGCGTTATTGATTTGAAATAAGAAAAACAGCTGTGTGTGCCCAAGTCGGATAATAATTCATCCCATTTAAATTCTAAAAGGGAGTTATTTAAACTAGGATAATCACAGGATGCGTAATTGGAAGCTGTTAAGTCAATATGCGATAAAGTTAAAAACTCATAAAACTTTAGCTTAATATATATGATGAATACCTGCATCGGATATTGGATAAATACATTTTGATATACAATAATTAATATTATCATTCACAAAAATAAGATCTAACAGTCTGCTTAACTGATTGAAAATACCGTTAATTTGCTTAAGGTTTATGCTAAGGAAACTATATATAAGGTGAGATTCCAGAAGAGTAACGACGTTATTATTTAGCGGTGAGATCTGAATTAGCAGAATTATTACACCATCTAATGTTGCAAAAATTGAAGTCTCAGTATAAATAATTTTGTATAGAAAAACCAACATTTCTCATTTAGGCAAAGGAACTTACGCCACTTCTAAAATAAATAGTATAGAAAAATTAAAAATCCATTTTACTGAAGTGAGTTTTGAAAGTATATTGATTTACTAAAATTTATGAATAAGTTACATACATATATAACAATAATAATGTGGCGAATACTGCGGCAACACAAAGCGAACAACGAGAAATAGGCAGAATGTTCGAAGAATGACGTAGAATGTTCCACAAAGAGAAACGTCAAGTTGGATGAACACTGCGAACAGCGAGAGAAAGAGAATGAGCGATAAACTTCAGAATGTTCTAGTATATAAGGGCGCCGCCACCGCGAGGTGAGTTAGTTACAAGTCAGCAAGCTACAAGTAAACTGAGCAGAGAAGCGAGTTGCGAATAAGCAAGCTATAAGTTTAATTGTGTTAACAAGTAGTAAAGCGTTGTAATTGCTTTAACAAGTATTGTAGTGTTTTTACTGTATTGGCAAGTATTGTAAAATTGTTTGTTGTACGATAAAGTTAATTGTACTACCATTTGGTCATCGTTAGCCTTTATTTAACAATCCAGCGATACGAACCGGAGGATTTGGGAAATCCGGACGAGGGTTCAAGGATAATCGTAACAATAATGTCAAGGTTTATTCAAATATTGTAAATAAATAAATATACTGGTAAAACTGGCACCTGGAAATTTCAAAAACTTATTTAAAAAATTCAGTGCCTTCTAGAATAAAAATATGGGTGCCAAGTAAAATATTTTTTTTTGTGCGACGCGTAGATCATGACCGGTACGTGATGAACGTGCGACGATTACGCGTGCTTCTCTCTCTCTATCAACAGTAAATCTTATATGTTGCTACGTCAAACAGACACGGCATACATACACGTCGGTGAGTGTGGGCACCTTTACATCGCTATGTTTAGCGAGTTTCCGTTCGTAATCTACGCGTCGCACAAAAAAAATATATATTATGTTTCATGTTTGAATGCTTCCACTTTTTTGGAAAATACTTGAAATTAATTTCAAATGCCTGAAATCATTTAAAAACTTATTCATAAACATTTTTTCAGAGGATAAATTTCCGTTTATATCTGTTCGTAAAACTCTAGAACAGCAGTACAGATTTTTTTTGAAATTTTGGAGATCTACTTCAGACCCTCCAAGAATGATAATAGATCAAAAATAATTTCGATGTATCAAGGGGTGTGGCACCTCCT
>NW_023458559.1:9162437-9172515 GCF_013731165.1 Rhagoletis pomonella
CAAACTGAATTTTTCACACAACAATCTCTGGAAGTATTCATGGTAGAGTGCAGTAACTTAGTGTAGAGATCAGGGATGTTGCGAATATTTGCATTCGCATTCGTTATGCGAATGATTCGCATTATTTTACACATTCACATTCGACATTCGCATTCGCATCAAATGATAGGAATGTTTTGCGAATGCGAATGTGTACATGGGCAGAGAGCCCACTCTAATATTGTTGAAATGGCTCTAAGTCTGTCTAACCAGGGTACGGACAATAACCGGCTTTTAGCTTCAGGTGGTACACGATTAAGTGCTATATCAAGCAAATCGAATCGAAATCAACAAGTACTGCTAAAAGTCCTATAAGCAACCTAGAAATAACTTTAGATTCCTCCAGTGAAAGCGAAGGCTCGGATGTAGAATCTGGAGACATTAAAAAATGTGAAATTAAAGCTCAATTGAAGATCTATCTTAAAGAAAAACCAGCTCATCTCGGTGAAAATCCTCTCGATTGGTGGAAAACTTAACTAAAGTTACTTTTTTTTTTAAATATAATATGCCCCTTTTGAACTTTGACTACTAGATTAAAACACTGCACTATGGTCTTGCAGCTACTATTTGCTGGCCAAACGTAATTTTTTAGAGTATCGATAAACTCATTTTGTTTGTACTTTCACTAAACTAATTCTCCAGAGTAAAAAAGTACATACTCATTATTTTCTTAAAGAGTTTACCCATTGAGATATCAGCTGTTAAAGTTGACATTTCTACTAAGCTGACACTTCTACCATTTTTTCAAATTATTGTTGCTTTTCCACAATTAATTTTCATTAAAAAACGGCCTCGAGCTCAATAAAAATTGTTGAATATAATTTCTACTAAAAGTTTAAAAATTTCTTTCTTTCGTAGTCAGTATTCTTGTACAGTGAAACCGCTTAAGTACTAAAACTAAAACTAAACATTTTTTAAACTAAACATTTTTTCCCGATAATGCCATAACCCCCATTATATATATAAGTCTTTGGTGCAAGAGAAAAAATTATAGAATTTTATGGCTATAATATTTCCGCCATTTTGAATTTAAAAAATCTGCTATTAGATTCGAAATCAGCGCTCTCGAAAACTCCCCATTTATATGAGTTTATGCTGAAAAAGAAAACGTTATAAAATTTTGTCGCCGTATTGGATTCGCCATTTTAAATTCCAAAAACCTTACATCAGATTCGAAATCAGCGATCTTGACAACCCCGCTTATGTGTAATGGCGTTTTCGTTTCTACCAAAAAAGGTTACCTTCCCATTACCCTCTACGCACAAATACTAAGAAGAGGGCAATGAGAAGGCAAACTTTTTTTGTAGAAACGAAAACGCCATAAGTTTTTGGTGAAAGGGAAAGAAGTATAAAATTGGGCGCCATATTGGATCCGCATTTCGAATTTCGAAAATCTGACATTATGTTCAAAATCAGCAACCCCAGAAACCCCCAAACACTACGTTTCAAATCAATTTGGATACTTCTCGACTTTTGGCCAGCAAATGATAGTCGCTAGACCATAGTGCACTATATAGGTTAAGCACTTGTTCAATGTTCTAAAAATTCACAAAGTTTTTGAGTAATAAAAACGATGACTTAAGTTGATTATAGCATGTTTAATGTTATTCCTAACATTCACATTCGTATTCGCACATTCGCATTCGCGAATTTGAAAAATATGACACCCGAAACATTGCTAATAACATTTAATCAATGCCAAACTCATGGAAAAAAATGGGAGTTTGTGAAAAACACATTCTAGTGTGAGAAATTCAGGTTTGTCATCTGAGGGGAGTTTTTCAAAAAATCTTTAATAAATTATTTGTATTCACAAAAAACTCCATTTTTGGAGGTATTTTCAAATAGTTCCAGCTCACGTAAATCTTAATATTTTCCCGAAATGTTGCTTGTAAGCTTAAAAAATGTGCATAAAAATATTTAAAATTCTTTTCAATGTAATCGTAGTGAGATTTTCGAAGCTGTTTTTTTTTTTACTTTTTTCAAAGATTGATTTACGAAAAACTTAAATAACTGGACCAAAACTGTTCTGATTTAGACTTGTGGGGTATCAGTAGAAAGGTATTTTCCCACTCTTTTTATTTCTGTGCAAAAAGTCATTCATGTCCCATTTTTTTCAAATACCAACCCATCTCAATTCAACTCGGAATGACGCTCTTTCTTCCTACCTTTCTCTTTCATCCTATGAATAAAAAGGGTGGGAAAATACCTATCCAATAATGCCTCACATGTCTAAATCGAAATAGTTTAGGTTCAGTTATTCAAGTTTCTGTTATACCGATCTTTTAAAAAAAAGTTAAAAAACGGCATAAAAAATCTCATTATTACGATTCCGTTGAAATTTTTTTTAAATTTTTTAAAAATGTTTTTATGAAATTTTTTTAAGCTTAAACCGTTTTGTCATTTAACGGGATTATTTTCAAAAAAATCTTTCAGAAACTATTTTTATTCATAAAAACTCTATTTTTGGTAAGTCTTAATATTTTTCCTAAATATTTTGGTGGCAAGCTTAAAACGTAATAGATTTTATAATTCCAATGGAAACAAAGCACCGATTTTTTTTGTATGGGCAGTGATGCAGTCTAATGTACATACATATATGCATGTGTGCAGCAATCTATTAATATCGTTGAATTGTTTTAATATCTATTGCAAAATTTTATACAGGCAAGACTAAAAAGTAGAAAATAAATAAAATAAAAAACTGTTTAATATGGCACGCTTTTATTTAGGGACTAAAAAGTAGAAAGTAATATTTCTCAGTCCCATAGAATTTGTATTGTTAAGTTATGATTTTGAAATTTTAGCAAAAGTCATTATAAACAATTTATGAGATTGAAAATGAAAAGCATGGGGCGCATGTAATAGACTTGAATTGATATGAAAAGTAATATATCGTCGTTTAAAGTACAAAACCGCATATCGTCATTCTGCAAAACCGCGTATCGTCATTCTGCAAAACCGCGTAACTGACATTGGCTGCCAAAAATTGGATTTGCTCACACAAGCTCTTGGCTCAATCCTTATGGGTGGGGGTCAAGGCTCTTGATATTGCTTCATACGTGTTGTAATGTTCTGAGTCAGGAGCGGATGGCTCAAGACCGACCATACGTGGCGACGAGTCACACCCTGCGAGAGGTGCCCCTGCTTTTACTGAATATGGCGGATCTAGAGAGGACAACTCGATAAAACCCGTAATTCCGAGTGTCATCCGTACCGTGCTTATGGGATGAATGGCACTACGTAAGTGTGTCTTATAACGGTGGCCTCCAGATACCTGGCGCCCTCTGGTTGTAAGAAGTCTTGCTCGGGATATTGGGGGCTATGTCCCAGCTGACATCCCTTCCCCCATACTCGTGGGACACACATGAACAGTAAAAATTTAAATCAAAAGCCAGAAGGAGCTGCACAGCTCCAAACAATGGCCAATGCTGGCCTTTCGACTTCTGTCGAAACAGAAACCATCGCTACGGAACTACCGGGGGCGCATAGTCCCTCGTACGACGTAGAGATGGTGGATACTAGCGTGAGACAGGATGCAAGTCCCGTCAGAACGCTATCTGATATCTCGCCGGAGGATGAGCAGAAGTTGCTTGCCTCTCCGGTGAACAACCCACCTCATCAAGCTCGAGAGCGGGAGCGGCTTAGCGGAGCCGGTCGGAAACGCCTCAAGCGGTACATAGAAAGGGGAATGAGCTATGAGCAGGCTAGAGAAAAAGCCAAAGAACCCGTTGGCCCACCACGGAGGGAAAAGAAAACTCTCCAAAAAAGACCTAGGTCTGATAGCTCTACCCCGCAGAGGCGATCCCCGAAGAAATTCGCCAAATCCAGTGAGGGATCTGCAGGGGGCAGGCCAGGTGGGACTGCATCTGTGCCCACCGGGGAGGCAACTGTGCCGCATGCACCTGCAGATTGTCGCGGAGAGCCGGTTTCATTTAGGGATGCACTATGCGGAGTGAAGCTGGGCTTAGTCCCAGAGGACTATCCAACCACAGTGTGGTCAACGGATGAGCTCAAAGCTATCCAAAATGCCATCCTCAGGGCGGTCAGGAGCAACACAGTTAGCGCTGTAAAGCCTATATTCAAGGGTTGCACCTTCCACTCGGGATGGCTATCCATCAGTTGCAGAGATGCTGCGACCGCGGGGTGGATACGGAACACTGTTCCAAAGCTGGCACCATGGAAGGGGGCGAAGATGAAAGTGGTCGAGGAGGCAGAAACACCTCGCCGCATCATTCTTGTGGGACTCTTCCCAGAGCTGGACAGCTCTGCCAGTGAGGATGCGCTCAGTCTGCTTCAGGCACAGAATGGCGGCCTGAGAATTCCGGACTGGCGCATTCTGAATCGAGTACGCAGGTCAACAATGGCGGAAATCACCATTGCAGTTGACCCGCTATCAGCGGACACGCTAAAGCACCGCGGGAACGTGGTAAACTATGGCTTTGGCGTAGTAAAACTTAGGGAGAAAGTCAAACCGTCGATGCCCGTGGTAGACAAAGATGCCGCCGACACCGACTACCCTAACTCGGAGGAGCAACCTTGCTGCTCCAAAGACGTCATCGTAGCTCCCAGGCAGCTACCCAATGACACGCAAGTGCAGCAGAAGTCATCGGAGGTTGGCACAGAGCTACACGTAGCATACAAAGCTCCAACAACGCCTCCGAAAACAGCAACAACAACATGCCCGACCCTACAACAGGTGCTGGAAGAAGCCCAAAAAGGCGTTGGACCCATCGCATCCCCAAAGCCTGCAAAACGGCCACCACTACGTGGCAGCTCCAAAGCGGCTATGTCCAGCCGCAAAGGCAAGGGAGATGCAAGGACGGCCGAAGAAGCGGTCTTGCTGAAGGGCAACAGGGGGAAGAAGGTGGCTGCTCGCGGCCGAAAAGACCGCAAGTAATGGCACCTCACCCCAAAAACTCTACAAATCTGAGGCACATTAAATGCCTCCAAGTGAACCTTCACCACGCGAAAGCAGCATCAGATGTTTTACATAGGAGGTTCACAAACGAAGGCTTAGGTGTAGCCTTCATCCAGGAACCCTGGATATTAAGAGGTGACGTCAAAGGCCTTAATACAAAGGACGGTAAGATCATCTATGCCGCCAGCTGTCGCCCAAGAGCGGCGATGCTATTATGTAACAAAATAACGTTTCTCCCTCTTTCACAGTTCATTACGGCAGATCTCGTTGCGGTATGGGCCAAAATTCCTACTCCTAGGTGGGTGCAAGAGGCAGTACTTGCCTCCGCGTACTTCCCGGGTGAGGAGGAGATAGCCCCGACACCAGAGGTAAAGGCGCTTACGGATCACTGCCGGCAGAGTGGTATACCCTGGATCCTCTGCTGTGATGCAAATGCCCATAGCACTGTCTGGGGGAGCACCGACACCAACAAAAGGGGTGAGTACCTCCTTGAGTTTATAAGTAGTTATAATATAAGTATTATAAACCATGGCAATGAACCAACGTTCAGGAACGCTATTAGAGGGGAAGTCTTAGATCTTACTCTAAGTAGTCAGAACATGGCAGCTTCTGTCACAAACTGGCGCGTCTCAGGGGAGGTATCAATGTCGGACCATATGCACATAGAATTCGACATTGGCCACTTTCCTGAGCATGAACTAGTTTTTAGAAATCCCAGAAAAACGAACTGGGAATTCTTTCGCTTTATCATGGAAGAAGGTGGAAACAGCCATGGTGGTCAAATTACGACTGCGCACGAGCTTGAAACTGAAGCTGAACAGCTTCATTCAGACATTGGAATAGCTTTCAATAGTAGCTGTCCCCAAGGAAAGGTAAAATCCAAACGTGATGTGCCTTGGTGGAGCAAGAAGCTTGAGCAAATGAGATGCCAAGCCAGAAAACTATTCAATAGAGCAAAGAATACGGGTGATTGGAATCCGTACAAACTTGCACTAACTTCTTACAACAAAGAATTGCGGAAATCCAAAAGAGCTAGCTGGCGAAACCACTGCGAGGAAATAAAGAGCCTCCCAGAGGCAGTACGCCTCCAAAAAGCTCTAAATAGGGAACACAAAAATACGATCGGCACTCTAAAGAAACCAGATGGTAGTTATACTCAGCATCCGGGAGAGACTTGCAGACTTCTGCTAGACACTCACTTCCCGGGCTGCAAAGCGGGCTATTATCTACCGGAATTGGGTGTCCCAGCACGCACTTCTGGTAGAGAGCAAAGCCTTGCAACTAAACTTACCACGGTAGAAAGAGTGCAATGGGCGATATCTACCTTCAGCCCATACAAATCACCAGGACCAGATGGGGTCTATCCTTGTCAACTCCAACAAGGTAGTAACTACATAGCCCCAGTCCTCTCCAGACTATACAGAGCGTCGCTCCTACTGGGTCACATTCCCAGTAGATGGACTGAGGCTAAGGTGGTATTTTTACCGAAGGCAGGTAAACCGGAGCAAATGCCTTCATCCTACAGACCAATTAGCCTCAGCTCCTTTCTCCTAAAAGGCATGGAGAAAATCTTGGATCAACATATCAGAGAAGTCAACCTAGCGGAACGACCACTGAATAAGAACCAATTTGCCTATCAACCAGGCAAGTCCACTGAGACTGCCATTCACAGCCTTACATCGAAAATTGAAAAGGCTCTGGAGTCTAAGAACATAGCCCTTTGTGCCTTCATTGACATTTCAGGGGCTTTTGACAACACGTCATACAGGGCAATAAGAGATGCCCTGATATGCAAGGGAGTGAGCCCCATCATAATAAATTGGGTGCTTTCTATGCTAAAAACAAGGAAGATCAGGATGGAGCTGGGAGGCACGAAAGAATCGATTACAGCCACAAGAGGTTGCCCTCAAGGGGGTGTACTCTCTCCTCTTCTGTGGACTATGGTTATAGACGAACTCCTGTTCCTACTGAACGACCATGGCTTTGAAACACAAGGATATGCAGACGATCTGGTAATTTGTGTAACAGGGCTGCATGACGAAACGATCTCCAACCGCATGCAACAAGCCCTGCGCATTACGCAAAGATGGTGTGACTCCAAAGGATTATCCATTAATCCTACTAAATCTATTCTGGTTCCGTTTACCCGGAGGAAAAAGTTATCCATGACAGAATTGACTCTGGGCGGCACTAGAATAGGGCTCTCAAATGAAGCAAAATACCTGGGGGTGTCGCTAGATAAGACACTCACCTGGAATGTACATTTGGATGCAACCGTAAACAAGGCAATGAGAGCCTTCTTCGCATGCAAGCGACTTTACGGGAAGACATGGGGACTCTCCCCCAAAATGACTTACTGGTCATTCAACACAGTTGTGAAGCCGATAGTCACCTATGCATCCTTGGCATGGTGGACAAAAGCGACACAAAGAACTGCTAGCGCAAAACTAAGCAAACTACACCGAATGGTGTGCATTGGTATAACAGGGGCTATGCGGACCTGTCCTGCTGATGCACTTAGTGCTCTTGTAGGCATACCGCCCTTCCCAATTCTAATAGAGAGGGAGGCCAGTCTCTCGGCACTGAGAATCCTAAACACTTCCGAGTTAAAAACCGGAAACATGACAGGTCATATGAAGGTCCTTATGAAATTCACAAATGACCCCATAATGCATATGAGGGACTCAGTAGCTCCGATACTAGTAATTTCTAGGAATTTCAAGGTATCTATTGCGGACCGAGCATCCTGGAGCACAGGAAACCCCTACACCAAACCCGGAGCTGAAGTTTGGTACACTGACGGATCAAAACTTGAAGATGGAAAAACTGGAGCTGGTATATTGGGGCCGAATTTTAAAAGATCGATACCAATGGGCAGCTACCCCACCATTTTTCAAGCAGAGATTCATGCGATCGATATCTGCGGCAGAGAATGCCTCAGAAGAGGCACATCCTCTAAAAACATCTGCATTATGTCGGACAGTCAGGCTGCCTTGCTAGCACTGAGGTCCCACATAATAACATCCAAACTAGTGTACGACTGCCTCAACACCCTAAACGGTCTTGGAAGCAAGAACACAGTATTACTGGGCTGGGTGCCGGGGCACGAGGGCCATGACGGCAATGAACAGGCGGACCGCCTAGCAAAACACGGAGCTACCACACTATTCTATGGCCCGGAACCCTTCTGCGGGCTCACCACAGCCCACTTAAGGGAGGTCATAAACAAGTGGGTCGACAAAAAATTCGAAAGGCACTGGAATGAATGTCCGGGGCAAAGACAAGCTAAGCGGTTCATCTGTCCATCACGAGAAGCTTCAAAAAAGCTCATAAATCTAGGCAGGGAGGACCTTCGAACTCTCACTGGGTACTACACGGGACATTGTTCCCTGCGTTATCACCTCAGTAAAATGAATCTTTCAGACACGAGCGTCTGTCGCTTCTGTGAGATGGACGAAGAAACGCCAGAACACATCCTTTGTGAATGTGTTGCTCTCGCTAGACGCAGACTCGCTCACCTAGGCGGTACAACACTTAATCCATTCGAAATATGGAACAAAAAGCCCACCGAAGTGCTAGCTTATATTAAAAGCCTTCATATATAGGGTAAAAGGCCACGCACAATAGACCACCTTAGAGGTCGCAGTGCTCAAGGCTCATAATAATAATAATAATAATAATCCTTATGGGTGGAGTTCGGTTACGTTGCGCTGAATGCTAGTAGAAAATGTTAAAGAGCCGACAAAACTTGATCGGGGAGGAGGTAGAGCTACCGCGCCATCTAGCGGTTGTGAGATGTGCTTAGTATGAACAAATCAGTCTGGCTCAGTGGAGTAAATTTCAAAAACTTTAAAATTTTTAAAACTTTAAAAATTCTACTTTGCGGTATGTATGAGCTGGTTGGTAGTCATCATGGCATGGCGCACCGCCCGGCGTACCTCCTGGCCTACTTCTCATGCACTTCCAGGTACCATCCGGCCCTGGCGAACCCCCCTGGCCCCCGTACCCCCTGGCCAACGTATCCCCCATATATATAAGACGTCATCGATTCGCCACTTCGCTGCTTGCTATGTTTGATTTCCGGTCGCTTAACGAGAAATTTTGCATGTAAAAGCTACAACAAAGTTATCTAGCAAGAATAGACGATAGCGAGTTTGGTTGTACCTCATTGAGCTCGTTCGTTTCATCACTCGCTAACTGTTGCCGAATCGATGACGGTTATACTTACGCATGTATGTGAGGTGCTAGGTGCTGCGATCTATCAATAGCCCGGAGAGCTTGTAGCTGCGATCAAAGCTTCTGCATGTAGTGCTTTTTAGGTAAATACATATATTAAGTTCCTTCATTTTTAATACAAGCTACCAACTGCGAAGAAGAAAACATCATCATGATTAACAAAGAAAGTTTTTCGCAACTTGACAACGAAAAAGAAAAAGTGATTAGATCTAGCTAGAAAATCAATGTGCCATAACCTCACGTGTAGATGTAAACCAACAAAGCAAAACCAAATCCCCTCAACAAGTACGTAAATAACAACTCTAAAATTTCTCTTTAAGCAAAATATTTTTTTTATATAAAAATTATTAGTTTCTTACTAAAAAGTGAAATAAGGCTTACATTTAAATACGTATGTAAATATACACATATGCATTTATTTTATTTGTCAATGTTAATGTGGCTTGTTAACATTTTATTTTTAATATTTTTATTGAGCTTTGTACCACGATTGTTTATTAGGAAAAATTGAAAAAGCAACAAAGTCTAAGCGGTAGAAGTTATAGCACTATTTCGGAGATCACCACATCTCCTCATCAGACTTCTTTTTTCTAGACTTCAGCAGGAATCGAACCTGCGAATTCGATGTTCAAAGTCAGAAGCGTTAACCACTGAGCTATGTACATCCCGTAAACTCTTGTTGCTAATTCATTTTCCTTATTCAACCAACTACTATCAAGTGCAGCTGATTTGCCGCTATTTAAACTCGACAGCGTGGTTGTTGTTGTCAATTCTATACATCCATTTGCTTATTTGCTTTTTTGTATAGTTTCAGGCAGGCTCTTCCTAAACTATGTATTTGTCAATGTTAATGTGGCTTGTTAACATTTTATTTTTAATATT
>NW_023458559.1:9172615-9189548 GCF_013731165.1 Rhagoletis pomonella
AAAATTAAGAGTATATACTAAATTTCCGTAAGAAGTTATTTGCGTCTAAATTTCTTTCTTTTTGTATTCCAAAGCCCTCAGACAAAACGCCAATAGTACAAACTTTAGAACAGCTACATAGAGCTTTGATGTAGAATAAAAGGTTGCTTTGTACAAAGAAAAACCTATTATCGTCTCATTAAAAATTATAAACATGGCAACTTCTTCCAGAAATATAGCACTGTTACTCTGCAAAAATGCTGTTGAACAGTGTTATAATACAGATATTTTTTATTAATATATTAATTTGTATGACATAAATACAAACCAATAAAATACGTACATAAAAACAAGCAAATTCTGTATACTTTTTAAAAACAATTTATTGGACTTTATACTTGTTCTTGTTTTTTGAGGGTCCATCCTAGTAAAACTTGTTTTAAAACTTGGAAGTTTTTCTTAAAAAAATCTAAACAAAACAATGGTAACAGCCATGATACAAAAAACAAGGTAGTTCCATTGTCACTTTTCCGTCGCCATATTAACAACCTGACAATTAAGCAGATTGTGACATTTCGTGCTACCATACCCAATATCTAAAATCCTTCAAATTTTCTTATTAATTTCTTGTCGATCTAAAAATCTTTGTTCTTAAGCATAGTATTTTATTCCTATTTCACGTGAAAAAGCTGTTAAACTGCATATAAAATTTATTTCTGTGAAATAAGTGTGAAATTCCACAACATTTCCTCAGCAAAGTAGTATTCTGTTCACGCTGTGAAAAAGCTTGCAACATTTTTGCAAAATGAAGCTGCCAAAACAATTTTCATGACATTTTTAAATACACGTGTACATTAAAGTGGTCCAAAAATGTATGTAAAAAAAATAAGGTCGGATTTTTAATGCCGCCACCCCCTAGGATTGTTATATACCGAAAAACATATACCCATATTTTTTTATTTTGAAATAAAAAATAATTTAGGTAGTGCTCAAAGCGCTCAAAGTTTTCCATGTATTTTATATGGAGAAAAAACATCATTTCGTAGAAATAGTGTAAAATTCTTGAAAATCAATATTTTTCGATCGGAAAACTTTGCTTATCTTCAGGAGATTCCCAGTAATAATGCTCAATTGTTTCTTTAACAATTTTTTCATGGTAACTATATTTTATAGGTCCTCCAAAGCCCTTAGAAAATGCAATGGGGGGACCAATAAAAAATCTTTAATCATAAAAAATGGTTAAAAAAACAATTGGATGTTAATACTGGAAGTCTCCTGAAGAGAACCACAGTTTCCCGGTCGAAAAATATTGATTTTAAAGAGCTTTATACCATGTGTACGAAAAATTGTTGTTTCTCCATATAAAATACATGGAAAACTTTGAGCGCTTTGAGCACTCCCTAAATATTTTTTGATTTCAAAATAAAAAAATAGGGGTATATTTTTTCGATATAGATCAATCCTAGGGTGTGCCGGCATTAAAACTCGGACTTTATTTTTTTGGACCACTCTAATGTACATTTTAAATTGTGTGAAAGCTGACAGTTTATAGAATTCAGTAGGGGGGAAAACAAAGGGGGGTTAAGTGGTTAAACTTTACCCAATCCGATCGTAAAACTTGCGACGCAATTTCAGCTTATGCCTGTCGGTCTTGGCCAGAATGTAATCCCTCAAGGTTTAGCTTAACATGGTTCTAGGGATACACCCTGTGATCATGTTACTTTCCAGAAGGTATCGCGCCAGTTTTTCTGTACATATTTCCATTGGAAAAATGCCTCATCTCAGTATTCTAGGTAAATGCTTCCAGAGGTATCTATGCGTCACCAGAATTTTAGTTTATAAGGCTTATACCGCTAGCTGTCGTAGCTGGCTGCGAGATCGTTTTCATATACCCCCCATTTTTCATTGATTTGGGATTGATTTCATTTACCTCTACTCCAAGTTCTACGGTGGCATGCTGCATTTTCCAATAAACCCATACTTTTCCATAAGCTTAAGATTGACTTCATATACATACATATATGCATATCAAGTTCCAGAACTCTACAATAAATACTTCCAGAGATATGCACTATGAAAAATTCGATTGTATGGGAGGTTCCACACCCCCTTTAGATATCGGGTTTTTTTTAGCCTATACCCATTCTTGGAAGGTTTGTGTCCGAAATTTCAAAAAAATCGCTATAGCCGGTGTGGGCATTGTGACTCCTCAAGGGAAATGAACTAATGATTGCAAAAAATGAAATCAAACCAAAGAACGTAAATAACAAGAAAGGACAACTCGTTATAATTGTAGCGAAAGAGCGCAACAGGGGCGTGCCTTCTCTTTTGCCCTAGTGCGTTTTTTGATTGGATGAAAAGAGAAGGCACGCCCCTGTTGCGCACTTTCGCCACAATTATAATGAGTTGTCCCTTCTTGTTATCTACGTTCTTTGATCAAACGTCGTAGTTGACCAAAAAAGAACATACGACCTAATTCTCTCATCTTCTCAGAATGTAGAAAAGCTAAGAAATATATAATAAGATAGGATATATTAAAACAGCCTCCAGAACATTTTCCAAAAGACGCCCCTGAACTACACAAATCAGTTTGATTGAACATTTGTTTTTATTTATTTATTTTATACTTCACTTTTGGGTGTGTCAAAATTTCATCTGAAAACATGTGTTGCTGGAAAAATTTCGCGGCCCGTGGGCCACAAAGTAAATTCCATTTGCTGTTAAATAAACAAAGACAATATGTATTAAATAGCACATCGAAATATATAATTTCAATGTCTGAATTATATCAGAATCATTGTATCCGATATAGAAAATTACAGTGTGAAATAATCAGATGACATGAGGACACTAAAAAAATTTTTAAATATGTTCACTAACATTGTATTAATATTTAAATAATGTTTTGGCAAGTTGTTATCGAATTTAATGTAAAATTTAAACGATTTTAAGATAAGATATTAATTATTTTTAAAAGGTAAATATTAACACAACTATTTTATTTATAACTCCAAATTTAGGATATAAAATCTCCCACACCAAAAAAACTTACAATTGGGTAACGCCGCTTCGATTTTTTCACAATTGAGCAATTGTCAAAAATCTGATTTTTAATCAAAAAGCTGTTTATTGAAACTACCTTCTTTTTTGTATCATGGGTAACAGCTAATGAAAGTGTTAATAAGCAGCAAGCTACCTTGCCTGATAATCAGTGTTGCCAGGTCATTGAAGTGGGAAATCGTCAGTTTGGTTAAAGAATTTAACTTTTTTACGAATTTCTAAAATTCGCATTACTTTTAACAGTTATTTTATTAATTGCAATAAAATCACATTTTCATCTTTATTTATTTTTTCTAACTGCAACTTAACTTAGTGCATTAAAGACTGTTCATACTTACAAGTTTTGCTAAAGAGCTTATTCATAATTCCCTTCGCTCAATGAAATATGTACGTTGCAGTGAAATAACGCCCTCCGAAATATCGCCCGAGTGCTTTATTTTCTTTTTGAGGAAACAAATGCCGCGGGCGTTATTGCCTTTTGGAAAGAAAATAATTCCCGCAGGCTCTATTTCCTTTTGAAGGTGGGCTTTATTTCCTAAAAAAAAGGGAAAGGCTCTTTTTTACATTTTTGAATGCATCCAAACCCCCGTGTTTTATTCCAATACTAAATCAAAACTAATTTGATAAGAAGAAATTCACATTAATGATGCCTTTTGCTGGAGGACATTATTTCCATTTCGGGCCTTATTTCACTGTACCAATATGTACCAGTACAAAACATCAAAACGCAAAAATTACACAAATAGTTATGGAACAAAGAAGAAAACTACTTATCGATAACTGCTATTAGTGCTGCCATATGATATAATTACGATACGACAATTATGTATTAGAAGAAATGCTAAACTCTCAATAAGTGTTTACACTGCAATTTTTAGTTGTCTGTGTAACTATTTTCAAAGTTGAGAACCAGCCAAACTTGCACATTAAGAAAAATCGTAATTGGGTCACAAAAATCGTCAAATCGTCATGGCAGTAAAAAATATTCAAAATGACGACCAAATTGTCAACCTGGCAACACTGCTGATAATGTAAACTCTCTTTCGCCCGAGTCCCAAAAATAAAACGAAACAATCGTAACATAAAACGAACGTGTTAACCAGTGCTTAAAAATCTGCAATGAATTTTATTTCATTTACTTTTGCCTCTTGATTCATTAATACAAGGTTAGATAATTATTGACAGCTGCGGTTTGACACTCCCTTACAAAAGGTTGCATTTACGATTATTGAATCATGCTTTTGCTTATGCTTATGCTTCGGAACTAGACGACAGTCGCAGTCGAAGCACAAGCAGAAACTGATTGCCGACAAAATGCGCAGTGCTCAGTGATCGGACTTCTACCACATTGTGGTAGATCTGCCACTTTTTTGAGCATCTACCACATCTACCACGCAAGGTCTGAAAGCTACCACATATTCGCGTTTTTGAGTAGTTTTAGTTAATTTTTAGAGCAAAAATTGTCCAACACTAAACACTAACAACAGGCAAAATGTGAGGATAAAATAAAGTGTAAAATAGTAAATTTCCTCAATATTAAATTTTTCGACAGGAAACGTGGTTTTATTGTGTTAAATTGCAAAATATTTGATTTATAAAAAGAATTAATAGCGAAAATGGTAAAAAACTGCGATTTTTGTGAAAGTATTAGCAAATTTCAGTGCATCTAAAGTTTCTAAAGCGTTCTTTACTTTAACTTGAAAATTTTCAAAATTGGCAAATCCCAAGTAGCGGTTTCTGGAACGAGCCAAATTCCTTCGCTACATCGTGATGTGATAAAAAGGAAAGCTGGCAGCACTCCGCAAGCGTGTCTCCTGTTTAGGTGAACACAAAATGAAAATTTTTCCCCCAATTGCGATATGGGAAATGGCCGCCATCTTGGATTTTGTGTGTTTTACGATTTGCGCGCGAATTTTGCATTCGATTTTCTCAACGAAAAAATTCCAGGAAGAAATTTTTTCACGCAGTTTGGTGTCTCCTGTTTAGGTGAACACGAAAATTCAATTCTTCCCCCAATTGCGATATGTGAAATGTCCGCTATCTTGGATTTCATTTCATTTGCCTATCATTTTTTAAACAATTATTATTGCTAAAAATATGCAAAAAGTGCCCAAAATTGGGTAAGTGGCGCAGTTTTTTCGAATGTTGAGCAATTTCTATTTGAAATAGGTGGCACATTTAAATGGCAAAGATGTAGAAAACAAAATTTCCAATAAACGCATTATTTATATGTTCGCGTACGACGTGTTGATCTCGACCAACAACGCGCTCAATGCATCGGCAGGGGAAAGCTACTCAAAACTTTTTTTCACAGTATCTCGGAGGTCGTGCTTTTTGGCGCCCATGAATAAATATTTTCAGTCAGTTGATACTGGAATTAGCACATAGTTTTTGTCCCTTTATCAATACGACTTTTCTCTGATTCTAAAGAGTTTTATTGTGGCGAAAATAACTATATGTGGATTAGGACTACTGGTGAAACCACATAAAAATAAAACGCGCCAATAACTTTATCTGTGAGGTGGTGTGGAAGTAGCTTCTCCCTTTCCGCTGCATTGAGTGCGTTGTTGGTCGAGATCTACATGTCGTACGCGAACATATAAATAATGCCTTAATTGGAAATTTTGTCTTCTACAATTTTGAGATTTAAATGTGCCACTTATTTCAAATAGAAATCGCTCAAAATTCGAATAAACCGCGCCACTTGCCCAATTTTGGGCATTTTTTGCATATTATTAGCAATAAATAATTGTTTAAAAAAGTTTATAGGTACATGAAAATTGTAGGGAATCGAATTCTCAACAAATTTGTTCACCTTTTTTTTGCGAGAAATGCAAAATTCGTGCGCAAATCGTAAAAAACATAAAATCCAAGATGGCGGACACTTCCCATATCGCAATTGGGGGAAAAATTTTCGTTTTGTGTTCATCTAAACAGGAGACACCTAAATACGTCAAAAAATTTCTTCCCGGAATTTTTCTTAATCTTACGTCGATTTTGGTCTAAAGTGATCAAGCTAAGCGGCGCAAGTCGATGTAAAAGCAATAGCTTTGCTTTTGCAAGTTGTCGGCAGTCGTAGTCGAAAAATGAGAAATTCCTAGCTTCTGCAAGCGGGCAGCAACGACGACAGTCAATCGGTATTTTGTGTTTGCTTATGATTTCTTCAGAGCTCGCAAATAACTGTTGACACTTGCAAACAGTGTTGCCGCGCCGTCTTAAGAAAATGTATCACCGACCAAGCAAAAAATATATCCAAATGTATCCAATTTTCTTCGTTTACGTATCCATCTCATATTTTCTAAGAAAACAAAACATTTTCAAGAAAAATACATAATTTAACCCATCCTTAGGACTTGGAATACATGTATATATTTTTATTTTCCATAAAATCAAACATTTATAATTTCAGTTTATAAGTTAAATTTTTTGTGCATTAGTATTTTGCAAAGTAAGTATACAAATAGTAATTAATATGTTAGATTTGTACCTGTACACTCTAAAAATGCATGTATGTAAAAGTAAACAGGCAATGTTTAATTTTATTATACGGTGGGAAACTTTGCACACATTAAAAGAGGAAACTGGTTACCTCTTTTTATATGCGTAAATTTAAACAAAAATCTTTTACAGTGTATTTAAATTAAAGTGTTTTCAGTAAAATTCATACAAATTTTCTTAAATAAATAAAGTTTAGTTTTAGTGTATTTTAAACGACACTGAGATCTTTTTTTTTCTTTTTAGCCGACTTCGCAAAAAGGAGAAGGTTATCAATTCGTCGGACTTTTTTTTTTATGTTACCGCATATCTTTGGACCACGTAACCGATTTTTGTAATTATTTTTTTTTTTTAGGAAAGGTGTTACCTCATAGGTGGTCCCATACTAGCTTGCTTTAAATCCGATCATTGTATCATGAAGAAATTAACGATAATCTTAAATTTTTATGTGAATTGAAATCGGGTTTTTTTGCTTAAAACTTACTTGTTAAATTAAAAATGAAAATATGAGATATGAAAGAGATCACTACAGAAGGAGTATATATTTACTTTTGTTACGGGTTACTTTTCGCCGCACAAAAATCTAACTATTTTATTCTTCGGCATGTAGTACACCCGGTAATCTGTCAGAAAAATTTACCATCTAATATTGTCCAGGGCGTACGGCGACGCTAAAACTTCCAATGAGAGTCTGCCATCTTGACAACTCTTGGCGGGGTTGCTACTACATGGAAAATTACCCGCAAGCACATTAAATGCCTATAAGTGAAAAACAGACCAAGAGACCTTTAGACGAGAGACACAACCGGAGATAACGTGCCGTTACCAAAATTTCCGCTGAACTGCCGTTATAAAAACCACGCGAGACTCCCGTTACCAAATTGCGCGTGATATAGAGATGGCCCCGTGGCCATAAAATCGATATGTCATGCAGCGCCAGTGTAACTAAAACTTTCTAACAAAACCATTTTCCCCTCTCCTAACAATAACTATTTTTTTCTCAGAAGTTTCCAATATCCTTCTTCCCGATTTTTTTTTTGGATACTTACAATAGACAGGTCCTCTTTAACATTTCCTGAAACTACGCTTTCTAACAATAGTCGACACAGCAAGCTAATAAATTGTAAAAGTTATGTTTTCTAGAAATAAAAGAACTAACCAATAAATTTTGACGGCTTTACCTACATTTACCATCGCGAAATTCGGTCATGTAATTACAAAATCAACCTATGCAACCCTAATTCCTGATACAATTTAAGAAAAACCAAAATAAACCCAATCGGACTGCATGACATATCGATAACTCGGTGGCATCTCTTACATGATACGACTTAACTTGCAAGGGCATACATTCGCTGGCAACACTCCCAATCGGCCATTTGTACATTAATATTCGGAACGGCTGAACAGCGGAACGAAAATAAGAAAGTGTTTAAAGTGCGCGTCGAATTGTTACAAAACTATTAAAATAACTAGAAAAAACATGAAAAAATAAAAAAAGAAAGTGATTCAGGTGCGCTACTTTTGTAAAACTATAAAATACAATTAAACAAAAAAAAAACAACTGTTAAAATAAGTAGCTCAGAAAATTTGCAACGCAACGAACCCTAGTAGCGGCATAGCTTGCCGCACAAATTAGCAGCCTTCACCACACGGAATTAGAGGCGCTTCCACGCCTTCGAACTAGGGCAACTCAACGGGACTAGTCCCGAGCGTCAATCACCACAAGGTAAGTTCTTTGTAACACTGGTATTATTAATAATAAAACTATTCATATTTAGAATTCCCGCAGTTCTTTATACAACTTCCTACTGCCCCAGCACGCCCGCGCTCCAACTACAGCAAAAGCAAAACCGCCCGAGCGCGGCCTTAACCGCGACAGCGCGATATCCACGTGCCGGAGTAGCGCACCAACAACAACATCAGCCGCAACTCCTGCAACCCGCCAAGAGTGGCATCATCAACCGGGGTGAGCACCCGGGCACCGGCGACAGCAACGACGGCGGCACAGCAGCAGCCATATTGGCATTAACCGGCCACGTTGACAACTACACAACATCAGCCGCAACTGCTGCAACCCGCCAAGAGCGGCATCATCAACCGGGGTGAACACCCGGGCACCGGCGACAGCAACAACACCAGCCAGCAACAACACCAACCAGCAACAACACCAACCAGCTACAACACCAACAACCACAAGTTACAACAACAGCAGTGCCATACCACTAAGGCCTGCTGCATCGGAGGGTGAGTCTTTTCGGGCCATACAATAAACCAACACATACAGTTGAATAGATAGGAAATATATGCATAGGTATATATATATATGTATGTATACCTGACATACATACATACTTACTTGCACAATTATTGAACAGCAAGTTTACAGAGAAAATAAAACATACATATTTACAATACTAACAATGTAATGAGTAAGCGAAATTTTCAAAGTAAAATTTAAATCAACCGTAAATAAGATAACTGCACCATTTAACAAAAACAAATAAGATTATAAGATTTGAATCGGATAGACATAAAATAACCTGAAGGAAAAAAATAGGTGTATAAGAAACTCAAAGAATAAGTGATGCATTGAGTAAACAAAATTATATGAACTCAAACTAAAGTAGAGGAAGTAAATTTATTGGAAAAAAAGAGAAAAAAAACACCCAATTTGTAAATATACCCACATAAATATACATATATGCATGTACATGCACGTGCGTATACCAGTTTATGCTCACATATATATATGTACATATATGGATATACAAATAAATAGGGAGTAAAAGAGTTAGGGTTTTGAAAAGCCATAAAAAAGGACATAGAGCAAAATTACTTTGAACCAACCTAATTCTAAATAAAGAAAAAGGAAGAAACATCAAAATCTTTAAAAATAGAAATTTGGAAAAATAAGAAATTAAAAGTAAGATTATAATTATAGATAAAAAAGGATGTTAATAATAGAACAAAAGGATTTTTTTTATCCTTATCTGTATATGCATATACATGGGTGAATACGTGTAGACATGTATATGCAAGTTATATACTTAGTATGTAAATAGACTAGGTATATACATAAGTATACGTAGTATGTAAGTAGACCTAGTATGTAGGTAAGAGAGTTAATGCGAGTTAGTCTTAAGCAAACAATAAAGACGCGACGGCGCGGAAGAAAACCAAAGACTTGTGCTTTATTTCATATACTAAAACCATGCGACTTATTAAAAACTTCTATTAATTCAAAAAAGATGTAAAATACTGAATATTTTACAAAAGTGGCGACGAGGATGGGATACCGATATGAAATTGGTATTACCTGTGACAAAAAAAAAATATTTAAATATACGGAGTGATTATAAAACTAAGTGAAGCTAAGTTTAAGTAAGACAAAGGCCAGAGCTATTGCTAAAAATCAAAAAGTGCATGGTTAAGGTGAATAAAGCGGAATTTCGGAATAACAAAACTCATTCGTAGTTATCTTTAAAGACCACAAATAAATACATGTAGGACTTATGCCGATACTCCGGCTAAGTCGTCCTCTTTCCGTTCAAGTAAAACACACAGCAATTTAGCAATAAGTAAAGTTATTTTTAAGCAAGATATTTTAGCGTGTTTCAACGTCCGCGTCCGGCTAGCGACTCCCGATTCTACTCACTCGGTTTTTGTTTGTCTCGTTCGTCCGTTCGTATGTTGCGTTCACTTCGCCGTGGCGTTGCCACCTTGTCCGTCTCTATTCCCACATTCGGCCGTCCTGATGTGTTATTCGACCCGAATGACGAACTCCAGGGCTTCATGAACTCGCATACTGTACTTGTCTTATTCGGTCCTTCGTTGTTCCCTATATTCTTTACCTCATATCTCCCATGGCTTAACTTAGCGGTTATCGCGTATGGGCCAAGATACTTGGACTTTAGCTTAGTATTTGTTCCAAACTGCGTTTTCTTTATCGCAACAAGTTCTCCCACCTTATATTCTCTTTCTTTCTTTCGTTGAGCTGGATTACTGTGGCATAGCTTTGAGATCATTGGGATGACTATTTTGTGGACCCTTTCCACTTGCCCGTTTCCTCGTGGCACCCCCGTCGCAATCTGTAAATGCTGAATGTTTTCTTGCTCGCAATACGTTTTGAATGCAGTCGAGGTGAATGCACTTCCCCTATCCGTAATAATCCGTTTTGGATTACCGAAAACCGCGCACTGTTTCTGCAGCCTGTCTATTACTTCTTCGACACCTGTGGACTTGGTTGGATACAACCAAACAAATTTTGTAAAGCCATCTACCACAGCGAGTATGTGGTTGTACTTTTTGCGAGTTTCGGCCAATGGGCCAACATGGTCTATGTGATAAGTACCTAGAGGTTCACATGCCTTATCAATCGGATTTAATAAACCCTCCTTTTTCCCTGCCTTAGCTTCAATAACTATGCATTCTACGCAGCTCTTTATGATTTTACTAACTTTAGTGCTCAATTTTGGAATAAAATAAAACTTCTCTACCATGTCCTGAGTCTTTTTGGTTGCGAAATGGCCTTGATTGTGTGCTAGACGTATGATTTCTTCTTCCATTGAAGAAGGCACTACTAAAAGTTCCTTAGCGGGATCCTTATATAAAACTCCATTTCTTAAAAAGTAATCTTCATAATGTTCTTTCTCTAACACTTTCTTAACAGCCCTAATCCACTGGTCTTCTGTGCTTCCCGTAATCTAAACTTTAACGAGTCTTCGATTATTAAACAATATACACGGCTAAGTGCATCGACATGTTTCATGCGCATTCCTGCTCTGTGTTCTACGGTGTAGTCATACTCCTGAAGGTACATTGCCCATCTCATTATTCTGTCTGTCACATCACGTTTACTCATTGTCAATGCAAAAGCATTGCAGTCCGTCACTATTTTAAATTTCAAGTCCCTAAGGTAAATTCGCCATTTCTTTACTGCCTCAATAACTGCCAAGACTTCAAGTTCGTAGGAACTGTACTTTTCTTCCGTCGACGTTGTCTTCCGGCTCATGTACTCTATTGGATGCAACTGCTGATCTTCTCCGTCTTTCTGCAGTAATACGGCACCATAGCCAAATTTCGATGCGTCTGCATGAACTTCCGTGTATGCCGTCGGATTGTATAATTTCAAAGCTGGCGCGTTCACCAACGCGCTTTTCAACTCCTGAATAGCAATTAAATGTTCCTCAGTCAAAACAAATTTCGCGTCTTTCTTCAGTAAATCTGTAAGTGGTTTGGCTACCACCGCATAATTTCGTACAAAACGTCTAAAAAATGAAGTAAGCCCCAAGAACCGCTGAATTTCTTTCTTACTTGACGGTATTGGAAATTTTTCAACAGCCCTCGTTTTCTCACTTGACGGTAGTATTCTTCCATTTTCTATGATATACCCTAAGAAATGTATTTGCCTTTTCAAAAATTGGCATTTTGACCATCGTATGTTCAACCCACTCTCACTTGCACGTCTCAGAACTACCTTAAGTTTTTGTATACCCTCGGCTTCATCTTTAGCCGGGATAACAATATCGTCCATATAGACAATCACCATTCCATCTCTCAACAAATCGTGGAAAATCGCTTGAATATACCTGCAAAACACCGCAGGCGAGTTTGAAATGCCAAACGGAACGAAACAAAATTCATATTGTCCCGTTTGCGTGACAAATGAGGTATACTTCCTAGAACCTGGTTCTATAGGAACGTGAAAAAATCCGTCTTTTAAGTCTAAAGTCGTGAACACATAAGCATCGTATAGTCTATCCAGTACTTCATCAATTACTGTCATCGGAAAATTATCTCTTAATATTTTCTCATTTATTTTCCTATAGTCTACGCACAATCTCTTTGATCCGTTCTGTTTAGTCGTTAGTACTATCGGAGAGGCATATTCCGACGCGCTCTTCCGCACAATACCTTCTCCTAGCCAAGAAGTCACCTGTTCGTCTACCCATTTCTGATCTGCAAATGATAATCTACGTGGGCGCTGATAAACCGGTACTTCATCCGTTAAAATAAGTTTCATTTCTATTGGGGAACTTTCTGGTTTCCTAGGCTCATAATTTTCTATCAGGAATTCAATTTCCCTGGCATCTTCTTTACTGGTGTTCGACAAATCTACGCTCTGACGCTCGTCAATTTCTTTTAAATCTGTGGCTAAACACAACGTTTTAAATTCCTTTAACCAAAACTCGGAACTACCATACCCTACATCCGCTACATTACTTTGCTTCTTGTCCAAAGAAGTGATATTACATCCTGTTACCGCAGCAACAGGTACGACTGATACCGCAGCATCATCTGTCACATTTAGCCTAACATCCCTCTTGACACCTTTATTTTCTACCGCAACCGCAGCTACAGTCTTCATCAACGGCTTAAACTGGATTTCATCCCCCTTCACAACAAGCTCAAATTTCTTTAGGACGTCACATCCTATAATCGCAGCATATGGTATGTCTCTTTCCCTTACCACATGGAATAACACTTCCAGCAATACCTCATCTACATTGATTTCGGCATTGAAGCAACCCAATGTCGTGAGTTGGCCTTTACCTACTCCACTCAAGTGTAGTTTTTGATTGCCTAGCTCTACGTCACCTAACATCAAAAGTGTGTCATACCTCATTACACTGTATTTGCTACCAGTGTCTACCAACGCAGAAAAATTAAAATTATTAATTGTTATGTCCAAAAAATAGAAATCATTCCTTTTCATTGCAATACTCCCCGCTTTACCATCTTCTATCATACTCATTGGTTCACTTTTTACCTCTTTTGCCCTTTCTTTGCATTCATATGAAAAATGTTTACACTTAAAGCATTTAACCGTATTCTCTTTTTGACAGTTTCTTGCTATATGACCCTCTTTGTTACATTTATAGCAAACTTTTTTCGAACTATTTTGTTTATCTTTAGCGTCACCTGCGCTTGCAGAAGAAGTTTGAGGTACACCTGACTTATTTAACGAATAGTGAGGCCCTTTTACTTTCTCATACACGCGCAATTGTTCTTTTAATTCTCTTAAGTTTTTTGCCTGATATAACACTGTTTTATTTGCCCTAGCATCTGGAATTCCATCCACAAAATATGAGATAATACTTTGATCGTCAAGTGCAATAGGTTTCCCCATTTCTATTAGTACATATAAATATTCATTCAAACTTTCTTTGAGCTGCTTACGCCTATTTCTCAAAGCACGGTGAATTTCTGCGGCACATATTTTCTCACCAAATTCGTCAATGAGCGCATTTTTTAGGGTACACCAATCCCTAACTCCTACTAAACCACGCGCAAATATTTTAGCAGCACCATTTAAAAGTTGTTTTGCATAAACAAACTTTTGTAGCTCATTCCAGCCCACTGTATCAGCTACGTCTTCAAATTCAATAATCCAATGATTGACGTCAATTGAATTGTCACCTGTAAAAGCGGATACACTATCTTTAATGTCGCGAAGTGTGAAAGCAACCCTTTCTGCTCTTTGCATTCGCGATGCCTCTACCGCAGCATTACCGACTGTAGTATATGATCGTTCGTCTTCACTCGTGTCGTCAGTTTGATCGTTTGCTTCATTGTTATTAAAATGTATCATGAGTCTATTTTGTAGGTCTCTTTTTAGTACGCTTGAGTTCAAATTGAGCTCTCTCAATTTTGCCCTTAACTCGTCCACCGTCATTGCTCTTATTTCACTTGTTTCCATTTTGTATTAATTGTCTTTACTTACAAATAATAATAACACAAGTACATATATAAGCATATAATAAATTCAAAATTTCTTATTAGAATATTTCTTACTATACAGGCTGATGGTTTTCTCCTTTTCTCTTTTTGCTGATATTGTTGTCTGTCCTCTGCTTTTAGTCACGAACAGTTGCTTTTGTGCTTGGTGTGTCGATTTTCTCCGCTGCTTACTTTTATTCATCTCTGCTTCACTCTTGCTTTAATATTCACTGCTCCTGTATCGTATCGTTGTTTCACTGCTTGTGTTGTCGCTGTTTCATCCTAGCAATTTTACTTTGCTTTTATTATTTGTTGTTTGTTTCGGTTGTCGCTGTTTTACAATCGCAAATTGGCTTTGCTACTTCTATTTCTTTCTATCGTCGTATTTATGCTTCTGTTGACTCTACTTCAGCTCGTATTTATATTTGTCTTTACTTTACTTTGGCTTTGTGTTAACTGCTTCGTTTCTCTGCTACGCTTTTGTTTTTGGATTTGCTGCTTCCTCTGTCGCTATGTGTTTCGCTCTTGACATTGTTTGACGCTCGTGTTTGTATTTACAGCTCCTGTTGTCGTTGCTTCACTTTGTCGTTTTCGTGCTTCGTTGTCTATGCGACGTTTTTAGCAGTTAACGCCGCTGCGCGACTGCGTTTTCAAACGGCCGTTATGACGCTCAATTGGCGTGCCTTCGATTTCGCGAATTCAAACACAAACTTGCAAATTTGAATTCCAATATGTACATACATATTTACTTTCGTACGTACATACTTATACTGTACTGTACCACCAAATGTTTTAAAATTGTTATTAAAACCACTTATGTATGTGCATGTATTCACTTCTAGTGCATTATCTCGCACTTTGTCCAGACTTTCGCTGATTTTTCTTTAATGTAAATATTTTTTAAATGCATCAATACGCATTTTGTCCACTCGCACATACATACACACTACACGCAACCTCACTTATGTGTGTATTTGGTTTTTCTTTTATTTTATTACGCGATTACGCACATTTTCCTCGCAATAGGAAAAAAAAATTATTTAATTTTCCTTTCTTGGCTCAAAATTCACATTCCGGTCGAGTCCCCATTTGTAGGACTTATGCCGATACTCCGGCTAAGTCGTCCTCTTTCCGTTCAAGTAAAACACACAGCACACACGAAACTTCGGTTTAAATGTACATATGTTTAATTTATTGTCTCATATGCACATAAAGAGTGTTTACATTTAGTATTAAATAATAGTTTTAATTAACTTTAAGTAATTTCATTGTAGTTTTAGCAATAAGTAAAGTTATTTTTAAGCAAGATATTTTAGCGTGTTTCAACGTCCGCGTCCGGCTAGCGACTCCCGATTCTACTCTCTCGGTTTTTGTTTGTCTCGTTCGTCCGTTCGTATGTTGCGTTCACTTCGCCGTGGCGTTGCCACCTTGTCCGTCTCTATTCCCACATACATATATATGTAAGCTACTTAAGCGGACAATGCCAACAAATCAATAAAAAAAGGTGCTTAAAAACGTTTGAAAACGTTGTCATTAAAAATAACTGTAATACAAAAGTAAGATCGATAAAACTTATTTGGTCGAGACTGTACGTAAAAACTGTAAAACACAAAAAAGACGAAAAGACTATTTGTGAAAAGAAAAATATTCAGATTACAATGGCATTACCGTTAAAAGAATCTCTCAGAAAAGCGCGTAGCATCCCCTGCTACAGCGGCTCTAATGATTACCCACTCTCGTCGTTTTTTCGAGACATTGACACTGTACTCTCCTTGACGGATCAACAACATCTTGAAATAATAAAAAAAATTATCGCTAACAAATTGAGAGGAAGGGCATTATATGCCGTGGAGACGCTTATTAATCCGACGTTCGAAGACGTCATCGCTAAATTAAAGGAACAATTGGGAATCAGTACATCATACTTAACTCTCAGAAATGAAGCAATGGACGTAAGAGCAAGTACAATTGAACAACTGCATCACGAACTAAGGAAAATTTTAAATAAAATGAATACTAAGTATCACATAGAAGGCGGCATCGAAACATTGTACATACCTAGCAATAATGAGAAACTAATTTTCGAAGTTTATGCTAGTTTTTTGCCATGCCATATAAAATCTTTATTGATTCAAAATAATATTACTAACATCGAAAAGGTGAAATCGTTTTATATTGAAAATAATATGTTAAATGACATCGATATTCGATGTAGTAATAGAAATAATATTGTTTCAAAATCCAATCCTGTTAGAAAAGGTCAATATTCGGGAGAAAGTAGAAAACATGAGTTCGGCAATTCAAATATAAATAATAGAGATAGCAACGTAAATAATACTGACAATCTGGCTAGCACTAGCCGATATCCGACACAAAACGCTCAAAATTTAAATTCAGGTACTTTTCGTTATAGTAGTGTCAGAAACTCCGGCCATTCCGGACAAAGAGTCAGTAGTCAGAGAAATTCAGCTAATTTTAGGAACAATTATTCTCAAAACAGGTTTTCTTACGAAAGTGCGCAGCCAAGAGCGGCCGCCGATAATACAATAAATATACAACAAGGAGCGCAACCAATGGAAGTTGACACTATCCAAAAATACGAAAATTTTCGGCTCTCCCCTATACAAGCAACGTTCCCATAGTCTCTCTCATAATTAATAATCGTCAAGTCCAATGC
>NW_023458559.1:9189648-9197205 GCF_013731165.1 Rhagoletis pomonella
AGCGGCTATAACTTTTTTTTCTGTTCGAAATAGTAAGAGTGGCACCTTTCTGAAATATCTATTAAATGGGCAATTTTTTTATGTAATGTAAAGTTATACCTCAGTAATTTTTTTTTCACCAGAGATAGTCAGAGTTGGGGAACAAGATATCAAAAAGTTAAAAACCCCAAAATAGTCCTAATTTTATAATGGTTCCTTAGTATATTTTTACTACATTGCATTTGAATGTGGAGAAGCAACTATCTGGAAGTATTTTACATAAAAAATTTACTAAGTATAGCCTTGTTTGTACATGCAGTTAAAGAAAATACATGAAAAGGCACGATTTTTCTTTAATTCAAAAAAATTTAAATATTTCAAAAACGGTGACACTTATACCTGAAAAATTTTTGCTTATCAGGGAGCTCACCACCCCACCTGCCTTCTCCTCAAGTCACAACATCAAATTTATATAAGTATAATGAAAATTCGTCCTTGTATGTATAGATATGTATATGTTCTAGGGATGTTGCGGATGTGGAATTTTAGACATCCGCGGATGCGGATGCGGATGCGAATATCTAACAGCTAACATCCGCGGATGCGGATGCGAATGCGGATGTCAAGTATTTTTAAAAAACAATTAGAATCTAGCATAATGGCGAGATCGTTGTTTAAACAGCGCTTACAAGCCAAACCAGATACATATGTCATGTTGTTTCAGAATTTGGAGAACCTGTAACTTTATCAGCACTTTTCGATTTTAGTTTTTGTAATTCATTTTTAATACTTTCTTCTCCGACTGCTTTGAAAAATTTGTGCTTATAGCGAGCTAAGTAGGTGGATATGGAAAATGGATTATTATTTTTGAATAAAATTCTGTTTTCAAAGTCGTGGCTGCCAGCCGAATCGGATCAGAATATTGTTATTTTTTTTAAGCACCCCGTTTTTTATAAGCATTTCAATATCAGATAGTTAGGTAATTATTATCTAATTAAAGGTCAGCTTTTTAATTATTTCAGCATCGATTCTCTTTATAGCTAGACGTTGATCATTTCTACTGGAGATCCCTATTGGAGTAGCTTACTCATTGACTTTAAATAGCAAAGAAGGGACAGTTTTACCACAGAAGTTTTAGCCAAGGATCCAATGCATATCCCTTTGAAAAAAATATTATCCAACAAGTAAACAAAACTACTGTTTTCAAAATTTTTGCTAAAAATAAATACCCCAAAGAGCCTCATTTTAAATTATTCAAACGAATATATGTATTAGGTGGCATACATCTGACTCGCAAGTCATTTGTGTACGTGTTAACTCGCCTTCGACTACACACAGTTGAATCATTCAGAGTCATGCCGGAAGTCATGTTGGTGTAACTAACTCACGTTTATTTTCACAAACACATCCAAACCGACTCACGAGTCAGACGCACTGTGTATGCTGCCTATAACATCAAAAGCAAATCACGAAAATTTTGTTAAGAATTACAGTGCACACTTTCTTCTTTTGTGTCTATTAGTTTTTTTTTAAGATTGTTCCAAAAAAGTCATAATAAAGAAAGAAGCCAAAGCAGGTATTTAAAGCACAGAAAAAAAATATTATTAAAAGTACTATGTTCTCTTTGATGTACGTCAAAGGTCAAGTAGAAGTGGGGACTTTTATGGCTGCCCATTGATAGCTCGGTTATACAGCTTAAGAAATAATATTTTAAAGACATTTTTATCAAAGTTGATAAATATGACATTTGACCAGTTTTGTTACACAAATACTCCTACGACTACAGGCAAAACTATTGGCTACAATATGTAATTTTTTTTGCCATATATACGTTTTATCGGTCCACTTGCAAAATATTCGCATTCGCAAAAGCTCCGCATTGATTATTGCGAATGCGAAAGCGAATTCGAATATTAAAATTAATGCGGAAGCTCCGCATAGTTATATCGGTAAAAAAGAAGTTATACGTGTCCCGGCGTTTCGCGTCGGGGATCGAGATATATCGATTTGAAGCTAGTAACTTTCATATAGGGGAAATTGTCACCTTTGGTGGTCTTTTTTTTGACATAACTCGAGAACCACTAGTCCGATTTTGCTCAAACAAATTAAAAAAAAATTAAAAATTACAATTCCTTTAATCTGTTCATATAACGTTTTTCCATATAATCAACAGTTTTGCCGGTAAAAATAAATGTATGAAGAAAAAAAATATTTTTTGCCTAAAATATTAAATTTTTTATTTTTTAAATTCATAAAAAATCCAAAACCAATTTAATTAAACCAATTAATTTTTTTAAATTTGTTTGAGCAAAATCGGACCAGTGGTTCTCGAGTTATGACAAAAAAAAGACCACCAAAGGTGACAATTTCCCCTATATGATAGTTACTAACTTCAAATCGATATATCTCGATTCCTAGACGTGACCCAGCGAAACGCCGGGCCACGTATAACTTGTTTTTGACCGATATAACATTTCCCGTTGGTTTCATCCCATCCCGATTTTGACTGTCGCATAGTGTAATTATTGGCAAATCTAAGGCTGCTAAATAAAAATATGTAAAATAAAAAAGTGTACTTCAATGTTTTTTATTGTATATTCATAAATTCATTTAATTTTTTGACTCCCAAAGTAGTGGTTTTGGTCCATAATTAGACTAGTATTTTTCTATCTATTCTGAACTAGTATGAGACTGGTATATTTCTGACCGAAATCTGACAATTGCCATTTCGTAGGACATCCCCATGTTAAAAATACCAGTTGATTGCATGAAAAAAAGATAGTTGGCTGACTAGTTGGGCTATCTATCTAACTATCTTTTTTCCATGCAATAAACTCCTTAACATGGGGATGTCCTACGAGATGGCAATTGTCTGATTTCGGTCAGAAATATACTAGTCCCATACTAGTTCAAAATATACAGAAAAATACTAGGCCAATTATTGCCTAAAACCACTACTTTGGAAGTCAAAAAATAAAACTAATTCATCAATGTATAATAAAAACTTTTGATTAAGTACACTTTAATACACTACATATTTTTATTTAGCACCCTTAAATTTGCCAATAACACTGGTTTACAGCAAAAATGTTCTATGGATGCCACTATCCAATTCCCATGTAGAATTCCTCGGTGATTCCGAAAATCGATATCATTTTTTTTCTGTGTATAACTTTTCGAGGTGTTTGCAATTTACCGTTATATTATGTCCACACGGCAATGAAAACGAGTTGTTTATGACTCATTCGTGATATTACTCGAAAACATGTTAAAAGTACGTGTTTTCGCACTGCAAAAACTGTCAAACTTTATTATGAACCAATCATAATAACCTCGAAAACAGTTAAAATTTCGCTGTGTTTTCATAAGCATCTCTGTGTTCGATAACTTTTTGTCAAAACAAAATCGATGGTTTGCCGTCACTAGTTGAAAAAAAGAATAAGAACAATAATAAGAAAAAATCTGGATGGAGAAGAAAAAAAGAAATATTTATAAAAAGCGAACTGCTTGGTGCGCACAAAGCGAAGCTTTTCTTTTGGAGCTCTGGGAGGCTTTATTTCACTTGGAGCAATAGAGAAATGTCAACGAAAACGCGTTAGTAAACACGACGAATGCCGTTTGGACGGTTATGTTTAATATTGAAAACATCTCCTGAAAACAACTTGTTTTCATTGCCGTGTGGACATAATATTACTCAGCTTTAAAAAATAGTGGTTTTACTTAATCAGGTATATCTTACGAACCAATTGAATAACACGAGATACGGGAAATGATAGCAAATGAAATTCTCCATAAACCATATATACATCACTGTATATATATAACTTTTCGTTTCTGAGAAATTATTTAATAATTTCTGACTCCTCTTGTTTTCGATGCAAACACTCTACCTACTCAGGTGTACGTGGCGTATAAGTAACACTCTTTTCTGCTGATATTTCATACAAAAAATCTTTGCGCATTTTCATTTGACCAATCATTATTTTGTTATTTATGTATCAATTTTATTCATTAGTAACTTAGTTTTTTTCTAAAGGAAAAGGCTTTACACAAGTGCAAACTATTTACACAGAAACTGTTATTTTTTTACTTTTTTCCTTGTTAAAGTTTGAATTTTTTGCATTTTTCCAATAAAAAAAAAAACAAAAAATCAGAAACTATATGGAAAATTTTATTTTCTATCATTTGTCGTACCTCGTATTATGGTATTGGTTCGTAAGATATACCTGATTAATTTGAACTACTCTTTTTTAATCTGAATAACGGTAAATTGCAAATATCTCGAAAACGTATCCATACAAAAAAATTAACTCGATTTTCGGAATCAAGGAGCGATTTTACATAAAAATATGATAGTGGAATCTGGAGAACAAAACCAAAACTAAAATTTGTGATCCAGTGTAATTAGTGTTAAATTTGTTGAGTATTAATTAAAAAGAAAAATAAATACATATGTAGATATTTCAAACTTTCGAATATAAATGTAAATGCATTTTCCATTATATGATATTAAAAGTAAAAGCTTTCAGGTACAATAAATACTATTTTTTATCTTTTTTAATAATATTGAATATGGAAAAGAAAACATTTTAAATAGTTAAAAATAAAACGAATACTGTAGTTAATTTTTGAGGGAACTAAAATAAAAATAGAAGTTTTCATTAAAATAAACTAAATTCATTAACTATTTCAGTCGTTTCTTTTTTAATTTTTTAAAAGTAATAAATAATGTTTAAAATTTGAGATTTGGATATAAAAAAATAAATAAATAATTCAAGCAGTTATTATAGTCTAAGAGATAGCAACGTTTTCGAGCAGGAATTTCAGGACAGCTGGTTTTTTGATGTGACATCTCTCTCACTCCCTCGGTTAGCGTGGGGGCCATCTGGCAGGCGGTAATCGTTGCGTTGACTAGTGCGCATCGTATCTTTACAGTTAAAAATGCTAATATTTTAAGTCATTTTAGTAAGGCTAATTTTCTTTTCATTGGCTTTAACTAACTTTTAGAAACATAGATTTATTGTTGCCAGACATGTCCGTTGTTGCCATGGTGTAATGAACTGAAGGTGGCGCATTCCCGAAACCGCTACTTTGGTTTGCCGACTTTGACGTTTGTGGCAATACGTAAACAAACTTTTTGTTTATAAACAAGTGCAAACGTATTGTGTACTTTCAAGTGAAAAATCGAAGTAATTCGTGCGGTCTGAAGTAAAAATCGTTTTATTTGTAATAAAAACTTTATAAAAATGTCGTGTCGTGTTTTGAATTGCAACAGCCGTAGGGGCAAATGCCCCCCATGTGCAGTTTTTTTTTGTTTCCCCGCGACGACGCCTTGGTCAGAAAGTGGGTAGAGTTCTGCTGGCAGGAGAAGCCATGCAATTTAGACACCAGCGTAAGGAAAACGTTGAAATACCACAAATTACAAATTAAAATCGGAGGTAAGCAAGCATCGACCACTTTCTGCAGGAAAACATGCGCTGCGACAAGATATTATCACTTTTTCGGCACCTGCAATACAAACACGAAAATTCTAAATAGCTAATTAATAAGACCTATTCTTTTGAACACATTTCAAGATTGGTTGTATATTTTTTGTTAACGTTGTGCTTAATTTGCCATATTCAAAGATGGGTTGAGAAATTGGTGAATTGTGAAGAAAACACGTTTTCTCACTGCAAATTCACAACTGTCAACTCATTGTTCTTCGCCATATTCTGTTTACCCGTTGCTACAAATGTCATTCTGCGGGAATGCGCAATCTTGTATTCTATCGTTCTTGCGTTGTTGCTAACATTGTGCCAGACGTCATTTTTTATTAAAAAAAATTATTTTTCAAATCATTTTAGTAAAGCTCAAAATTTAATATGATGTTGTTTAAGTACTAATGAATCTAAAATTAAGTTGCCAGACATTGATTCGGTTGCTAAATTAAGATCCAGACCGATTTAAAGCTGAAAAGTATTACGCTGGTAGTGAGGGAGATAGTAGCAAAATAGTGAATTTTCATAGGATTTTAGTATGAAAACTGGAAACTATAACTACTTATCTAACGTTATAACACAAATCTAAATATTGGAATATCAATTTTTTTTTTCAAATACATACGTTAAGGCAAATAAAAACTTAAAACATTTCAAAAAACCTCAACTTCTATAGTGTCGGAATAAAGCCAGAAAATCAAGAGAAAAACACAAACATTTTTATATTTATAACATTATCATAACATTTTTATATTCATAACATTATCATAACATTTTTATATTTGTAACACTATCATTTTTATATTTAAACACTGGTTTACAACAAAAATGCGCAGCGGATGCCACTATCCAATTCCTATGCAGAATCGCTTGCTGATTCCGAAATTTAGTATTTATTCCACATATCAATTTTCGAGATATTTGCAATTTACAGCTTAAAAAAAGTGGTTCCCTTAATCACGTATATCTTATACGAAATGCAGCAAATGAAACGTAGAAAAACTCCCCATAAACAGTATATATCGTCGCTCCCAACGAAGAGTAGCACATCTCAAATTACCGCGGAAGTAGCACATTTCAGATTTTCGCGTGGAAGACTAGCACATTTCATTATTCGCATCGATAAGTAGCACATTTCAGTTTTTTGCGTGCAAGACTAGCATATTTCAGATTTTTGCGTGGAAGAGTAGCACATTTCAGATTCTCGCGTAGAAGAGTAGCGAATTTATATAAATTGGTACTAGTTATAATTATTTCTCCTCGACTAAGCTGAGAGTTTAATGTTGTGTATGGAGCTTTTCGGTATTTTATAACAAATAGAATAAACGTTTATTTTCCTCCTACTTGTTTTTTGGCGCATATTCGCGTCTTCCTCAGGGAATCTATTTATAAATACGAGAAACATATATGCACATTAGGGTGGTCCAAAAATGCATGTGAAAAAGTAAAGTCGGAATTTTTATGCTCTCACCCCAAGGATTGTTCTATACTGAAAAAATATACCCCTATTTGTTTATTTTGAAAACAAAAAATATTTAGAGGTCGCTCAAAGCGCCCAAAGTTTTCCATGTTTTTTATATGGGGAAAAAACTTTTGGTAGAAATGGTTTGGAATAAAAAACTAATATTTTTTATCGGAAAACTCTTTTCATCTGCAGGATTCCCAATAATAGTACCCAATTGTTTATTTAACCATTTTTTCATCGCAACTATAATTTGTAGGTCCGCCAAAAACCCACAAAAACCCCGAAAATGCAATGGGAGACAAATAAAAAATCGTTAGTATTAAAAAATGGTTAAATAAATAATTTGGTATTATTATTGTAAGTCTCCTGAAGAGAACCAGAGTTTTCCGATCGAAAAATATTGATTTTCAAGAATTCTATACCATTTCTACGAAAAGTTGTTTTTCCCATATAAAAAATACATGGAAAACTTTGATCGCTTTGAGCGACCTCTAAATATTTTTTGATTTTAAAATAAAAAAATAGGGGTACACTTTTTACACACAATTCCGACTTTACTGTTTTGGACCACCCTAATGTACATGCAGTCATATCAAGAGCACCTCATTTCAAAGTGATATTGTTTTCCACTTA
>NW_023458559.1:9197305-9204162 GCF_013731165.1 Rhagoletis pomonella
TGTGATTGGAACTATGCTGAAAATTTCAAGTCTCTACTTGCCGGGAAGTTAGTTTAATACTGTTTTGGACCACCCTAATGTACATGCGGTCATATCAAGAGCACCTCATTTTAAAGTGATATTGTTTTCCAATTATGTTCATTTATTTATTTTTAAGAATTTTCATTAAAATAAAGTTCATTCTCTGAAGAAGTCCATATAAATCCAAATTTAAAACTTTGTAGAAAACTAAAAAAATCTTAAAATGTTCATCCAAATGTCAAAATTATTTTATCAGAATTTTTTAAGTATATAGATTTAAAGCCCTTTCAATTTTATTGCAATAATGTGCAAGTTTCAAGTGGCTAAAAATTTCCGTTGTTGCGGTATTCTTCTATATAAAAATAAATTGTGTTTTTTCGTTATATGGTAGCGAATACGACAAAAAGAATCAAAGGTTTTAAGGCTCTTGAAACTTGCACATTATCACACTAAAATTGAATCGGCTATAAAGCTTCATACTCAAAAAAATTGTAATACTTCTGAGTAAATAAATTTGAAATTTGAATGAAAATTAGTTGATTTTTTTTAGATTTCTACAAAATTTTAAGCGTGGGTTTAAATGGTTTTTTTAAATGAACTTTATTTTAGTTGAAATTGAACATACTGAAAACAAAATTTCAATGGTTAACCATAAAACAATATGAATTGCATAAAGCTTAAAGGGGAAAAATGCCTTTAAAAAAAGAAAAGTGGATGAAGTGGCTATATACCGTCTAAATTTAATGAATTTTATAATAGAATTATAGAAATATAAAATAAGCACTTGAATTTCCAATATAAATTATGCTGTTATGATTTAGTTTAAACCCTAAATGTGCTACTCTTCCACGCAAATAGTGAAATGTGCTACTATTCCACGCGAAAATCTGAAATGTGCATCCCAAATTAAAAGTACATGTGGCTTATGATTTCGAAGTTATAGCTGATAAAAAAATTCCACGCCTACGGGATGTGCCATTCATATACACCTTACTTTAAGCACCTACCGTAGCTGTGCCTGCATACTAAATTTCAAGTTCATAAGACTTATGATTTCGAAGTTATAGCTGATAAAAAAAATCCACGCCTATGGGATGTGCCACGCCCCCTTTTATAAACTCATTCATATACACCTTACTATAAGCACCTATCGTAGCTGGGCCTGCTGCATACCAAATTTCAAGTTCATGGGGCTTATGGTTCCGAAGTTATAGCTGATAAATATTCCACGCCTATGGGATGTGCCACGCCCCCTTCTACAAACTCATGTATATATACATACCTTACTATAAGCACCTACCGTAGTTGTGCTTGCATACCAAATTTCAAGTTCGTGGGGCTTGTGGTTCCTAAGTTATAGCTGATAAAAAATTGCACGCCTATGGGAGGTGCCACGCCCCCTTGTCGAATCCCGATTTTTTTCTCCCTAATATAGGCTCAGGTGTATGGCAATACTCTATCCGAATTTCGTTCGATTCTGTCCGTCCGTTTAGGCTGCAACCTGGCACATACATACATACATAGTTCCACAAATATGTAGTAGATATCTATCCTTCTCTTAGCGTAAAATAATTTTTGATAATATCCCGACCCCAGCGCCTCCTATCATGTAATTTTTTAGTCCAAATATTCCTTTTAAATTGGCTAACTTATGTTCAAAATATGAGCCAAATCGGCAAGTAAATGCAATTTTAAGGAATATCCTGACCCCAGCGCCACCTAGCGGGCAAATTTAGTAGTTTGTTAACATTTTATTAGTTTGGTGACATTTAATGTACAGTATGAAATTGTGAAATCGTGACGTCTCAGCATTCTTCATTTTTCGGCGACAACAACAAAGAAATCCAAATGTTTTTAAATCGAAAAACCTTCCACACAGAAGGTCCAAAAACGTACTTTTTACAGAATTGAAATCGGTTCAGCCGTTTGGTCAGGCATCGCGGTCATACGAAAAACATTTCATTTTTATATATATAGATAGATTATCGAAAATAAATTAGAATAAAATTATAGTTTAAAAAACTAAAACCTCCCTATTATAATTGCCATTCGTACTGTCATCAGGTATGTAACTTGAGAATAGAAATCGCTGCATCTCTTAGGCGCATCAATATTACATAGTTACATCCCGAGCTAATAAAAGGAAGGTAATAAAAAACTTTGCTTATATTGGGAAAAATTCACTGTGCCAATACTTCCTTTCGGCAATGTAAATTATTTTTTAGTTCAATTTTGACCTTGGAATTCAAGGTCGAGAAACTGTTTTTGAAGAATCTGAATAATTTTCCCGTATTCATCAGTATTTGGGCTTTATAATGCCGTTTAGTGTATGTCTCTATCTCGTTTGGATCGGGAGATATTTGATTTTGTCCATTTTTTCCCAAAACAGAACACAGTGAGACTTTTTCGGTTGATTTAAATTTACAGTAAAACCCGGTTAAGTACCTCACGAAAAATGTCAGCTTTTTGAGGCACTTAGGCGGGTTGGGTACTTAAATTAATTGTTGATGTAGTTACATCTTCTTGTTAACTTACATAAATACTTCATTAACAACATTTAATGAAGTATACATAGTTTAAAGCCAAAATCGTATCATTATTTAAACACAACAAACAAGTAAACAAAAACTTTATTAAAAAAATATTTAGGTCTGTCATTTTTACAAGAATTAAAATGTTTAAAAAGTCAAGGTTGGACATATCATTTTGTACCGAATTCAAATGATATTGTTTGCCACTTATGTTTATTTATTAATTTTTAAGGTTTTTCAATCAATTAAAATGCAGTTCATTCCCCAACAAATACCATATAAACCTAAGCTCAAGATTTTGTAGAACACTTAAAAAAAATTCATCATATTTTCAAACTTTTTTCTCAGTGTTTTTTGAGTATACAGTTTTACAGTCCATTCAATTTTAGTGCAATAATGTGCAAGTTTCAAGAAGCTAAAAATTAGCGTTGATTTTTTAGGATTTTTTTACCGAATTTGAAAATACGTAAATATTTTAAGGAATTTTAAAAGAGCACTTAAAAGGGGAAAATTATAAGTAAAATTGTAAATGGGGCACGAAAAATTGAGGTACTTAGGCGGGTTGGGTAAATAGGCGGGGAGGTACTTAAGAGAGGGATTTTCTTCTGATTATATTAAAAAATTCACGGTGTCAAAAAATGTTGGTTACTTAAGCGGGTTAGGTACTTAAGCGGGGGAGGTACTTAAGCGGGTTTCACTGTATTTATATTTTTACCGCCCAGTGGGGACGGCAAAATATTTATTGAGTGTTGGTCTTAGTAATTTTTATTATTTTCACAAGTTTTCCAATGTTTTCATTCATTGTTTCTTCCACAAAATCTATGTACATACATGCACGTACCGAAACAATATTTAATTTTAATGCAAATTTGCAAATCAAAATGACAACTGACGGAAGCCGTCGTGCGCCGCAATTGTGTTTACTCTGACGGATTTCACTGCGGCAACTGTTCACTTACCGCCAACTGCTTTACCGGCATCCGCTGTAATTCTGGATAGAACTTAAATATTCCAGTGAAAAGGTACAAAAGAACGCGAAGCATTTTCAACATATTTATGATCTAGTTATGGGCATTGAACTCATTCTTCGGTACAATTTATGGAAGAAACAGAAAAAGAACTTGTCCGAAGAAAATTTGAAGCATGTTGAAACGATAAATAGGTTTATTTCCATTTTGAGCGCTTCTCCATGCACAACAGACTACGTAGCGATTGTTTAGTACACTTCGTAGAGTAAAAAACCTGGCTCAACGGCCTTGGGCGTGGGATGACTACATAAGCATATATCGATAACCGCCTTACCGATTTCCACCAAATTTGGTCCAATTATTTCAATATATCACAGCATATTATTGAAACTGTTTAACATCGGGAAAAATACTTTTCCTTATCATGAAGTTAACTGAATGGTGAAAAAACGATATTTAATACGTGCGCTTATACTTCTTTACTTGTTTAATTCAAGCTTTATAATTAATTTAATATTTTTCTGATTTTTATACCTGAGCGCCCTGCACCTATCTGGCTACGCCCATGCTTACACTTTTTTACTATCACACTCATTTTTACTAGTGTTTGCCATAATATGAAAATTATAAAAATCAATTAACGTGGTACAAAGTTTATGCGGTAACATACAAAAAAAATTATTCTGACGAATTGATAAGCTGGAAAAAGGAGTAGTATAGAAGTACAAAACTAAAAAAGGAGTACATTTCCAGATTTTTTTTGGGAGTGCAATAAAAAGGAGTACGATTACTCCCAAAAGCAGTACGTCTGGCAACCCTACTTACGGATATAATTGCAGATTAATTTGTCCTCGGCTCATCACGATTGAGAGAAATAGAGATTGCGCCCATCGCGTTACCGCTGATCCTCTCTTTCTGAATTTGACAGAAGCAGCTGTGTACGTGACGTCATCTTGGTGCAATTGTTGACTGAGGAAAACCACATAACGATTTAACTGGGTACGGTTTAGTTATTTGCCCAATGATTTCGGGCTTTTGTGTCCGAATGGGTGACCCGATCCAAAAAATTGTACACACTTGTAGGCAAGGGTCTCCACTTTATTGTAAAACCTAATATCATAATCTGCGGTCACATTTTTGTTAATAAATTCGGCCTGAAAAATGCATTTTTTTGTGAATTTCGGAGCGAGTTCTACGCAGATATACTGTGGATAGCGTAGCCTTAGTTATACAGTTTAGGGCCGTTTACTCAATATGTGGTTAACACTAATCTCTGTTTAAACATTATTATCGACGTGTTCGGCTCCATGCATATAACATGGAGTCGGTAACGTCGATAACGATGTTTTACCGGAGATTAGTGTTAACCAGACATTGAGTAACCGGCCCTTAGTTTAGTTTACATTTACGGTGTAAAAATCAGGGTTGCCGTTTTGGGCTTTTCCTACCAAAATTGGTAGGTTTTTTTCTCGTTTTAGGATGGTAGGACGCTTAAAGTTTTGGTAGGATTCTTTGCTCATAATTTTGTAATGTGTCAATATCAATTTACCCTCATTCATTTAAAAACCCCGTTACTTACTGGTATAGGCAGAAATTTACCAATAACCTTCGGAAATTCTCTGAACTCTGTATTCGTAGTTTTATCCGCTGCGTATCTTAATATCAAGTGATTGAATTGATGGAGAAGAGCGATTCATAAAAGAAAACCACTTATTGTTAGTAATATTTTCCGTAAATCGGAGAATCTGAAAGTTTTTAACCGCAACTCGAAGAAATTAATGTCAAACCTGCAGCGCGCAGATTTCCTCGCAAGCCCGGAGGCTTTGGCAAAGCCTAACCGTGAGGTTTATTTTTACCTTACTAATATATATATCGTTACCTAAAGGTGAAAAGTTGCCAAGTCCATTTTTTGAAACTGTTCGGGAGAGACGAAAAATCGATGTAGTTTCGCATTACAACCTAAATTAAAAAAAAAGTGGACTTGGCACCTTTTCACCTTTAGGTACCAATATGTATATGTACGTACATACTTCATAAATAATATATGTGTGTATGCAAATGAGAAATAAAAAAATCTACGACGGAATTTTATTTTTCGCTACGATTTTTCACGTCATTTACTCCGAAGGCTTTATTAAAACTATAAACTGCGAATTTATGCCACTTTTTCGGTTTTACGCAATTTACTCGAAATTTTGAGGGTCAAACGGACCTCAGATTCGGATTCAGTGGGTCGAAGTATATGTCGGTAGATGGGTCCGGTTTAAAGCACACACCACTTTTTTGTGTGCTATATGTATATAATAGCTATTTATCTGATCTTTTTGTTTACTGGATATTTTATTTTAAGTATAAAAACCAGAAAAAAAATATGTGTTTAATGCTTTCAAACGCCGTTTTCTTGAAAGAAATGGGAGGAAAGAAGCCAGTTTGGTAGGGTTTTGAACCTTGGTAGGAAAGAAAGTTTTTCAGTGCAACCCTGGTTAAAATGTTAAATTTAGGCCATTTTCCAATGGTTCCCCAGGGGTATATGGAAGGTTTCGAGGGATCCGTTGTCACTTTTTACAAAGTATGAACTGTGCTCCTTCAAGTGGGTTAGATATCAAGACCCACGCCCCCTCCGCCCATTAACCCAAAAACGGTGGTCAAATAACTAAAGATTTCCAGTTTAAGTATTTGAGCGTAACTTTACACAATTATTGAAACATTACAAGGCAAAATGAAGTGTGCAGTGGCAAATTGTTAAAGTAAAAACAAAAGACAAGTATGCGATATAAATAATTTTTTTCTGTACATATCTACATACATATAACTTCATGCATTTTTCCAACTCCGGCATGAGCTGAAAATCATACTTACCTAAAGGGCTATATGCCCAAAATCAATGCTACGTGTTCCCACTTAATTAAACTTTGTATGTATATTTATTAATTCCTGCAAAACTGGACCATTTAATATTGATATTAACACATTATTCCGCATTGTTTACATATTTTCCTATGCGTTTTGGGATTTCTCTCTCGCAATTGCACCAAGATGACCTCACGCAAAAATTACGCTCAAAAATCCTCTCTCATGGGCGCAATCTTGTATTCTATCATTCTTGCTGACTCATTTATAATGGGTACAGATAAATTTAATGTGCGGACTTGGCAGTGTTGCCAAGTTTTGAATTTGAAAAAGCACTAAAACATAAGAAAACTCGCGTTTTTTCTCGAAAAAAGCACCTACTTTTTTATTGGAGCATTTAATGGACTTTGTATGCATATAAAATTTTATTGTTGTATGCCGATTCAAATCAATATAAATTAATTGAGGGATTTACAACGGTGTCGTA
>NW_023458559.1:9204262-9207505 GCF_013731165.1 Rhagoletis pomonella
ATAATATGAAGTTGATGGTACTTTGCGAACCCCCTTGATATATTTTTTCAGGCGTTTAAAGTTTACGGCATACAACAATACGACACCGTTGTGAATACCCCAAATGTTTCTCGCTCGGCGGTCGAATTTATTCTGCTTTCTATAAATTCAAATTATTTTTATTAATTTTATTATTAATTATAATAATATTTTCGTCCAAACGACGCGACGTAAATATTTTTGTTCGTACTTTCTAATTTGCAGCTGTGTCCAGCGTTGCCGTTTCGTTTATATTTGCGCTGTTTAAATTAATTTTTCTTCGTTTTTCTTAATTTTTTCTACAATTCCTATCAATCGAAAGTAACAACAAAAAATTAAGTTTCATTAAGTATGTGAAAGTTTAAGTCTACACTGCAGTCTCTTATGATCTCGTGAACTAAAGGAACGTAAAGAACTTTTCTTTCCGACCGCTTCACACCTGAAATATAACAAAATTAGGTTTCCCTTTTTAAAGTGTCTTATTTAAGTGGAACAAATCTTTTTATGTAAAAAATAGCTGCCTACTCGGTTATTCCTTTTTAAACAGGTTCGTTGTTCATTTTACTGTTAAGAGATTCTGGTGCTTTTTTTAACATTCCTAAAAAATATAGCAAATTCAGCCCAAACTAAAGGTCTAAAGATCAATTCCTGGTACCAGAAACATGGACGTTTTTGCAGGCAATGGCAAACTACCGTATGCAATTCTGGCATGATGAATATTTTGTGACGCACATATGCTCATTCGCTTATGATTTTCATTGTACCATGATTTTGTTTCTATTTTTGTTAAGTTCCTTACGAAACTTCCAATTGCTCTAACTTGAACTTCCATTTTTGTTTCAGATTTCCGGTTTTGGTGTCTTCAATTTAAAAAAAACAAGCACCAAAAAACGCACCAAGCCCCAAACTCAAAAATATTCGCGTTTTGAAAAAATAAAAGCACTAAATTTAGTGCGAAAAGCACTAAGTTGCAAAAGTGGGCCTTGGTATGTAGAAAGAGTATCCGCTCAGCAAACCGCGTTTCGAATCGTATCCGCTCAGCAAACCTCGTTAAGCGACTGCTCTCATTTCATATCCCTTCGTGTCGAAAAAGGAACAATTAGGCTCATCCTAGGACACGTTCGAACAAAAGGGAGTAGTTTATTCCATATAAAAAGCCTTTTCAAGTACTGCACGACTTGTAGGTTTGCGCCATTAATAAACTTTATGTAAGGTGGCATACGGGAACAGCTTCCTGTAAAATCCTGTAAATTACTGCAAATCCTGAAGTACCTGGAATAGACTGAAAGAGATCAAAAGTGGTATTAGCAGCATGTTACTTTTCGATTGATTCTGGAGCCATCCCAGCTTAGTCGAATTTTTTGCAGGGATCCCAGTGTATGTATATTAGACTGCATCACCAAAAAAAGTTGCGGGTTTTCCGCCGGGATTACAAAGTGTATTATATTTTAAGACGTTCACCAAAATATTTGGGAAAAATATTAAGATTTAAATGAGCTGGGCCGATTTGAAAATACCTCCAAAACTGGAGTTTTTTATGAATAAAAATAGTTTCGTAAAGAACTTTTTGAAAAAAGTTTTCTCAGATAACAAAACAGATCAAGCATAAAAAATCTGCACACAAATATCTAAAAATCTTTTCAACGGAATCGTAAGAATGAGATTTTTGATCCTGTTTTTTACTTTTTTCAAAGATTGATTTGCGAAAAACTTGAATAACTGGGCCAAAACTATTCTGATTTAGACTTTTGGGATGTCAGTAGAAAGGTATTTTCACACTGTTTTTATTTCTGTAAAACAAAAAATCATTCGTGTCCCAATTTTTTTTTTTTCAAATACCAACACATCTTAATTCAACTTTGAATGACGTTCGTTCATCCTACCTTTCTCATTCATCCTTTGAATGAGTTTATTAGCAAAGAAATAAAAAGGGTGAGAAAATACCTTTCCACCGACACCTCTTAAGTCTAAATCAGAAGAGTTTAGGCTCAGTTATTCAAGTTTTTCTTATACCAATCTTTGAAAAAAGTTAAAAAACAGCACCAAAAATCTCATCATTTCGATTCCATTCAAATTTTTTTTTTTATTTTTTTTTAATATTTTTATGCAAATTTTTTAATATTAAACTGTTTGGCCATTTGAGGGGATTTTTAAAAAAAAAAATTTTAAGAAACTATTTTTAGTCATAAAAAAATCCATTTTTGGAGGAATTTTGAAATTGGTCCAGCTCACTTAAATCTTAATATTTTTTCGAAATATTTTGGTGGACGTCTTAAAATATAATAGATTTTATAATTCCAATGGAAGAATAGTACCAATTTTTTTTTGTATGGGGAGTGATGCAGTCTAATGTATATACATATATGTACATAAGTATGTATGCACATTAGGGTGGTCCAAAAAGCATGTGGGGGGGAGGGGGAAAGTCGGAATTTTTATGCTCTCACCCCCAGGCTTGTTCTATACCAAAAATAAATTCAACCTTATTTTTTTCATTTGAAATCAAAAAAATATTTAGAGGTCGCTCAAAGCACCCAAAGTTTTCCATGTATTTTATATGGAGAAAAACAACTTTTCGTAGAAGTGGTATAGAATAGTTAATAAAATAATGTAAAAAAATATTTTTTAAAAACAAGCTTTTATTTAACATGTGAAAGCAAAGGAATACAATAAAGTAGTGTAACAAAAGATTTTTTTGCAAGAAAGTTTTGTTAAAACTGCACTAAAATGAATAAAATAAAATAAGTTAAGCTTTCGTTAAAGTTACTAAAAGACAAATAGTGACAGGAGTTACTCAAACTCTAGTGAAATTTACTAACAATGTGTACTGATTTACTTCGTTTTTAAAAAAGTTTGTCGCGCGAATAGCGAACCGGCATATCTGCACAGATACATCTACCTAACCAATTATGCATGTACGCTGAATTCGCCTTTAAGATGCATGCATGTGAATTATGCGTGGCTTTTATTGTATTTCTGTATTTCACTAACTCCCTGTGTGAGGAAACCAAATAATGTAATTCTTAACAGAAGTGCTTAAAACTTAATAGTTTGGCAATTTTAAACACTGTTGAAGCTAATTTCCGGTATTTCTTTTACTAACGCCTGAAACTATACTTATTATTTCTACCGCCGGCAGCTTTAACAAATTTATAGCGTTTTAACGTTCTTCGGCAAATTACGCTCTGTTAGCAAAATATTTTACTATGTTTTGACCGCTTTTGT
>NW_023458559.1:9207605-9260933 GCF_013731165.1 Rhagoletis pomonella
TGTGATTGGAACTATGCTGAAAATTTCAAGTCTCTACTTGCCGGGAAAATAGTTTAAAATCGATTGGGATCCGCGGGATAACCAAGTTAAATTAAAGCTTGTAAAAATCAATATTTTTCTATCAGAAAACTCTATTTATCTGCAGGAGATTCCCAATAATAATACCCAATTGTTTATGTAACCATTTTTTCATTGCAACTATAATTTATCGGCCCGCCAAAAACCCCGAAAAATGCAATGGGGCGACCAATAAAAAATTAGTATTAAAAATTGTTAAATGAACAATTGGGCATTATTATTGAAAGTCTCCTGAAGAGTTTTCCGATCGAAAAATATTGACTTTCAAGAATTCTATACCATTTGTACGAAAAAATTTATTTGTCCCATATAAAAATACATGGAAAACTTTGAGCGCTTTGAGCGACCTCTAAATATTTTTTGATTTAAAAAAAAAAATAGGGGTATACTTTTTTCCGATATAGAACAATCCTAGAGGTGAGAGCATTACAATTCCGACTTTACTGTTTTTGGACCACCATAATGTACATATGTATATGCATATGTATGTTTGAAGGTTTTTGTATCTAGACATGTATGTATTTGTTTATATTTTACGCTTGCTCATTGAATGCAAATGAATGTATATAAAACATGATGTCCTTTTTTGCAACACTCTCAGCTGCAAGAACGCGACGTGGAGCGCGATAAATGCGGTACATGTCATGCTTCTATGAGTCTTTATGAAACAAGCGTGAAATATGAGCTATATAGTGGGCAGGGAGGGAATGACAATTGTGCAATACAGAAATAAAAACGTGTAACTGAGTACATTTGCTACACAGATGCGATTTTCAATTTGATAGCTAATAACAAAAGAAATAGAAAAGTTACCAATAAAAACAATAAAATATGAAGGTTTTGCTTTTTTTAGATAAATCCTATTAAATTCAAGAGCGTATCTATGTATAGGCGGAGTAAGTGATAGAACTTTTTACAAAAGTATCGATACTAGTACACTTAGGTAAGGTGACTATAATTTTTTAGCATACGAGGAGGACAAATTCTTCACATTTAAAACACAAAAAATTTGTTTTATATTGTTAAAAAAGCAAAAACAATTCAAAGTTGCTCTAAACACAAGTCAAACAAGTTAATAGTACACTGCGTTGTATAATTATAAGACCAAAACATATTACCATAATTTTCTTCCTTATAAAAATAATTTCGAAGATGCTTTGTATGGAAGAAAATTAGTGACGCCGTAAAAAAATTCCAAAAATCAACGTTATTTTACTTATATATAGTTATTTATATTAACTTTTATTCTTATTTTTCATTTCTGGTGAACTATGATCCCAGCTGCGTTATTCGATTATCAATTTTAATTTCAAGTAGTGTTTCAAATGAATTTGATAAAAATTATATTAATACTAGCTTATACCCGCGGGTTTCACCCCACGTTTTTATAAAAATATGAAAAATAGTTTAATGATGTTATATTTTACTTCTGTACCCATTTTGTTATAGCTCGTTATTCTTTAAGCGAGTTAAGGTATTAAGGCCGTTTAAAACTATGAAATTATAAAATCTGGACTGCGCGCTAGGCATACGAAAGATATCAATCCCTCTAAGTTTACCTTAAAATGGTTCCAGGGACACGACGTCTGAACGTGTAACTTTCTTGGAGGTGCCACGGCGGTTTCTAATATTTCCAACTCAAATTTAGTAACCTGGCCTTGATAAAATACCTCTCCTCATTACTGTAGCAAATGCTTCAAGAGGTATGTATGCATCATGACAGCTTTACATTATAAGGCCGAACCCGGCTCTCCCTTTTTTATTAAATGAAATGTTTTCTGTCAGTACGGCACTTATGAAATAAATCTCCATAACAAATTTAAAATACTTCCAGAGATTTTCTATCCTTCCAGAGATACGTGTTAAAAAAATTTTAGTATGTGTGGAAGGCGACATGGCTCCTTTTTTAATAACTCACATTTTGTCCATGAGCAATTGATACATTTTGTATACACAACTCCATACCAAGTTCCAGTTTTCTTTCACAAACACTTCCAGGGACATGTGGCAAGAAAAAGTCAATTTGTACAGGAAGTGCCACGCCCCTTTTTCTTATAACCCTAATCTTCTTTAGGTTCCCTAGTACCAAGTCCCAGTACTCTACCTTGAACACCTCTAGTATAAAACAATAAATTTGTACGGGAGGTACCATGCCCCCTTTTCGAGTAACGCGAATTTATCTCCATGAGTATGGAATAAATTTTGTATACACATCTCAGTGCCAAGTTCCAGTCCTCTGCAATTAATACCTGCAGAGATATGCAGCATAAAAAACCAATTTGCATGGGAGTTGCCACACCACCTTTTCCAATAACTCTCATTTTTCTCCATGAGTATGGTATTAGTTTCACATACATACATATCGTCGATGTGTTTGCAAAACCGCCCATCGACCAGTTCAAAACCGCCTAAATCGCCGTTGTGGCATAAATGAGATTTAGTAACCCTGAACTCCAGGCATCGAGATTTATGCATAAAAATCGTTATTAAAACAACAGATTTGTAAAATAACAGCTGGAGAAAATAGCGCCTCTCAAGGCACTGCCTTCAAAGAAAAACCATTTTTTCGCTCTCCTGTAAAATTTGAGCGCCGTAAGATAGGCGGTTTTGCAATTGGACGATGGGCGGTTTTGCAAAAACATCGACTATATGTATTTCCATACAAAGCTTGAGTACTTTACCACAAACATTTGAAGAGATATGCAATACGAAACTTTCAGTCAGTATGGGAGGTGCTACGCCTCTTTTCCAAAAACGTCCATTTTTCTCCGTGAGTATGAATATGATTTCAGTGTTGGCAAAATGTTAATCTAATTAACGATTAAAAATTAACGATTAAAATGTTGATAGCGTTTGACGATTAAAATTAATTAGTCGTAATGAGCTGTACCATTAATGATTAAATTTTTTTATCGTTAATCGCTGGCTGCAATTAAAAATAAAATCTGATTTACTTGTCTGTTTGTCCGAATTTGAAACCAAACACCAGTTATAGTAATTATTTTGTGTTTTACGCTTATAAAAAGCACGTAATATAAAAAAAAATATAATACCGGCACGGAAGAAAAAATTAGTGTGATGTGCATTTGACCGGACCTACCTATGGTTTTGTATTTCGACCCGCAGAATCCGAATTTGAAGTCAGTTTGTCCAATATACCTCCCAGATTTCGAGAAAACTTCAAAAAAAACGTTAACAAGTAATTTTTAGCAAAAAAAACCGACTTCAACCCTCATATAAAAAAAATATATATGTATATATCTCATGATCCACTGATCGGATCTTAACCAGATTAGTATGGCACACTACCTTTCCGATGCAAAAAGAATTATCGAAATCGGTTGACGTGGTCCAAAGTTATGCGGTAACATACATAAAAAAAAAAAAAAAATAAAAATAAAAAAATTTTCCGACGAACTGATAACCTCCTCCTTTTTTGGAAGTCGGTTAAAAATAGCGAAAATCTGCAATAAAAAACGGTATTTTGAAGTTTTCTCGAAACCTAGGAGGTATATTGGCCAAACTGACATTAAATTCCGATTCTGTGGGTCGAAATACATAACCAAAGGTAGGTCCGGTCAAATGCACATCACACTATTTTTTTTTTTGTGTGCCGGTGTAATTATTGTTATTAGTAATACATAAACTGGGCACTTTTACAAACCTAGTTTGTAAAACGTTTGTTGGTATGGATCTTAATGAAAATGCTCACCAAATTGCTCAGATTGATGAGGAAACCCGACTTAGCCATACCGGATTAACTTACTTTGTGTGCACAGGAAAATTTCAGCATAAATTAATTAATCACCAACCCCACTTCATCAAATTAAGAGTTAATGATCAAAAATTAATTTTTTTAATCGCAGTTACGATTAATTGTTTAGTCAGATTAAAATTAATCATGATTAACTGTAATCAGATTGAATTTAAGCTATCCGCGTAAAAAATTTCATGGAAATCCGTTCAGTCGTTTCCGTGATGATTTCCCAAACATGATGATTTCCCAAACATCCAAACATACAAACTGTCACATGTATAATATTAGTAAGATAAACCTATTTATTTTTCAACTTTTGTTTTGTGGAATTTTTTCCCCGCTTTTTTCTAGCGGGTTTTTATAAAAATCTGGATTTTTTACACGAAAATATGTAGTAGGCAGCACTAGCTCCATTACACTTCTTAAAATAGTGGTTAATTTTGAAGTAAAACATAAACATTTTTCCCATTTTTTAACACTACCCGTGTCATCGTGTTTGTTTCCCTATTGTATTTTTAAAATGGCATACATTTTTTGTCATTTCGTTGCCTGTTGGAAATTCGGATTAAGAATTTATGAAATTTCTGTTGAATGATCATATCATTGGCTTAGTATAGCAAAACTTTATCTCACACTTTTTTTTTCAAATAACTCTAGATATTGAAACTAGTATCGATACCAAAAGAACTCAGAACTCGATTCACAAAAGGATCGACAGTATCCGATTTTTAAAAGTGTCGATACTGACTACTCCGAAATGCTCAGTACTCGATATTCAAAAATAATCTGTTCCAATCATCACTTTGATACAAGTATTCAGGCTCAAATCAAAGTACTCAGGCTCGATTCAAAGTACTCAGTATTAAGTGTCGAATAGATACTTAAAAAAACTGAATTCTGTTTGCATTTACCGGTATTCAGAAATGATTCTACTCGATTTCGAATTTCAATAATTTTCAAGTACAATACTTGTAACCATTTTAGTTAGGCATTCATAGGACGTAATCCTTAAATTATATGCGATTACAATTACTTTAATTGTAATCATAAATGTTATACTTATGGTTAAAATAGTTGAAACCTTAAAACTTTAAGGATAAGATTACTGTAATCGTAATCATGAAATACGAGGAGACCGCACAGGCCTGTGTTATTTTTGATTATTATTTGTATGTTAAATAACGCGTTTACAAATGCAACGAACATACTTATTTTAAGACATTTTACAAAATCTCTTATCAAGATAAAAAATCCCCATACACAAACTTTGCCACTGATAAAACTTATACATATCTAGCAAACAAAATGACATATGGTAAGCAATAATTTTTGCCTGTGGAGAGGAGGAGGACAATCCTCCTCAAAGGAGGACGGTTGGTCAGCTTAACTTAGGTATGTTTTTATGCGGTAACTGCGTTCTTCTGAAAGCCGCATAAAAAAATACGCATAAAAAAGTTCTTTACTTTCACACAAGAACAGTGGATGCGTTCCAGCAATTCCAAACACCGCATAAATTCATATACTCTATGTAAAAAATTCTTAAAAACAGCATAAAAAAATCCAGTAAGGCAATATCAGGCAAAAAAAAAAAATTATTTCTTCACTTCAACACTTACTATTCCATGTAAAACTGAAAATTAATGAAATAAATAAAATTGTATCTGTATATTCAACATTTTTATTGAGCTTGATGCCGATTTTAATGAAAAACTCATTGGGGAAAAGCAACAATTTATTTTAAAAAATGGTAAAAGTGATAGCTATTTCGGAATCACGTCATTTCCTCATCAGACTTCTTTCAGTAGGATTCGAACCGACGATCCCACTGACTCAGCCAGTTGCCTACGCACTGTGCTAAGTTCGCTTTGTGAATTATTGTTGCTTTTTTCCACTATTTCATTTGTTAAGCCAACTACAATCAAGCTATTCCAGTGCTATTTAAACTTGATTTTTCCGGTGCATTTTCTAAATCACAATATGTGACAATATCGGCAACAATTAGTGCGCGCGACGGCCATTTTAATTTGCTACGTCACAAAGACTAACAACACTTCATTGGTTTCTTGGTGGTCTTAAGTCACTCTTTTTTATTCTCGAAATTTCACATCCACAAATCCACTTTCCGCATAATTATACAAAAAAAAATATCTCTTTAGCACTTTATAAAAATATTGTAATTTTATATATTTGATCCAAATATTGTTTTGATATATATTGGTTTGGGTGGCGAGCAATCAATAACACCTCTAAGCGCAAAAGGTTAATATACAGACGTATACCTACATACATATATACAAGAAAATTTATATTTCTGAAATAATAAATAAAACGTGCGATACGGAATTCAAATTCCACTTAAATTCTGTGTAAAGCTTTATTGGATTGTGGCTAGGCAATTACATAGTACTCGCTAAAGAGTTGTCAGAATCATTTTCCTGAAAGCGTTCTTCTAATTATATCAAGCCATGGATAAGTTTATTCGTCTGAAAGACGCTATGACAGAATTTGAGGCCGACTACAACGACACGGCCCAAACTGATCACACCAAATATACTCTTGCCATTCAACAAGAGGAGTTGAAAACTGTATGGAAGAAGGCGAAGGCAGCATATGAGGAATTGGTAAATTCTGATACGTTAGTCGCTAAAGCAGTATCTGCTGTGAAACCCAAATATAAAAGTTAGTATGCTGTATACTTTGCGATGCATGTCAAACATGGCAGATCTGCATGCAAAGCTCGTTAAAAGCGAAAAGATACAGAGGGTACGTCGGTCCAAGAACATAACATACACCTAACTCCAGTTGAAAAATTGTTCCATCTGAACCAAAAAACGCTGGGTGAGGCCAAAGATATAGTTAGGAAGTGTCCTCTTACTAACGAAGGATTTGCCACAGCGTGGCAGATAGGTTCGAGAATAAACGTATTCTCGTAAATTCTCAACTACAAATTCTTTTTAATTTTAAGGCGATGGAGAACGAGTACGGCATCTCCATTAAGAAATTACAGCGAGATATAAGTAATTGCATCTCACTTAAAAGCCATAAAATAGATATTTCAAACTGGGATCTCTGCTCAACTAAATTGCCAGAAAGCACTCTAGCTCTGTGGGAGGAAACTATCGAAAACAAGACGGAAATATCCAAGGCGCATCCTTACAAGGTGGTGTCAATTGCATATAAGTAAAAGTCCCGTGTATTTTGTTATTGCTTTTTGGTACAGGAGGATGTCAAAACGAAATTGAATATGAGAAAATTTTCGTCATTTCGTTTTGTTGACATCCCAAAGTTGCGCCACTTCGTCTTGGATGACATTCTCCTGTACTAGTGTAGAGACCAAAATATCCAATCAGCTGAACAATCAACACCACCTTGTATTGATGCGCCTTGGAAATACCCAAGTGGGAGGATATGGACAAATTTCTGTCCAACAGATTCCAAACACTTGAGACCGTCTCGGGCATAACTGGAATTAAACATACGAAAAACCCGAAACCACATAATAGTAGAATTCAAGGCCGTATTTAGGCCAGTTTTTGCCAAGTTTTGACGTATTATTTTTGTTGTTATTGGACTTTTGTTATCTTTTTAAATAAAAATATAGTTCATTCTTTAACAAAACCCGTGTAAATCCATGTTTCCAAATTTGAGTAGTCCTTTTGCAAAGGCGCTATGTAAATTTTTTTCGATTTTTAGTTTTTGGTGAGTAACATACCAGTATTTAAAGTAGTTTCGTGTCCACTAACAATACAGTGCAAAATCTTTCTAATTTCTGAAAATATAGCATCAAATTTTAAATACTTATGCAAAAGTCGCTATAATACCTATTTATACACTTTCAAAAGTCTACATCTTCTGATGAACTTAGAAAACTGCAAGAAAACGTGGTAGTTTCGGTGCCTAGTTGAAGGCGTCGTAAAAAAGAAGCAGACCTACCTTCAGGGAAGAGAGAACGCGAAAAGCTAAAGAAAGATAGCTACGTAAAAGTAACTGTTTCAAAACTCGCTATATTAAATTTGTATATATAAAATTTGCAAAAACTACCACACTGCGATTTTGTTTTTTAATGTTATTACGCTCTTGTTTATCCAAATTTTCAGATAATAAAGAGAAATATACAATTTGAATGTTACTTGTTGTTGTAGACGTTTTTTTTAATTTATGCCTTACTATTATAAAATCACATAACCTTGTTTGCAAGTGGACTACTCATTTGTGCAATATTAAAAAAAAAATTCAACCAACTTTCGTGCAAATTTCGAACTTTCAAAAATCGATCGACATTTTTAGCCATTTGAAACTTGTACTTTATTCTACTAGAATTTAATGGGCTGCAAAACTGCATACTCAGAATTTAATCAAAAAACTCGAAATTTTTACGAAAATTTGTAGATTTTTTTTTTTAATTGCATAAATTTTTAAGGCAGTGTCACTCGATAGGTACATTTGTACAGATTTGTAAATTTTTATATTGGGCTATTGGTAAAAAAATGGGAAAATTTTTTTTTTGTAGTCAAAAGATTGGTACAATACAGCGATGCTCTATTGAAAATTTTCAATAAATTAGTTTTCGTGATTGGGATAGTGAAATACATTTTGGGTGTTCACACAATTGGGATACGATTTACATCAAATTTTGGCAAATACCCAATCGTGTGACACTGCCTTTAAACTTGTATTTATACGGATGTTGGTAAAGAACGAACTATAAAAAACTAACCGAAATTAAATAACAACAAAAATAATATTTTAAAACTTGTCAAAATTTGGTGCGGCTATAATTTTTTTGACTACTGTACATAAGTTGGCTATGGTTACTCGGCCGTGCTATCATAGTAGCATAATGCTACTCATATTTGACTTACAAACAAAATACGGGCAGGAATTTCAAGATTTCAACCCTGTTTTTATGAAAATTTTATTTTTATCAGCATTTTTCTTTTATATCTTAAGAAAGCACATATATGTAGACGACGTTCTATCTGGACTTCGAAGACACTAGCACGGTTAAGGCTCTGGGCATCAGACGGAACGCCCATTCTGATAAATTTTACTTCAAAGCTAAGCCAATTGAGAAACAAGATAGACAAACAAAAAGGGCAATACTCTCGGCTATTGCCAAATTATTCGATCCGTTAGGGTGGCTTGCACTGTTTGTAATTACCGTGAAAATTTTAATGCAAAATATTTGGTTAGAGGGAACCGGGTGGGACGAAGTTGTATCAACCTCCACATTAGACCGTAGGGAAAACTTTAAGGCAAGCTACAGTCACATCGAAAGGATTCGTATCCCTCGTTGGATGTACTTTTCACCGACAGCCAAAGTCGAAATATACGGGTTTTGCGACGCCTCAGAAAAGGCACATGCTGCTTCTCTTTATATTCGCGTCGAAAAGGATAACAAGGTCTACACCAATCTGCTGCTATCTAAAACCAAAGTTGCACCAGTTAAAACGATCTCGCTTCCCCGCTTAGAACTTTGTGGGGCGGTTTTACTTTCAGAAATCCTCGATTCGATTGTCAATAACCTGAGCTTTGACCATCTTGCGACAAAAATGTGGACGGATTCGACCATTGTCCTCGCCTGGATTCGAGTAACAAAACTAGTAGGTCGGGAAAGAAAATTGGTATCATGTTGAAATCCGTCAGACTTAGCCAGTAGAGGACTTCCGGCGCAAGAGTTAGTAAACAATTCCCTGTGGTGGGAGGGCCCTTCTTGGCTGGAAGAAGATCACTCCAAATGGCCCACTCAAGAAAATGACTATAACACAGTGGTAGAAGAGAAAAGGGTGCAGATACACGCAACAACAAAGTTAGACATCAACTATGATATTATTGAAAGATTTTCTGATTTCTCGAGAGCTTTGAGAGTTTTATCTTATGTAATGAGATTTTCTCAAAGAGCTCACCCCAAAACCAGAGCTTTATTTCAGGCGAAATCTTATTCAATTTCAGCTGATGAAATTAAAGCATCGATAAACCGCTTGATAACCATCTGCCAGAAGAAGCATTATTGGGAGGAGTATTCGCACTAAAATCTCAAAAATTAATAGGTTCAAAGAGTGAAGTACTACCCCCTAAGCCATTTATCGATAAAGACGGCATTATGAGGACAGATGGCCGCCTAGGAGCATCTAGTGATCTCGCCTATAACGAGCGTCACCCAGTTATCCTGCCATATAACTGCCACCTGTCTCGTCTGATAGTCCAGTTCGTCCACAAAGTCTCGCTGCATGGCGAGAATCAGCTCATGTTGCGCCTAATCCAAACACAGTATTGGATACCTAAGGTAAAAGATATGATTAGGTCCACCATTCATAACTGCAGCTAATGGAAATTCTTCCCAAACCAACTCAGGAGTCGACTTTGCAGGCCCCTTTGACATACAGAGTAACAGTGGACGAGGCTGTCGTATGTCCAAAGGATATCTCTGCCTATTCGTCTGTTTCCCAACTAAGGCGATCAATTTGGAAGCTACCTATGACCTAAGCACTCAATCTTTCTTAGCAGCATTTTCCAGGTTCGTTTCAAGAAGGGGATGCCCACAAAATATCTACTCCGACAATGGTACCAACTTTGTCGGAGCTTCTAGAGCTTTGAGAGCGGAAATAAAAGCCTTTTTGACTGATTCACGCGATAGAACTTTAGCTAAATATGCCCACCAAATGCTTTCATGGCTCAACTCCTCACATGGGTGGACTCTGAGAACCAGGAGTTAAGAGTTTTAAAAGCCACTTTACGAAAATCGCAGCAAACTATAAATATACGTTTGAAGAGTTTACGACACTTCTATGCCGAATTGAATCATGTCTGAATTAGGGTTGCCAGATTTTGAAACGGAGAAAGGAGTACATTTATATTTTCGATAGAAAAAAAGCAGTACATGACATAAAAAAGGAGTACAATTTTTTTTAATTTTTTATGCAATTTATTGTTACAAATTACCATTAATTAGGTACAAACAAACAAAGATATTTTAGAAATCTTTTTGAAAGCAACAATAAATGTGAAAAATAAATATTTATATGGGTTGGCTTTCCAATAGGGATGGTTGTTAAGAGATGGTGATCGAAGGGGGAGTGGACGTGGCCCCTTTTCCGACGTTTTTGGAGAGGGCATGAACCGCCATTGACAAAAATGTTACTCCCGACCACCTAAGGCCCCTATGGCTCCCCAGGGGCCCCTTAGAAAAATTGCTAAAAGTAACAATTTCCACTTGCGTCCACAGTATTTTTGCGTAGAATTCGGTTTTCAATGACCGCCCTTATAGGAAAGTTTCCCCAACTAAAAAACTAAAAACTACAAAAGAATTCCAGACTCTTTCTGAATGTATGGCCATTTTTTTAATTTAGGCCTTATAATTAATTTAATATTTTACTAATTTTCATACTCGAGCGCCATGCACCTAAGGCCATGCTTACACCTTTTCACTATCACACTTAACTTTGCTTACTAAGTAGTGTATGCCACAATATGAAATTTTTTTAAAAATAAAAGGGTTCTTTATAGATTTCGGGTTTTTTTGTTAACTTTGTAAATATTTTACTTTAATTTTATTAATTGGTTTAAAAATTTTAATCCTGATTTGCATTTGCCAGCTTTGGGAGATAAGTACATGCGGCACGAACCTCTTCAGGTGTATTTTTTCTTAGGTTTTGTATAAAAAAAAGAAAAACAAACTTGTATAGGGTTTGTCGAATGAATGCCCTCCTAGTCACCAGTTTCGAGTCTTTTCGATTGCTGACTATGAGGCCTTATGTTGGACAAAAGACGGAGTATAAAGGACCCAAATGGGGGAAATTAGCCTTTGGTTACAGAAGATATGTAATAAAGTAACCGACGAAGACTTGCGCTTTTCTCCCAAACCCTCTGGTAAACCCAAATGAATGTTAAATTTAAAGACTATACAATAACTACTTTTTTTACTTGCGCTTTTCTCTCAAAGTGTTTACCGCCGGTAAACCCAAACGAAGGTTCACATTTAAAAAGCAAATTAATAAAATTGAAGTAAAATCTGTGGATAATTTATTTAAAAAAAAAAACTGTGCAACAGATATTATATACGATAAAATATTAATAGCTGGAAAAAGGAGTACAAAAGAAGTGCAAAGCTAATAAAGGAGTATATTTCCAGAAATTTTTTTTGGGAGCACAAGGGAGTACATTGCAATAAAAAGGAGTACGTTTACTCCAAAAAGCAGTACGTCTGGCAACCCTAGTCTGAATTCTCGACCATTAAGCTTCTCGTCGAACCAACCATCAGACTTGGAACCACCTACTCCAGGTCACTTCTTGATTGGTGAACACCTATTAGCTCCACCCGAAATTGATGTCAACGAAAATCCTGCCACGATTGTAAATCGTTGGCAGATATTAAAGGCCCTCCATCACACGTTTTGTAACCGATGGAATTCAGAATATCTATCTGAACTTCAGATACGCAACAAATGGAAGCATCCTCAAGCCAACATTAAAATTGGAGACCTCGACATAATTAAGGAAGACAACCTACCACCGAATGACTGGAGACTCGGAAGAGTAGTCGAATTACACCCTGGTTCGGATACCAGGCTACGCGTAGTGGATATCACCACCGAAAGAGGCCAGGTAACAAGACCGCTAGTAAAACTAGTCCTACTACCACCATACAGTTAATCAAATGAGGAATCAACAGAGTCTTCGTAAATCAATTATCCTTTGATTGATGTGGCAACGTTCGTACTGTGCGGTCGCTTAAACATTCGTTTGAAAGAATTTCTAAAGTTACTTTGTTTATCTAAGTGCTAAGCAGTTCTAATTTGTGTAATTTATACTGGAAAAGGCTATTTGAAGCCAAGCTCCAATAAATTGTTGTGTTTTAGACATAAAGTGCGTGGATTAATAATTAAAAATTAATATTCTTGTCATTCCTTGTGCATATTTGCCTCTTTTGGTGCATTATTGTTGTTTTGCGTGAGAGTGCATTTTCCCATCTTCCGCGATTTATCATACATTTTGCTTATCATCGATCAAATAATTTTCCTGCAAACAGCTGATTTTGGCTTGCCTTTATGCTTTTAAGATTTTTGGCTCAGTGGCTTTAAAACTGTTAAGCTCAGCACGGTTTCTAACCATTGAACTTACAATACTTAGACTTCTGTGTCTCTCAAACGCTCATCTTTGCTACTATTGTACTAAAAGCGTACACTGTGAGTTTTTCTTGTACATACAAATCGTTACTGCATACTTCGCGCTACAATTTATTCATCCTGCTGTTTTGAAAAATGTAACATTAAAAACGACTTAGACCCAGCAAAAAATCGATAATCGCTTTTAGTGGTAACGTGTTCTAGAAGGCATAGCGTTATAACGCCTTCGAATTTGTTCGCTTCTTTTAGGCATTGCCGGTAATGCAAAGTACAATGTCCTACAATATTTTATTTATTTCGCATCTTTGTTTCATTTCGGGCAATGCAAAGTAGAACGTCCGATAATACTTGTTTTTAATTCGCTTCTTTGCTTCATTTCGGAGAATGCAAAGTAGAATGTCCAACACTTTTTTTTAGCTTCTTTGCTTCATTTCGGAGAATGCAAAGTAGAATGCTGCATCGTAGTCAGGTGAAAAATATAATGAATATCCAAAAACTCTTTTTCTACCGTTACTTTCTGTGGAAATTTGTCTCGCATAAAAAGCGATTCCCATCGCCTAGCTCGTTTCCACTTTCGTTTCTGTGGTAATCGTGTTTTTGCTGGGGAGCGTTGCGTTGCGTGTTGGTTGTGTGATGACTTAGCTCACGTAAAATGTGCTGGTCTTAATGGTAGGGTGGCCGATATCATAACCGATAACAAAGGTGTTCGTTGGTCTTGCCCCAAGTGCAGATCAACCGAAGTTGAGCTTTGTAAAATGTTTAGGAGCGCCAGAAGTGGCTTCCAGGAGTTGGGTAAGGAGTTAAATCTTCTAAACGAAAAGTTTAAGCGCTATGAAGATGCATTTAATAAAGTCTTTATGCATCGCATTGAATCTTAATCCTCTCCATCACCCAAGCTTAAACAAGCTCCAAAAAAGCGGAAGCATGGAGGAGACAGTATTGTTCCTAATCCCATTGCTTTAGACATTGACACTCCGCCAATTGATTCTTTGCCTACTCCCGGCTTAAATAAGGAATTAATAAGTTTTAATTATCCGTGTGTTGAGTTATCTCAAGCTGCATCTTCCTCAGGTGTCACTACAAGGGCTGCAGCAAAAACGACAGCTGTGTCTGAGCAACGGTTGCCAGACGTACTGATTTTATCAGTACAGTACTGATTTTTCAACTCTTGTACTGATTTTATTCATTCCTTCAATCAGTACGCTAATGTCCTGATTTTACAAAATTTGTACTGATTTGTACTGAATTTTCTATTCAAACAAAATACTTTAGTCTTTTCTTAAGGTTTTTACATAACGTTAGAACTTCCTTAAACTGTACTGTAAAAATAAGAAGAAAATAATTTAATTATAGTTATCATGTTTTAGATAATGTTTGATATGCCCAAGAAAGTAATACAACAAAACGATCAATCGTTTTATGGGCATATCGCCGGATCGTTACGTACCAGTTGCGATAATATTAATTAATTAATTAATCCCAACGGCTTTTAACCCTCCATTCCCGCCCAACCGACACGAGGGGCGCAGTCCGCATGACGTACGGAATCTTTTTTTTTTAAGTTTTTTGTTGCCGAATAGTGGAAACAGGAGTTTGTTAAGTGTCGAGATCTAAAACTATTCAGCTACAGAATCAAATTCATCAGCTGATTGGATATGCTAAAGATAGTATTTCAATTATTGAGAGTGGAAATAATAGTTTTCTTTATAGTAAAAATCGAATCCGAGACGTCAAATGTGCTGGAATGACAGTTAAAATACTGACATAAACCACGGAATGATTCGTTTAGTTCAAAATTAGTCGAAAGTGTCTTGACACTCGAGAAGGAACATTAAAATTTACCTCAGCCAGGAGAGCCGGGCTATTAATCAAGCCTGTCATTAATTTTACGATAAATAGTATACCTAGCATTTCTCTACGGCTTGCGAGTGTAGGCAAATTTATGAGCTTTAGACGACTTGTGTAAGGGGGGAGATTGTAATCTGAATCCCAGTTAAAATTACGCAATGCAAAAAACAAGAATTGTTTTTGAATTGATTCAATCCTTTCTGAATGAACTTGGTAGCGGGGATTCCAAACAATAGATCCGTATTCTAGTATAGGTCTAACTAAACTGGTAAAAAGAGCTTTTGTAACATAAGGATCTTTGAACTCTTTTGACAATCGCCTTACAAATGCAAAAAACGCCTTTGGCTTTATTGACTGTGACATTAATATGATGGTTGAAATTGAGTTTGGAATCCATTGTGATACAAAGATCGACAAAATTGGACACCTGCTCCAGATTATAATTTGATATTGAATAAACAGCTGGTTGAACAGCCCTCCGAGAGAAACACATAACTTTACATTTTTGAAGGTTTAGTGGTATAGTTTGTATTACACCAACTAACCACGTTGTTCAGATCCGCTTGTAACAAAGACCTTTCTTCGATAGAGGACAATGTTTTAAAAAGTTTCACATCATCGGCATACATTAAAATTTTTGAATGTTTTATTATAGAAGAAATATCATTAATGAATATCAGGAACAGAATCGGAGCAAGGTGGCTTCCCTGAGGAACCCCTGAAGAAACTTTAATGATGTTGGAAGAACAATTATTAACAACTAGAGTGCGAGTTACTGTCGAAATTCGACAGTTTTTCTAGTTTTAGAAGCCTTGGAGAGGTTTTCTAACTTAACACGTAGCAAAACTTATACGGTACAAATTAACTAACCGGAAAATCTTCTGTTGGTCTTTGGAGGACCTCGGCAGGACTTGGACTTGACCCGATACATTCAAGTTTATCGATAAATTTTAATGATTTGATACATATCGATAGTTCGATGAATTTCAAGAACACTAAAATTCGATAACTCAACAAAATTCGTTAACTCGACGATTTTCGATAAATGTGAAATTCGATGGCTCGATAAATTTCGATAACTCAAAAATGTAAAAACTTTGGATACCTTTATAAATTTTTACTTTTGACATCTCCACATTTTTCGAAAGCTATCGAACAATTTTGATATCTCATTACACTCTGTTAGCACGATAAAATTCGATAAGCAGTGATAAATCGATAAGCTTATATAATCTTGAAATTTCGATAAATCGATATATATTGAAAATTCCATAAACTTCGCTTCGTTGAACCAACCAATTTCAGTAGATCAATAATTATCGATAACTCTGTAAGTTGAAAGAACTCCATGCATTACGTCACCTCGATATATTTCGTTAAGTCTATAAATAATGATCATTCAATAAATATCGATAACTTGATACATTTCTTTAACTTGACAAATTTCGTTAATCCCACATGTTTTTATAGCTCGATAACTATCCGTAAATTTGGACAACTTAGTTTCTGTGTCTATAAATTTCGACAACTCAGTAAACATTGATCGGTTTGAATAATTCGATACGGTGCGATAACTTAATAAGCATGGATAAATTTCGATAATTATAAACTTCGATGATTCGATAAATTTCAGTAACCTTTATGGCTGATTTTATTTCGATTCCTATCGGAAAATTTCAGCTCTGTTAACCTTATGTATTTCTCATTGTCTCCATTTTCGCCTTTATCTCAATTTTCGACTTTATCTTCACTTTTGCCTTTTTTTTCTTCATCGTTATCACTTGTTTCTTCATCTTCATATTTATCTTTATTTCAAAGTTTAATTTCAAATACGAAGTAAAACCAAATGCGAAACCGCTTAAATTGAATAGGTTGCAAAAACAACCATACACAAATATGGAAATTTTTAAACGACGATTTTCAACCAATTTCGAAACTATAAAAACTCTCCTCATCTACAGAATTACTTTTCCAACGGTGTTTTTGGATTTGAAATCGGTAACTTTACCTTGGTCTTCATCTTTGTTTTTATCTTTCACATCTTTGCTTATATCCTTTTCTTTTTCTTCTCACGCTGATGAGATGAGGTGCGATGACGTGATAAGATGTGACGTGATTTTATGTGATGTGATGCATCCTATCATGTCATGTGTTGTCATATGCTGTGATGTCATGTCATATGATGTCATACCATACGATGTCATATCATGTGATGTCAAGTCATGTGATGTCATGCCATATAATGTGATGTCACGTGATATCGTGTGATGTGATATCATATTATGTGATGTAATATCATGTTATGTCTCTTTATATCATGTGATAAAATGTGATGTGATGTCATGTAATGTGATCACATTCCATGTTCCAATTAGTATATCGATAACCCTGTTGGTAACTGTGTCGATAAAAATACCGATAACAATATCCATAAACATATAGAAAAATACAACGATTGTAAGATCGATTAATTCATCGATAAATATAACAATCATCAGTATCGATTATTGTACATATCGTTAAAAATATAAATGACTAAATCGATAACAAAATCAATTATTTAATCGATTATTATACCTATAACAATATCCATTATTGTATTGATAACAATATCGATTATTATTATTGATTATTATATCGATTACAATAGCGGTTATTTAATCAATAACAGTATCGATAACAATATAGATTATTTTATCGATAGCAATATCGATTATTATATCGATAAAAATATCGAGTTTTATATCGATAACAATATCGATCTTCACCTCATCCTTTTCTTCATATTTATCTTTATTTTTGCATATTCCTCTCACCTTTACCTTAAAGTGTTAAAATTTACTTTGATCGTCGTTTTTGCCTGAACCTCTAGGCATCTTTGTTTTTGTTTTTATTCTCAAACCGTTAAACCGCTGAGTACCATTTCCATGTGCATTATTCCCCTCGAATTTTACGATTTACTCCCAACCAACTGCCGCTAAAGAAGTTTCACTTCATAAATTCAAGAAATGTTCTTACCATTTCAGTTACCCTAATTCTTATGTATCGGTCATTGTCTCCATTTTCGACTTTATCTTCACTTTTGCCTTCTTTTTTTTTGACTTCATCGTTATCATTTATTTCTTCATTTTCATATTTATCTTTATTTCGAAGCTTAATTTCAAATGTGTAGTGAAGCAACAGGCGAAACATGTCAAATTGAACATGTTGCAGCAACATGTATACACAATTCGAAAATGTTTAAACGACGGTTTTGGCCAATTGTGAAACCATAAAATCTCTGCTCAACTACGGAAAAATGCCTTTCCAACGGTGTTCTTGGTTTTGAAATCGGTTCGGTAGAATCGCCAAACGAACGGAGACAAAATTTATGTTAGCGTATTAATATATAGATAACTCTTTGTATTCTATCAGAGAGGTAAGATGAGATCCATTGAAGAAGACTGGGCTGAAAGCCGATTAGGTCGAGTTTACGAATGAGTAACGAGTGACATACTTTGTCAAAAGCTTTACTGAAATCTCTATATATTTCTCTAAAACCGTTTGAGACATGAGTTGTAAACTCCAATAAATTAGTCATAGTAGATTTTCCTTTAGAAAACCCGTGTTGAGATTGTGTAATTGAAGAAGATATAGAATATGTCAGCTGGTTAACAATAATTGCTTCGAATAATTTGGGGATAGCGGAGAGTTTCGCTATGCCTCGATAGTTTTCTATAGAGGACCTGCTGCCGTTTTTGTGAAGTGGTATTATGAAAGACTCCTTCCAGGCTGACGGAAAACGCCATGTTTAAGTGACAAATTGAGTTCTTAAAGGCTCGCAGATGTTCTCAGCGCAGTTTTTAAGAAAACCGGTCGTAATATGATCAGGTCCAGGCCTAAATGACGCTTTTAAGGTTTTTAAATAGTGTAAAACTTCATTCGAAGATATTACTGGAATATAAGCAGAGTTGATTGGACAACGCTCGTACGGATAGTCTCCACTTATAGGGAAGTCTACAGAATAATTGCACCTAAAGAACCGAGCAAACATGTTGGCAATGAGTTGGCTGTCGCTAGATACAATGTTGCGATAATGCATAGCGGACGGAAAACCATGTGCCTTACGCTTTGAATTTACGAAACCATAAAATGATTTAGGATTGTTAATTAAATTATTCTTAATTTTACATAAATATGAATTATAACATTTCTTATTTAATGCAAAGTAGCTATGCCGCAAAACTGAGTACCTTAGGTAATCACTGTGCAAGCCCGTTCTTTTATACAGTTTAAAAGAGTGCGACTTTTTATTTTTCAATTTTTTAAGCTCTTTGGTGAACCATAATTGTATTGGTTCTTCATGAACAATATTACGTTTTGGCACATACTTTCGAAACAAATTGAAAACAGTATCATTAAAGTGCTCAACGCTACGCTCCACTTCATCTTTATATATTGGCCAAGATAACTTTGAAAGTTCTTTGTTAATTTTCCTGAAATTTGCTTTCGCAAAAACATATCTAGTACTTGAACTTGACTTATTATTATGTATTTCATCTACGACTTCGTAGCTTAACTCAAGAGCAGGATGGTATGCATCTTCCGGCAAAACTAGGGGATCACACCGATTAATAGAGGCCTTCGGAACATCATCAACGTAAATGAGATCCAAGATCTTTCCAAACTTATTTGGACATATATTTATTTGTTTGAGGCAAAGTTTAAATTCGGTATATTCAATGACAGGAAGACTAACTCCCACGGATGGTATCGATGAATGCACCGCAAAAAGAACACCACCGCCGATTCTGCCCTCGCGGTCGCTCCTGTATATCTGATATTCATTTGGAAGAATTTCGGAATTAAAAATATGAAGTTTTAGCCATGTTTCGGTCAAGGAAATAATATTATAATTGCAGTCAAAACCTTTTAAATATAAGTCAGTTAATTTGGTATTAAAACCTCTAACGTTTTGATAGTAAATACTTAAATTAGACTTGCGAGTTAGTTTTTTGAATCCGAATTAAGATTAGAAATTTTAGCTACGTTATTATTACTTTTATTAGGTTTATACTCAAACTCGCGAACAAACGCCCCGGTCAGCCAAAATTAACTATTTAGTAGGGAATCAAAATCTTCGGAAGCTACATCAATTTTAAAAGATGAAATATCGCGATCGTATTTAAAATTAAATTTACGAATAAACACATCTCTAGTTCTAATTTTAGTCGATATGTATGACTTTATATCATCCGAAGAAGTATCTTTAGCAAATCTGGAGACAAAGATTGATCTTCTCGGAGGAATTACAACCAACTTTTTGGTAATGATGTCTGATGTGCGGGGCTCCGAATTATTTGGAGGAACTAAGTTAGACAGTGCGGCTTGAGATGTTGATGGCAACACTGTTAAATCAACGGTTTGACTATTTTTAGAAGTAGACCTAGTGGATATGGCTTTAGATATCGGAGGCTCCAATGCCTGAGGGCATGGAGAAGATAGATTAATAAGTTCCAAGGACTGGGATGGAGGATTTTTTTTACTAGAATCCGTGGCTGTCTTTTTAGGTGGACTAATAACACGCCCACCTTTATTTTCTCGGCTATCGTCAGAGTGCGGAGGGTTGTCGAGACAAGTGAAAGACCTAAACATTTTTTCGTAATGCTTAAATTTCTCTACAAGCACCGACAGATCCTTCCCGATCTCAGAAAAACCATTTCTGGACTGTCTAAAGAGTTTAAATAAATCAACTTCGGTTGATCTACATTTTTGACAAGACCAACGAAGACCCTTACCCTCGTTAATAGCGTCTACTCTACCGCTCAAACCAGCACATTTTATATGGGCAATCCCATCGCAGAGCCAGCATGACACATAGGAGTCGCTTTTAACGTTGCAATTGGTGTAAATACACGACATGTTTAAAATTATAGTTATTTTTAGGTTTTAGAAGCAAAAAAGCAAAAACAGTTTTGAAAACGATGTATTAATCAGTGAACCAATCAGCTGGTAAATATCAGTTGGAAAGCTATGTAGCGAAAAGTTTTAAATGCACTGTATATTAGACACCTAATAAACACAACGCAAACAGCTGTCACAAAGATGAAACAGCAGAAATGCCAAAAAGACAAAAAGAGCAAAATCAATGTGCACAAACAAAAACAATTGTACAACAACAATATATTATATGAAACAAAATACTCGGCACATGCAATTAAGAATATCAAGTTAAATTAATCAAATTTACAGGAAATTTTGATGTTTTACTTATCTTTAAATTGTGCACCAGAAGTTTATTAACACGTTTTTTTAATTTTTTACTTTAATAAGCGTAAACAGCTTTATAAAACACAAAATTTAAACAGATCACAGAAAAACACAGCTTCACAGCTTGACGTTTGCGTAAATGGAGCTTAAATTATTTAAAAAGAAGGTTTAAATTTTTTCATTTTGGTTGTTTGTGTTTCCGACAGGGTAGGATTTTCCGTCATCCCTTGTCAAATTTGGTTTGGAGACAAAAATTTTTGTCGAGTGGTGTTAGTCATCTCGAAAATAACTTTCAGTTTAGTGGCAAGCAGTGCGCGCTTCCACTTCGCAACGCCTGGGTTCAAGCCCTGGCCAAAGCAACATAGCAAAAAATATAGAAAAAGGTTCTAAAAAACGACAGAAAATACAAAGAACAATCAAAAAATACATTTATTTTAGAAATGTTTATATTACAAGTAAAAAGAGAAAAACTATGAACTAGTTTCATTATATGAAAAATTTGTACTTTGAATCTTTGACTATTTTATCCTTTCGAGCTTCTAACTCATAAAACTTTAATCTGTATAGTTCTAGTAACATTGAACCACAAGATGTATTTTGAAGTTTTCTGGCAGCATTTTCATTCGATTTTCGTGAAGAAAAGCTTTGAATGTACTAAATGTGTGCTCGACGCAAGTTGATACAAGTGGAGCCCAATTTAAATATGGAACGCTTGAAACGTTCATATTATCAGGAATAAGGGCGTTTTCCTCGCCCTTTGCAATTTTAACCACACCCCTTTTTGTCTCCGAGCCTACGTTAGCTGAGAAAGCCAACACCAATTTGGCAAGAGGTCCCTGCGCTTCTATAAGTATATTTTGTATTCTTAAAAAAAAAAAAATTGTCAATGCTATAATCACTTTTTTAAAGGTAGAAAAGGCAAAAAAAAGGCAAATATCTTAAAAAAGGTAAAAAAAGGCAACATCAAATGTGTATATATGGAATCAGGGAAAGCTAAATCGTGGACCTTCTTAATCGAATATGCTCTATCTCGTTAGCAGAAAAAAAGGCAATTTCCATAAAATCCGTTCCCTGTTAATAACAATAAATTTCAATATTCGAATGGCTTTCGCCTATAATTTACAACTCCTTTTTCCCAATTCTCTGATTTTGTAAAAGAGTTTTGCATACAAGACTTAGAGTTAGATACCCTTTTTAGCGAATTCTTAGTCTTTCACACTTTTTTCGTAGTGGAAAAATTATTTTAGCCATGAGGAAATATAGATGAACTCCTTAAAAAGTGGTACTTTTTCACAGTATGAGAGGATCTTAAAAATACAGTTTGTTTCCTGGCGCAAAGAGAGAAACCGGCTTCTAATTAAAATTTTTGAAAGTGAACTTCAAATTAAAGTAATTTTAAAATGAAATTTATACAATTCTTTGACTATTTAAACACTGAAAATGGGAATGCCCTCATTATCAAAAAGTCACAAATATAAAATAATTTATTAGCTCCTGTGTATAATGATGTGTACACTCATTTTAAAATGAATAACACTTTTATTTTTTATGAACTATATTTTATTTATATACCAAAATATTGTTAAAAACAAGACCACAGGCGTTTTAAATTATTTTCTGTTACTTACATTCATAATTTTGCTTTGAATAAAAATGTACTGAAAAGTACTGATTTTTTAGCATGAAAAAGTCTAATGTACTGATTTCGCGCATAAAAAATCTGGCAACCCTAGTCTGAACCTACATCTCAAAGTGGACCTTCTCCGTTACCGAAAGAATTAATCGTAGTTCCTGCGAATAAATCTGTGTTTGTTTCGCGCTTTTCTAGTGAAACGTCGGTAGAAGATGTTAAGTCTTATATAACATCAAAGCTTAATCCCCGGCACATAGCTATTAGAACATTTAACATTTAAATATCAAAATTGATATTTACGCCGACCATTTTCAAAACATTGTTGATGGTTAATTCTGGCCCAATGGTGCTTTAGTTCGTGAGTTTGAGTTTAAACCTCGAGCTCGGAATGAAAATACTGTTCAAATTCCCTCCTCAGGATCAAAAAACTTATAAGTAATTTTTTCTTCAATATTTATTACCAAAATGTTAGGGGTCTAAATACAAAATTATCTGAGCTGTACTTAAGGTCTTTTGATTTAAATTATGAAATTTTTGTTTTTACTGAAACTTGGCTAAAACCGAATGTGTTTAATAGTGAAATATTGTGTAGTAAGTATGAAATATTTAGAAATGATCGCTTATATAGAAAAGGCGGAGGTGTTTTAATAGCTGTTCAGACCGACTTTTCCTCTGAAAAAGTTGTGTTCACAGGTTCAGATAATGTTGAATTCCTCTGTGTTAGAATACGGTGCCCCTCAAATAGTGTTTTTCTTTTTACAATTTATATTCCACCAAACTCTAACCCTTCGGCTTTCTTCAAACATTCTTCATTATAGCTCTCTTTATTTGCCATGGTCAAGCCCTTCCATTCGATTGTTGTGTTGGGTGATTGCAATCTAGCGTGTGTTTCCTGGGATTCGGTGGATGGAATTCTGGTGCCAAATTCTTCTCGGGATGTACTTATCAAATTTCTTGACGAACTTTCCGATCTTATTCTATATCAGGTTAATTTAGTTATCAACAACTTAGGTAAATGTCTTGATTTAGCGTTTATTGATGATACTGCTAAATGCACTATAATACGAGGCGATCCTTTAGTTATACCTATAGACCCTTATCACCCACCACTTGAGTTGTCCTTGGCACCATCCTACGATTCATGTTATTGTCCTGAAACTAGTAAGCCGAAAGGTCGGCGATATTCTTTCAAATACGCTAACTATGACAAGCTTAAAATAGCTAAATATATCTGAAATAATCTGGCCTGAGTACGATGAGGATGTTGAGAACAGTGCCTTACACTTTAGTAAAATCTTGAATAAGATATTCAGTAAACTCATTCCTCTTGTTAAAGAAAATACCGGACCTCGTAACTCGTTGTGGTTTAACTCAGAGCTAAAGCATTTAAAAAATCCTTTGTCATAAATACAATGCCTTAAACAGAAAATGTTACAGGAATTACATTAATAAAACTCGCATTAACATCGTTTCTAATCCCAAGTCATTTTATCATTTTGTTAACTCAAAACGTAAAATAAATGGGTTTCCCTCAACACTGAAATTAGAAGATGTTATTTCTAGTGATGATGATATGATTGCTGATATGTTTGCAAATTATTTTGAATCGAACTATTCTGTCGAGCCAAATGAAAAAACTTCTAGCTATCCTTTTCCACTCCCACAGTTTGACCACAACCGTATTCCTTCAATCTCCGCTGACAATGTTCTCCTTCATTTGAATAGTTTAAGAAATTCTTTTCTAAGTGGCCCGGATGGTATTCCCTCCTGTGTCCTAATAAGTTGTGCTGATTATCTATATAAGCCATTAACAAACATCTTCAATGCTTCTCTAAAGCAAGGAGTTTTCCCCTCTTTGTGGAAGGAGTCGTATATCATGCCGCTTTATAAAAATGGAAGCAGGTCGAATATTGGGAATTATAGGGGAATCGCTAAGCTGTGTGCCATTCCTAAATTATTTGAAGAAATCGTTACGGAAGAACTACCTTATTCCATAACACCCATTATCGATGTATCACAACACGGCTTTTGTAAAGGTAAATCAACTGTATCAAACCTTCTTGAATTCAGTACAAATGTGAACAATGGTTTCAAAAGGAATTATCAAACTGACGTCATTTACACTGATTTCAGCAAGGCTTTTGATAAAGTATCTCATTCAAACAAACTTAATAAAATTGGTTTCCGTCCAATCCTGCTGCGCTGGCTTTCTTCTTATTTCATTGGCAGGAAACAGAGGGTTATCTTTAAAAAATGTTCATCTCGTGTAATTCATGTGGCGTCAGGTCCCCTTCTGTTTATTTTATTCATCAACGATCTTCCAAATATTTTGAAGTATGCGAATTGCTTAATGTACGCAGACGACGTTAAGTTATTTAAGTTCATTGGTGCCCCAGGAGACAGGAAACAATTACAGGTGGACCTTAGTAATGTGTTTAAATGGTGCGAATTCTATGTCACTTAACTTGAAAAAGTGTAAATTTATGTGTTTCTCTATAAAACCCTTTCAATCATATAGATACCGCATTTGTGAACATAGTGTTGATCAGGTAACTAATTTCATCGATCTAGGCGTAACCATGGACTCTAAGCTTGAATTCAAGTCCCCTGTAAACTCTGTGTTAATAGAGCCAAGGGCGTCTTGGCTTTCATCAAACGTTGGGCTAAAGAATTCAGAGATCCTTATGTCACTAAAGCTCTCTTCACCTCCCTAGTCAGCCCGATCTTAGAATATGGGTCCGTCGTATGGAACCCTAGATATCAAACGCACTCTGACAGACTCGAGTCGGCACAGAAACAATTCTTATTATTCGGATTAAATAATTTGCCTTGGGATTTGACATTAAATCGCCCACCGTACAAAAGCCGCTTGAAGCTCATAAATTTGCCAACGCTGCACAGCCGTAGAGAGATGCTCGGGGTTTTGTTCATGATTAAGATCTTGAACGGGATGGTCAATAGTCCCTTTCTACTGAACCAGATCACGTTTTGTATTCCTTCTAGGCCTTCTAGACATTACAAGCCCATTAAGTTAACTATTTGTAGAACAAATTTTGAAATGCATGATACTTTTCGTTGCCTATGCCAGGACTTTAATAAGCATTACGACTATATTGACACCTCCGACTCACAATTTACCATTAAGAAAACCTTACTTGAGATTTTAATAAGTAACATGTAAACCCTTACATTGCACCTTATCGTTCAGCTGGTGTACTGTATTTCTGTTCAGCTTATGAGGTAAACGTAAACGTGAATCGCTTTTTTGTAACTAAATAAATTAATATCTTTAGCCGGGAACGAGAAATTACACAATATCTATGACTGCTTAGTACAACTGTAATCGGCTTCGTATATTTTCGCAGCCGCGTAAGACAATACGAGCATGGATCGGAAATTCGGCCTTTCCGACCATGATCAACAGCTTGTCCACAGCTCGGAGCGAAAACTAGAGCTTTCCGCCTGCCACACACTCAAAGTAATTACTTCGGGAACATGGATCGGAAACTCGTTCTTTCCGACCATGCTGAACAGCTTGTCCACAGTGCGGAGCGGATACTAGAGCATTCCGCCTGCCACACATTCAAAGTAATGATTTCGGGAACATGGATCGGAAGCTCGTTCTTTCCGGCCATGTGCAACAGCTTGTTCATAGCGCGGAGCGGACACCAGAGCTGTCCGCCTGCCACACATACAAAGTAATGTCTTCACGAACATGGATCGGAAACCCGGCCCTACCGACCTTGATCAACAGTCTGTCCGCAGCGCGGAGCGGAAACTAGGTCTTTCCGCCCGCCGCACACAAAAGTAGACTGAAGACTAGGCCTCGCCAGCTACCAAACTTGCTATTTTATGTTGTTATTATTATTATTATTATTATTATTATTATTATTATTATTATTATTATTCTTATAAATTACTATGTATCTAAATGTTCTATTCTCATTTGTCTGTACGAAAACATTTTTCTGTAGACCAAATAAATAAATAAAACGTGAAAGCAAACAGGTATTCCACTTCACAGGTACCTAGAGTATTCTACGACTGAAGCTCGCAAACATTAAATTCCTTCATTCAACTTCACTCATATTAGATATAAAACTCTTAGTTGTTTCAAATGTAATAAATCAATAAAAGTCCTTATAAGAATCCCCGCTGTCTCACATGATGAAAAGTTTTCCCGTACATTGGCCTAAATAAGGGTAATCTGAATATTGACCCTTGTGCGCCACGCCTTAACCGACTTCAATCGGGGCCTAAATTTATATGTGATACATTCTAATATAGTAGTACCGATTTTGGGTATTAGATGAAAAAATAGTATTTTAATTTTTTGAGTCTCCATAGAGGAATCTGAACTTTAACCACTGTTCGACACGGCTTATCCGTCTCCAATCGGAACCGAAATTGATATGTGATATCTTCGACTGTAGCAGCATCGACGTGGGGGTTGAGGCTTAGGAAGTCTGATGTAAAAATTTGCTTCCTACATTTAAGGACCACCCTAAAGCACATATATGTATATTTGGGAAGAAAAAGAAGTCCTCATGAAAGTAATAAACGTTTTGAAGTTGCTTTAACAAAATCGGTTCATAAATACTGCTTTTATAAATAACTCGACTTCAGCGCCACCTAGCGAGTTTTCTAGTAGCCTATAATAGGACCATGTATGCAAGGCATAATCTCTGAAAATTTGACTGAAATCTATCTCGTAATTTTTGAGTTAAGTCCAAACAACCAAAACGGCTATTATTTTATATATATAGATTAAATAAATGACAAAGTGTGTCATTATAGAATTTACAAGGTATTACACCTGAATCGCCTTGAATAGTCCAACAAGTTTTTTGACAAGAATTTGATCCACAAAACACACAAAAACCGTTTCCTCTCATCATGAATCACAAAATTTAGTTAGTAAAACTTCAACGGTTATATTTCATGTAACACCACGAGTGCTTTGATCGCCCATGATTGCGTGATGGCGGACGGAAAGGAGTAAGGGGACACACAGTCCATTGATACTATATAAAAAGTGAGCAAGCGGAGTTCCGAAGTTTTTCATGTATAAGTAAAATTATGTGAACAATTCGTGTTTTTCTTGCATACAAATTCTTAGGCCTAGTGATTTTAGCTAAGAAATTAGTAAAATTCAAATACATAAATAAGTTAAAAAAGTGATTTTTAACTGTTTTTCTTAAGCTAAAAGTTACATCATGTGCTATTAATTTTTCTTAATATATGGGGTATTCACAACGGTGTCGTATTATTGTATGTCGTGAGCTTTAAACGCCTAAAAAATATGCTACGGGGGTTCGCAAAGTACCATCAAATTCATATTATGAATTTTCGCAGTGTTAAAAAATAGTTGGTGGTGGGTTCAAGTTCTCTAAACATTTATTTAAGCTTCTAATGTTTACGACATACAACAATACGACACCGTTATGAATCCCTCAATAATTTTAAAATAATACTACTTCGATTTACCATTATTTCAATCCTAATTCAAACTATTTTGAAACTGGCATTAAATTAATCGTAATCGTAGACGCACTTTACTACACATGTAATTTCATCGCTCAGCTCAAATTAAGATAAAGGTTTTGATTCGCAAATGCACATACTTATATACGTACATATACAGCGGAGCAACACACGAGCCTTTAGCGAGAGTTTGTTTGCGTTAATTCTCTCATTTCACTCGCAGCTGGTATCATTTGCAAGCATTTGGTCCGCTGGGTATACTTACAGTCTTAAGACGGAAAACAGCAAACAAATAAAAAAATAACAATTTTTTTTTAATTTTGTGCACCTACTACACACACACTCTATAAGTCACTCCCCAGCAAACATTTGGAGTCATAAATGAGTCTTTAAGGAGTCCTATTTCGGAGCAATTACGCTCATAATGAGCTCATTTAAGAGTCCGATATGAGTGTGTTTCCCTTCCTACGAATGTCGACTTATATGAGCTTAAATTCATACATCAAATGAGCCTCAATATGAGTCATATTGGACTCTTATTGGCCTCATATACGGCTCATTTTGGACTCTTTTAAAACAAGTTTTGGCCTCATATATGACTCTTTTTGAGACCCTTATCGGCCTCATAAATTGCTACATTCGGACTCTTATTTTAGGTTGCTCCTTGAGTCTTATTCAACTCACTATATTTGCAAAGGCATTCCGCAAAAAGTCCTTGCAAATAACATACATACATACTTACATGCATATACACATTCCAACTTGCATTCAATAGCAGCAGCTGAAGCTAAATTTTGTTCATTTTTTGTTTTCTAATTATTTTCAATTTCTGTATAAACAAGTTTAGATATAAATTTCAAATCTTTATTGTTTTTATATTGGAACAAGGTGCTGGCTCGTAACTTGGCTCATATATGAATCCTAAAAGATTCATATAAGAGTAAAAAAGGTTTTGTTTTTGAAACTCATATTTCTCACCTACCTAGGACACCTTTCGGACTCATATATTCTGAACGCTCAGAATATGTTTGCGGGGTCATCATGCCTGTGCTGGTGTGGCGCGGAGGCATGAACAATGAAAACATCTGATGAAGCTAAGGTTGCCAACATATTCTAAGATATTTATAGTACTTTTTCAAACAAATTTTAACAAAATATAGTACACTTCAAATATATCGATGGCTGAGTGGAAGATCGACCTATCTCGGCAACCAGTTCGAAAACGCCCTATCTCAGAAAATTTTTTAACAACGCTCTATCTCAGAAAGCTTTTCAAGAACGCCCTACTTTAGAATTTCATTGAAAAACGCCCTATCTCAGCTGCCGATTCAAAAACGCCCTATCTCAGCTTATTTTCAATGTATTCTCGTTTAAGATAGGGCGTTTTTGAAACGAGTTCTGAGATAGCACGTTATTCAACCAAATTCTGAAATAGGGCGCTTTTCAATCAAACTTTGAAGTAGGGCGTTCTTGAAAAATTTCTGAGATAGGGCGTTTTTGAACTGGCTTCCGAGATAGGTCGATCTTCCACTCAGCCATCGATATATAGTATTTTATTTAAAAGAAAAAGTAAAACGATTTTTAACTGATGGAAAATGAAATTATTTTAAGTAAATTTGTTAATTCTTTCTCAGTTATGTTACCTTTTTTGATTAAAACCTCTTTTAATTATAAACTCACAAATGACCTTTTACTTTAGAGAATATTTCATTTAATATTGTTATTTCATAATAAAGGCCATCCATTTTAATACAAATTTTTTCGTGCAAATAACTGAAATATATTTATATTTATGATTGAAAAAATATAGTATTTTTGCGTACTATATTTTTTTTCCAACAGTATATAGTACGCCGACCGGAAAAATAGTACAATACTATATATATTGTATGAGCTTTACAACGATATAGACATAGGGCAGAGACTTAAAATTCAGCGGGTCAGCTAGCTTGGCCATGTCGTTCGAATGGACAGAAACACTCCTGCTGTGAAAGTATTCAACGCGGGCAGCGATTCTGGTAACACAGGAAGAGGAAGGCCTCCTCTGCATTGAAAAGACCTGGTGGAGAAGGACTTTGCTTCCCTTGGCATTTCCAATTGGCACAGAAGAGAAATGACTGGCGTGCTGTTTTGGACTCTGCAAAAATCGCTTAGGCGGTTACAGCGCCAATAAATAAGAAGAAGAATAAGAAGAGAGACACCTACTGCAGACTTTCCAAGGATGGTTATATGCGGATAATAATTTCGATATATCAAGGAAGCGTGGTATCTCGCATAGAAATCGAATTTTTCATATCGCATATCTCTAGAAGTATTTGTGGTAAAGTCCTAAAACTTGGTATGGAAATATTTGAAATCAATCTCATGCTCATGGAGAAAAGTGGGTGCTATTGGAAAAGGGGGGAAACAACAGGAACAAATCAGTATGAGGTAAAAATGGTAAACATATACATAATAAAACTACAATAAAATTAAATACGTATATAGAAATTATAAATTCAATGCCAGAAAACAGATTGGATATATATGTCGAAGATACATTTCAAATTAAAAATAACAGTCATCTGAGAAAATCCTTATAAAAAAGGAAAATTCAGCAAGCTAATAACTTAGTCAAAATTGTGTACAAATCCAATTGTATCTGTGTATGTATATGTAACTGAAAAATAATATCTATATTTAAACTGTGCATCACATTTTATTTTTAATAAAACATATGTATGGTCTAATCGAAATAAGAATTATAAAGTAGACATTTATAAAAAAATAAGAAATTGTTTTCAGTTTAAATACCAAAATTTTCGATGGCAGGGTTTATGGAAAATCAAGTAAATCTAATACATACATATGTGTATCGTTATCTAAAGGTGAGAAGGTGACAAGTCTATTTTTTGAAATTGTTCAGGAGAGACGAAAAATAGATGTAGTCTCGCAAATATGTCATTTTGCATCAAAAAATAAATTTAAAAAGAAGTGGACTTGGCACCTTTTCTCATTTAGGTAGCGATATAATTATTTATTTATTAAGCCAATGAATATAAAAAATTCGCATATGTATGTACAAGTTAAACAGTATTTAGAAAGAACGAAAATTATGACTAAATATACTATTTATAAAAAGTATTCAAAGATTTCAAAAATCGATCTTTTGAAAACGAAAAATCTATCTCAATAAATTTAGAGATTCTATTGAACTCAATTAGGGCCCGAGTAATAGGAGCATTTCGAGCATAAAGAGCTTTACAAAGACCAACATAGAAGAACTCCGGACTACGAAGGGCTCTGGCCGGAATATCAAAGAAACTCCTCCCAAGCAGCGCGGGACAGTCAACATTACCGCGGATCAAATCGTATACGAAAGACAAATATAGGGTTGTTCTGTTGTTCTTCCGTTCTGCAATGATTTTAAGTTGATCAATAAGCATCGTGATTCATAGGTGGGGATAGGATCCGAGAAGCGTAAATTACGCAACGCAAAGTATAAGAATGCCTTCTGGATTCGTTCAATTCTAGCAGCATGACACGTATAATATGGATACCAAACGAAGGAGGCATACTCCAGTTTGGAACGCACAAACGCAGTATATAAAAGCTTTAGCGTGTAGGGATCGGAGAAATCCCAGCTATGACGCCTGACAAAAGCAAGCATGGCGTAAGACTTTGCAATAATAAAATTTATGTGGCTTGTAAAGACAAGCTTAGATTCGAATATTACTCCCAAATCTTTAATTTCACTCACCCGTGACACGGCGAGTTAGATATGTGGTAATAGGTGTCAATGACATTGACACGCTTAGAAAATGCTAAATGGAAACACTTGTTTATGTTCAGGGACAAACGATTGATGCTACACCAGTTACTCACATTATCTAAATCGATTTGCATCAATGCAGAGTCATGATAGTTTCTGATCAATGAGTAGATCTTAAGGTCATCCGCATATAGCAAAAATTTTGTTGACGCGAAGCAAGAGAAAATGTCGTTGATAAACAAAACAAACAACAACGTGCCCAGAATACTACCTTGTGATACTCCAGAACAAGCCACAAACGGAAGAGATCTAACGTTGTCAACAACAACCATGCAACAACGATTGTGCAAGTAAGAAGCGATGCATCTAAGGAATACTGAGTGGAAACCAATACATGCTAATTTTTTAATCAGGATCACATGGGAAACCCTATCAAAAGCCTGTATAAACGGTGTCAACTTGATAACCTGATTGAAAGGCTGCGATACAATGGCCTGAGAAGGCAGCTAAGTTAGATACTTTTGAGCGGCCTGGAAAGAAACCATGCTGCTCTGGACTCACCATACTTTTGACTGCGAAAAGCAAATTATTTTGGATGATGCACTCAAAAAGCTTTGAGGTGGTGGTAATTTTTGAAATAGGCCTGTAGTTGCTAATATCGTTTTTATTACCCTTCTTAAAAATAGGTGAGATGAAAGCCAACTTCCAGACATCAGTAAAAGTACCAGAAGATATGGATTTGTTGAAGATTAACACAAATGGATTAACTAAGGAATTACACCGCTTGTACAAAACCGCAGACAAACCATCAACATCAGTGTGTGAGGAGGGTTTAAGTCGACCAATGCCGCTGAAAACATCTTCCGTGGACAACACTAGCTTGCCGAAGTCGATAGATGGTTCATGGTTGCCACAATTGGTAACTTTCTACCAAAATTGGTAACTTTTAAACAGTTTGGTAACTTGGTAACTTTTGTTTCATTTTGGTAACTTTTGCAACTAAACATCTATTTGCATTACTAGAAAGAAATGAATTATGTTTTGAATGTGCGTAATTATAAAAACCCTTCGAGTTTCAGTGGCAGCACTACTGACACTTTTACAAAATTACTTCGATTAAATTAGAGTCATCTCATATTCGAATACTGGAAATATTTAAATTACAGTGGCAGCACCAAGGGCTGCAATTTTAAAACAACTTTCGAATTTTTGCCATAAATTTTGAATTCTACCCTCTCACATATTAATACTGGCCATCTGGCAATTTTTGGTAAGGTCCATAAATCGTTTTGATTATTCCGACAAAAAAAAAATGTCGCGTGCTTTTTACCAGACCCATCTACCGACATGTATTTCGACACCTACCGACATATGTTTCGACGTGCAATAGATTATGAAAAACCGAAAAAATAGCAAAAAAATTAGCAATTTTCGCAATTTGCTCGAAATGCTATTATTCCGAACGAAAAATTACACTGAAAATGGCACAACGCCGAAACCGGTTTGTCACCAAACCAAATTTGACAAGGGATGATGGAAAATCGTTCCACATTACATCATACTCTTACCCTGTCGGAAACACCAACAACGAAAATGAGAATAACGGCACATGCAGTAATTAATTGACAGAAAAATATTTTTTAATAAAAAAAATATATTATAATTGTCAATAACATTTTCAATCTTGATAATTTATCAAGAAAATAGATTTAAACTTCTGTGCTAGAACTGGGAGCTCTTGATAAATAATCAAAAATTGACAAATTATAAAAATATTGAATTTATTAAGTGCACAGAACCGGGCTGTAAGTATATACATATTTGTTATGAAATATAGCAGTGTTATTCAGTATATTTTTTTCTCACTGAAGAAGTGAAGATTTTGGTAGTGAAGATTTGGTAACTTCTGGTAACTTTTGTTAAGAGATTTTGGTAGAAAAAAATGTTGGCGAGTGGCAACCATGAGATGGTTGTGTATTGAAGAAAACGTTTTCTTCACTATCAGATAGAGATTCAAAATCCGACATAAAAAACACGGCAAAGATATTAGCGGCATCTGCAGGATTATTAACTGCTTTGTCGCCTAAGAAAAGAGAAGACGGTATTATAAGTAGCCTTCTTCGCATTAACAAAGTACCAAAACGCTTTCGGATTGGATTTTAAACTTTCGTCAAAACTTAAAACATAGTTTTTGTTCAAAAATTTATCGAAGCACACGAATTTCTTATTATATTCTTTATATAAATCGAAAAAAGCTGAATTTCGACTTTTTTTGAATTTACGTAGAAATTTGTTTCTCTTATTTCGAAGTTTAATCAAGGCCGCATTGTGCCAAGGTACTTTATACTGCTTCTTCGTTACCAGAGGAACTACACTTTTACAAACGTTTACCACAGTAGCTCAGATTGACATGATGGAGCAAGCTGTCCTAATTAATGCTCAACAGGAGATTATTCAATTTCAAAAAATCGCATCGCTTAAAATTAAAAAAAAATTTTGAATTAACGTTAATATTTTTGGGATATTCATAAAACTCAAAATCGAGAACTAGCGGTACATGATGCATATCCGATTTTATAATAGATAAATTACATTCACTCAAAGAAAAATGTACACTTTTACTTAAAAATATCAGATCTAAAGTGCGTCCAAGTTTATTCTGAAAAGAGTTAATTTGCGTAATATCGATACTTAAAAAGCCATCACCTAAGTATATTTCACTTGGACTATTGACATCGCATGCTATAAGAGCTGAGTTGGAATGGTTTTTGATCAGTTCACATTACATAGGTTAAAGTCACCCAGGACGCAAAGATGATCTTCACCTACTTTGTTCAAAGCCAAGGCTAGAACGTTGTCCACATGAGCTGTATAGATATTGTGGCCACTGCTAGGTGGAATATACGAAGCACAAACAAAAACAGAATGAGAACTCCCACGGATTTGCACACAAAGTTGGTCGAGCAATACATCCTTGTTTTCAAGTGCCACAAGAGAAACGTGATACTTGCATTGAACGGCGATGAGAACCCCCGCCTCTAGCGAACCCAGTTAAATTAGTATTTCTATCCTTGCGAAAGACGCTGTAAATGTAAGTATCAAAATACTCCTCGCTGAAAAAGTTTTCGTTCAACCACGTCTCAATAATGACAATAATGTCATATTCTCGATGTGAACTAAATAATCGCAAAGTTGAGATTTGGTTCTGATATCAGACATGTTTTGAAAATATATCTTTAATATGTTACTTCCCCCACCTGTCCCAATCGATCGCTGTTGGATTCCACTGGCAGCGCATCGTTTTTTGAAATTAAAATTAAAAGGGCGAAAAATCACGTTATTAGGCCACAGCTCGGGCCGTAATAGCTTCGAATAAGAATTTGCATCCACGGACAAGCGGCATAGGGGACGAAGCTGGTATATGAGTAGCAGCACTAGCATAAGACGACCAAACTTACAGAGACGTTGAACGCTGACCAGCAGAACTCAAAGTCGTTAGTACATCTGTTACCATAGTATTAGCAGCCGGAAAAGACAATCAAACTGGCGTGTGGACAGCATCATAAGCAATTGAAGTTTACGAAGATGCTGGAAATGATGAAGATGAAGCAGCAGCAGTCTCTCACGAGACTCAGAAACGGCAACACTAGCACTTGAAGCAGCGGGTACGGGAGAACAAACAGATCGCGAAGAGCGACTCTCACCAGCAGGTATAGCGCTCGTATTGATAGAAGCCACAGCATTCGAACCCGCCCTCACACTCACAACATCAGTGATCGTGGCCGTTAAAGACGGAGAAGTAGAGGAGACGGAGGAAACAGCAGCAGGCATTGAACAGGCAGTGGAAGCAGAGATCGGACTTAAAAATAATTCTGTGAGGTAGAATCTAGAAACAATGTGGTAGATTTCAAAAAAATGTGGTAGATCTCAATTTTTGGATAGTTTATTATTTATCTTTTGTACTACGAAACAGAAAATATAATAAGTATTAATAGGGTCGCGACAGTTTAACAAGTTTTGACTATTTGTCTTTTGTTTGTTTAGGATTTATTAATTTTGTACAAAAGTATTGTCTAAAAAACCATATAAATCCGAATTTCAAACTATGTGCAAAAATTAAAAATATTGTGCAACGTTTCACATAAATTGCAAATTTTTCAATTAGAATCTCCAGAAAAAAAGTTTTAAATTTTAGTTCATGTAATAAAGTGTAAATTTTAAGTTGCTAGAAACTGCGTTGAGTTTTGGAATTTTTTTTCTTGACAGTTTAAAGCAGTTCCTTCCTTATAAACAAGGCATAACAAGGTAGAAGTGATTTCTCTTTTGAACTGCGACTGAAATATCAACTCTTAACCCTATACTATTCAAAATCTTAATATTTCATTTTATTAAAATTTTCAATTCTGAACTTGCGACTGATTTTAAATACATAATAAAATTAAGAGGAATTACGGGCGGTGCGTTGTGTTTCCCAAGAGCCAGGACAACAAACTTGTGCGTTATTTCAAACCTCCGATTGTCAATTGAAACGACAACGGTAGGCAAATGGCTGTGATGTTTCATTAGGAGACACTTCACGTCTGGGCGTTACTTTATTTGTTGCCCATCGCAGCCGAGTATTTCTAAGCGGACGCGGTTGTTCCCAATTGCGGGATTTATCATACCGAGTATGAAAAGAAAATCTCCAACTCATATACATGGATAAACCAAATTTCGAATGATGGTCTGATAAAACCTAAACTAGAATTCCTTGTTGACGTAAAGAAACTGAAAGTAATTTTTAATAAATTTAAAGGAAAGGAAACTTCGAATTGCAAAAATTCAATAGCTAGATTATTTAAGTTAAGTTCTAATGAAAATTTAGAAGAATCAAACTTTTAATGTCTAATATACTTTAAAATTAAGTATTTGAATAAAAAATAAATGCTTAAAAACATTGGGATAGTAAAAGCAAGAAAATCGTCAAAACGGTTTTATAAATGAGTGTTTTTTATTTAGTGTCTAATTTTTTGTACAAAAATGCAATAACTAAAATGAAGCTGATTCTAATGAGATTTTAAATATTTTTATATTTACAAAAACTTTAATTTCAAAGATATTGCGCCGTATGCATAAAACCTAAGCAAATGCTTTTACTTAAAATTTAAAACCTTTTACTCGATTTGTTCAAATAAATTTAAGTGAAAGGTATGAAATTTTAAATAAAAGCAATTCTTAGTTTTTATGCATATGGTCCACTGAGTTTTATCAAATATGGTAAAGGGTTAATTTCTTTGTTTACATTTTTTAATATTACAGTCAGCTATGAGAGAGCTCGACTGAATTATCACTTCTACCTTGTTGAATATACCGTGTTTATAAAGATATTTTTCGAACATACTTTGAGAGATTTCTCCAACCTTGCGGAGTGCTGCCAGCTTTTATTTTTATCACATCACGATTTAGCGAACAAGGGTAGGGGTGAATCGATACAAGTAAATCTAAGTACATACTCGATACTTTTCTCAATCTACCAAGTACTTTGAACTCGGTACTTTTTACTGCGATCCAAATAGGTATCGAAAAAAAGTACTTGTATCGGGAGCGCAAAACTTATTATGCTTCAGCACCTTCTTTGAAAGGCGACCCATTAGAGGAGTGGGAAGATATGCGCAGCTATGTAAGCACGTCCATCTATACATAACGGTTGTTGGGTCATCTGTCCCTTGCTAGAGGCTTTTCTCAAAAACAGGTACAACTATATCAAAATCTCGAATCCGCCTTTCAGGGAAACACCTGGAAAATTTTATGTTTTTGGGAAATATAACAAAAAGGAGTTCTTTTCTTAAACTTATTTTATATTAAACAACTTTATCTATTAATCTTGTAAAAATGTATTATATTGTTTTTGAAATCAAGTACTATACAAAAATAATTGAGGTTGTTCAAGCATGCCTGGTTATTAGGTTATCTGGTTAAAAATTATTATTGTGTAGTGTATTTTATTGTTGTAATCTGAATAAAAAAAAATAACCACATAAGCTGAGAACCAGGCAAGCGATAACAACCTCATTGTTGTCTTAATTTTTTTTATGAAAAAATATTAAAAGATAAATAATCTTGTAAAAAAGCATATTTTTTTGTGAAAAAAATACAATAACTTTGAAAAATATGCAAAGTCGTAGTTCTATGTACAAGTACACGATACCTTTCCGTTACTGAGTAGGTATCGATACCTTGTTTGATACAAGTACAAGTACTGATTTGAGTAATACCTTGATGGTATCGATTTATCCCTAAACAAATGTGGTGCATTTGACAAAATGCTGTTTGGGTTTTGCCTATTCTGAAGTAAATATAAACAACGCCTTAGAAAATTTAAATGAACTGAAATTCACTAATACTTTCACAAATCTCCGATTTATGTTCAGAGGAACACCGCACCTTCTCGCAGAGTTGATCGAGAATCAAATCCTTATTTTGAAGTTGGACTAGTGTCGTGGAAAATCTACGCTGAACTGCAATCAGTACTCCTCCACCTCTGGACAGCACAGACCTGTTTTCATCACGGTCCTTTCGATAAACATTATATAACTCAGGATCGAAGAATTCCGAGTCAAAGAAATTAGGTGTTAAGCAGATCTCAACGATGACAAAAATATCAAACTCCAGACGGGAGCTTAATCTGCGGACTATATCAGCTTTTGTTCTCATTCCGGAAACATATTGGAAGTATATCTTGATTTTACTAAGTGCGGACCGATGCATTTGTAGGCCAAAGCTCTGCACTAAGCATCCTTTCAAACCATGATTCAGGGACACCAAGTTTAAAATTTGTATGCTTCAAAGACTCAGTACTAGTGTCTTTTTTCACAAGACTGTAGCAAGATACTAAACTCTTCGTTATGCCAGAATGCCTAACAACGTAATTGATAATGTTATCTGCTGTAACAGAAGGCGAAAATGACGACAATTGTAGCCACTTAGTATGAGCAGCAACTTGAATTTCAGATTTGACATTGGATCCAATAACATGACGTTTCATTCTATTACCATTCTTCTTTTTCTCATCATCATTTGATTTGGGTAACTGGCCAGCAGCGATATTAACTTCGTCTATAGTAGAGGGTGCCAGCGCGGTGTTAGCATACACAGCGTTAACAGCCACTGATTGACGAGTGTTTGTACTCTCCACTTGCATGGGTGAATGAAAAGACGTACCAGCATTGTTTTCTAACGAAAGTGTACACCCCGTTTGCATGGGTGACTGTGAAGCAGTGCCAGCATTGTTTTCAAAGGAATAAGCAGCATTGGTAGGTACCAGCGCCAAGTTATTAGAACGTGAGATAACAGAGTCAGCCGCCAGCTGACGAGTGTATGTGCTTCTACCTTGCAGGGCAGAATGTATGTCAGTATCAGCGGGCGCACATTGAGGGACACCACTGTCAACAATCGGAGTGACAGGTAATGCAGAAACCAAGTGAGAACGAGAAGTACTTGGTAAAGGGGAAAATGAAAAAAGATCCACATCCACAGAGGAACCGCAATTATTGACACTTTTGTTGTTGATAGACGCCAAAACATTAATATAGCAAGCAACTGCACTTTTTCGGGCACTTATTTCAGCATTTAATGAGTCAGTACTTGCAGAGTTTTTGTTGTGATTTGCATTGCTTACATAAATTAAATTATTATTTATTTAAATTATAAATTATTTATTTATTTATTAATTCTTTTTATAAATCATATACTTTGCATTCTAAGACAATTGAAACACGTTTCCCTTCGACAAATTGAATATTAAGAAAATTTACTGTTTGACAGTTTACTTTTATTTTATCCTCCTATCCGCTTTGTTTACTTTTAAATCTGTTAAAATGTTTAAACCTCATCGCCGCCGGGAACGCGAAATCCTGTATTCTCTCATTCTCGTTATAACATTAGTGGTATTCACCACTAAGCAAGCAAGTGGCCTGGCAGTCTTGTAAAAGAGCAGATGTGCTCAAGCAACGACTGTTGTCTTTTGCCAAAGTGTCAGGCCACTTGCTCAATTTGGTGAATACCACAATAGTGTTTAGTGTTGGACAATTTTTGCTCCCAAAATTCAAAACAAAAAAAAAAATTATGTCGAGCAAAAATTGAACAAGTCCAAAACGCGAATAAGTGTAGATCTACCACAATGTGATAGAAGTCCGATCACTGAGTGCAAGCTGTGCTAACGACTCCTTCTTTGTTGTTTAAAGCACTGGTCACCAGCGTTGCCATTTTAGCCGTTTTCCGGCTAGATTTAGCCGGTTTTGATAGCAACTAGCCGGAGAAAATTCGATCTAGCCGGCAGCCGATTTGTTAGCCGGTTTGTAAAAAGAAGTTAGCCGTTTTTAGCCGATTTTACTATTTGCCTAATTTTCAGGTGCAAAAAGTAAACAAGTTGTTCGAAAGCAATAATGCGGACCCAATGAAGATTTTTAATGAACTCAATGTTTTACTTTCGCATCTATGCTCCCTAGTGGTTATTAGCGCGGACACATTTGATCCTATATTCTCCCCGTTGGAACCATACCTTGCCCCATTTCCTCAGTTTTATCACAGTTTTGAACGCAAGACAAACACAATGATCCTTTCAAAAATCATTACACAAAATAACAATCATTAAATGCGATTTAGAAATGTGGAAATGGTTCCCAATTGAATAATTCTTGCCATTATAAATGTATATAGATGTAGGTGTGTCAAATTCCATTACCTTGTCTATCATAAGTTGTTTCAGATATAAGCGATATCGAAATTGCATTATGTATGCGAGGTGCCTAATCCCCCTTTCGAATATACACCACTTTTCGCCATAAGTTCGATATTGATAACACATGCAGCAGTGTCAAATTTCAGAACGTTAGCATAAGCGGTTACACTGATAAGAAAAATGCGAAGTTCAGCTTGTATGGGTGGTGCCTCGCCCCCTTTTTCAATATCTATCTACGGCTTTTCGCCTTAAGCACGATATTGATAGCGTGAATAGCTGTGTCAAATTTCAAGGCGTTAGCATAAGCGGTTCCGGAGGAAAACAATATGGGAATGTCAGTTTGCATGCGAGGTGCCATGCCCCCTTTTTCAAAATCCACCAATTTTCGCCGTAAGTACAGTATTGGTAGCATATGTGGCTGTGTAAAATTTTAGGAGGTTAGAATTAGCGGTTTCAGAGATGTGCGATATGAAAATGTCAGTTTGTATGGGAGGTGCCACGCCCCCTTTTCCAAAATCTACAAATTTTCGCCGTAAGTACAGTAATGGTAGCATATGTTGCTGAGTAAAATTTCAGGACGTTGGCATAAGCGGTTTCAGAGAAAAGCGATATCGGAATTTCAGTTTGTATGAGAGGTGCCACGCTCCCTTTTCCAAAATGTGCCACTTTTCGCCGGAAGTACGGTATTGATAGCATATGTGGCTGTGTCGAATTTCAGGAAGTTAGCATTAGCAGTTTCAGGGATAAGCGATATGAGATTTCAGTTTGTATGGGGCGGTGCCACGCCTCCTTTTCCAAAATCTACCACTTTTCGCCGTAAGTACGGTATTGATAGTATATTTGGCTGTGCAAAATTTCAGGACGTTAGCATAAACGGTTCCAGAGATAAGCGATATGAGAATTTCAGTTTGTATGGGCGGTGCCACGCCGCTTTTTCATTATTCACCACTTTTCGCCGTAAGTACTGTATTGATGGCATATGTGGCGGTATCAAATTTCAGGACGTTAGCATAAGCGGTTCCAGAGAAAAGGGATATGAGAATTTCAGTATGTATGGGAGGTACCACGCCCCCTTTTCCAAAATGTGCCACTTTTCGCCGTAAGTCCGGTATTCATAGCATATGTGGCTGTGTCAAATTTCAGGACGTTAGCATAAGCGGTTCCAGGGAAAAGCGATAGGAGAATGTCAGTTTATATGGGAGGTGGCACGGCCCCTTTTCCAAAATCTACCACTTTTCGCCGTAAGTAGGGTATTTACAATCTATGCATCTGTGCTAAGTTTCAGTTCCCCAGCATAATTAGTTTTAGAGATATAGTGGTTTTCAAATTTTAGTCTATATATCAGATGCCACGCCCCCTATGTATCGGGATTTACATTTCTGGATTAGGGGAAGTTATATCCTTTAAATCGGTGTATGTTTCATTGAAATCGAGCGAACGGTGCCTTCAAAAAAGGGATTGCAAATTTTCTTGTGGCGTAGTTATATATAGAGATATACAAAGAAGCATATTAAAAGACTGTCAAAAATGTTTAATCACCCTAATCGAAGAACTTTTGAAACGATTACCTAGTCAATTAAATACTTTTAAAAAAGCTTTGATTTTGTCACCAGAAAAGTGTGGGAATCACAAGAGGGTGAGTTTCAGGGACCTGCTAATTCACTATTTGACTTTGAGGGAAAGAAGAGCAGCGGATCTTCAAATCTTTTATCTTTCCCATGGAATAACTTTTCTCAGAACCATTCCATTCGACTCTGAAGAATTTTGGATAATTGCTTACGGAGTGAAAACCGCAACAGGCAATAAAATGTTTGGAAATATAAGTAAATTCATATTATTATCCTTGCCGCACTCACACGCTTTGTTGGGCGCGTTTTTTCCGTAATGAATTCAACAAAAACTAAGATTCGAAATAGGATGACGTGTCCAATATCAAACAGTATGTTATCGAGGTTGAATAGCTCAATATATGGCAACAACAGAAATGTAAATCATTCTGACACTATAGGTGATTTTGAAGAAATTGTGGAAATAGCTGATCTCGCCTTATTATAGGTTTTTATTTAATTTTTAGCGCCGAGCTCTTAAAAGAGGATTGTGCGATTAATCAATTAATATGAGTTATAATAAATTTAATAATTGCGCAGTCCTATTGCAAAATGTGTTGAAACAAATATATTAAAAAAAAATACGCGTATTTTTAAAGAAAACTGTTTGTACATCACTATTATATAAGTGATTTGTGTTATTTACTATTACCCTCTGAAGGTATTATATTCGTTTTTGTTCTTAAAAACAATATTATAAAATGATCTTTAATATAAAAGATTTGTTAAATCGATTTCATGAATTTTATTAAAAAAAAAATTGGCGATTCTTGGCGATTTTTTTCAGAAATCGCGCTTTTTTTTAACAATCTGGACACCCTGGTGCTTATGCTTATGATACAAGACGACAGTCGCAGTCGAAGCACAAGCAGAAACAAGGCGCATCAATTGCAGGTGATAGCGATAAAAGCTATGCTTCTTCTTATGAGCACGCTTGTGTCCAATTATCGTCTGTTTTGCTTTGATTACATATCCGCGTATACATACACATATACGTATATATATACCCTGCAAACTAATGCACCCGAAATCGTTAATAGTATCGGAAATTTGTTACGATTCTTTTAGGAATCTTTAAAGAAAAACATATGAAGCGGTTGACAAGCACTAGTAAAGAAATTTCTGTACGATTGCTTAAAGAAAATTCTTAAAAAAGATTGTGAAACCTTTCAGAATTCTATGAAATCCTGGTAAGCAGGGTATACATATACGTACGAATATCAATAGATAAAGAAGATTTGATGACACAAGGAGTTCATACCAACGGTAAATGTTGTTTTTGTACGATTGCTACAACCTGTAGTTATTGAATTATGAAGCAGAAACTGATTTCCGACAAAATGCGCTTCTCCTTCTGGCAGTCGTTGGTTTGAAAATTTTCATTTTGATTTCATTCACGCAAGTCGATGCTTGCTTTTGCAAGTTGTCGGCAGTCGCAGTCGAAAAATGAAAAATTCCTAGCTTCTGCAAGCGGGCAGCAACGACAGTCAATTAGTATTTTGTGTTTGCTTATGATTTCTTCAGAGTTCGCAAATAACTGTTGACACTTGCAAAGTGTTCGAAAAATACACTTGAATTTTGGCAACTCTTTTTGTTGAAAGCGTTGCTCAGTTTCTCCATACAAAAAAATTTTCGAACAATAAATTGCCAAAAATCAACCTAGCTACTTCAAACTTGCATTTTATTGTACTAAAATTTAATATACCACAAAATTTCATACCCTGAATTAAGAGTTTGACATTTTTATGAGCATTTCGCTCATTTTTGCTCAGATATCTTTATTCCATGTACGCATGTTTATACACACATTTAAATTTAACTATTTTCACAAACTAAACTCTTTTTAATACATATATGCGTAATATTTAGAACAGATTGTTAATTTTGCCTTAATGTATCTACATATGTACGTACATATGTTTGTGAAAATCAGGCAAAACTGCATTGCACAATGCGTTATTTCGATTACAAAGTATGCGTTAAAAAGAATCGCGGTTAAAAAACCTTAGCTTACATTCTAGATACATACATATGTACACAGATATATGTATTTATGTTTGTGCATACAGGTCACTTGGTAATACCATAGCACATGTGCATACATACATGTATATGTATTATTTTCCGGATTTTTAAGATGTGTGTTAAGGTTCTATTGTTTTATGTTTAAAAGGAGTTTTTTTAGTTTAGGAGAAACGTTCATGATGCATATAAATATCCGTCTAGGAAACTTTGAGACTCCTTAGCAAGTGTTTAGGTATGCATAATTTCTGCATTGTTAACGATGTGGTCAGTTTGGGAAAAAACGTCAATTAACGCATAGATATATCCGCATAGGCAACCTTAAAAGCCCTGAGTATCTTAACTACAATCCTAACTACGCAACGAACAAATCATTCGTTTGGTTTGTACTCAGTTGCAATTGAAACCCATCGTGTATTGTTAGTGCGCGCGAACAGTACAAAAGGAACAAACACTTTCGTACTTGATTTGGAAATTGGTATCTCTATCCGTTCGGTTTGTTTTCGTACTCGGGTCTCAACAGTTATTTGCGAGCTCTGTACGTTTTTGGTTTGTAGTTAGCATTAAGTTTCATTTGGTTCAGCAACATATAAATTTTACTATGGCAGCTAAAAACGATATTTGGATGTATTTCCAAAAACAACGCAGACATGGGTTTAGCTACGTGTAAAACGTGCAAAAACAAGCTTAGGAATAATCGAGAGTCTAATTTAAAAGCGCATTTAATTAGATTGCACAAAATTAATTTGAGTGAAGCAAGTAATGAACAGTTTGAACCACCGGAGTCGTCAATTTCATCAAAAAGTGTTGTTAAAATAATTCAAAAAAAGAAAATTAAAATTGAGGTGAATAAAAAACAATTGATAAGGTCATATATCGGATTGGTACCGGAGGGCTGCATTCCGTTCAATATTTTGAAGTCACCAAATATAAGAAATTTCATACATCCGATTTGTGATAGCCTTAGAGTGTCGGACGGAAAAAAATTATGCTGAATGCATCAAACTGCAAAAAAACACATTGTTTATGGTTGCTAATAACATAAAATTGGAAATAAATAATGAAGTGAAAAACAAACTGTTATCATTGAAAATAGACAGTGCTACAAGGCTGTCCAGAAATATATTTGGTGTAAGTGCTCAATTTATTAGTGCGGTACGAATTAAAGCTATTATTTCGGGAATTAAAGAATTTAAAGGAGCTGAATCAAGCACAGCCAGTAATCTTGCCATTGAAGTGATGAATGTGCTAAAGCGATACAAGATTAATTAAACCCAAATCGTCTCGATAACATCTGATAACGGTGCAAACATGCTGAGAGCGACAAACATTTTATCATTTATTTCTGAGGAGGATGTTGAAGAAAACGACGAATTCTGCACTAACGATGAATATTTAAAAAAAAATTGAACTTGTAGAAAAAGTGCCAAACGTGCTAATAGGAAATATACAAGTTTGCCTATGTGCAGCACATAAAACTCAGCTGGTTGCTCTTGACGTTGCAAAATCGTCTGGCATGCTTAAATACCTATGGAATTCTCATTTTCGTTGTTGGTGTTTCCGACAGGGTAGGAGTGTGATGTAATGTGGAACGATTTTCCGTCATCCCTTGTCAAATTTGGTTTGGAGACAAACCGGTTTCGGCGTTGTGCCATCTTCAGTGTCATTTTTCGTTCGAAAACGCCGAAACCGGTTTGTCTCCAAACCAAATTTGACAAGGGATGACGGAAAATCGTTCCACATTACATCACCTATGGAATTGTCGTAATCTTACCAAATACACCAGAAAAACGTCAAATGGCTATCGCGAAACATTTGAGTTAAAAGGGTTGAAAATGCCCCAACTAGATTGCTCTACGAGATGGGGATCCACGTATGCTATGTTGCAGGATTTATTAGTAGCTAAGCATACAGGGTGTCCCAGAAGTAACGCGCCAAACTTTAGGGAAAGGTAGGTGGGGGGCGAGCTCCCTGATAAACAAAAAATTTTCAGGTAAAAGTGTCACCGTTTTTGAAATATTTAAATTTTTTCGAATTAAAAAAAATCGTGCCTTTTCATGTGTTTTCTTTAACTGCAACTACAAACCGTGCAATACTTAGTAAATTTTTTATGTAAAATACTTCCAGATAGTTGCCTCTCCATACTCAAATGCAATGTAGTTAAAATATATTAAGGTACCATCATAAAATTAGGACTATTTCTGGATTTTTAACTTTTTGATATTTTCTTCCCCAACTTTCACTATCTTGGGTGAAAAAAAATGTACTGAGCTATAACCTTACATTACATAAAAAAATTGCTCATTTAATAAAGATTTCAGAAAGATGCCACACTTACTGTTTTGAATAGAAAAAAAAGTTATAGCCGCTTTTGTGGGTAAAGGACTGAGACACGCTGGAATGTATTTAATAGATTTAAATTGAATTTGCTCTTGTTACCGTCAAATGACATGCTAACTAGTACAAAGGTACATTATTACCTGACATTACTTTGTGTTACTTACCGGAATTCGGACTAGAGTCTATAACAAGGGCTATATCTATCAATATTTTGTGTGAAGGATGGGTTCACGTGAAATAAGATATACATGAGTTGTTTGAAGAAAAATTTATTCATTTATTGATAAAATATGCTCAAATTGGCGCCCTTCTACTCTAATACAAGCTCGGCACCTTTTAAGAAAAGACGCTTTTAGAGATCTTAAACTCAATTGGGCTATCTCAGCAGCAGCTCCATTTATTTGTTCCCGCAAATGCTCTTCGTTTTGAATTGTTTTTGAATAAATTTTGTCCTTAAGACAGCCCCAGTAGAAAAAATCTAATGGATTCAGGTCTGGCGATCGAGCGGGCCACGTGATTGGCCCGCATCGTCCAATCCATCGGCGAGGATAAATTTCGTCTAAATGAGCTCTTACTTCACGCCCGTAGTGAGCAGGGCACCCGTCATTTTGCAGCCATAGTCTTCGCCGCAGGTTTAAGGGTACATCTTCCAAAAGAGTTGGAAGCCGTTCCTGAAGGAACTCTAAATAACTGTGAGAGTTGAGCGTTGGCGGCAGTTCCACAGGTCACAATATCTGACAATTAAAAATACCGCACCATAAATTTATTTTGTACCGGTACTGCGAACGATCTTCTCTCATTTCATGAGGATTGTCTATCTGCCAACTGTGAAGGTTAAGTAAATTAAAATAACCATCACGTTTGCATGATGATTCATCGCTCCAAATTATTTTATTAAAAAAGTTGGGGTCTGATTCATGCATTCGCAACATGTCACGGCAAAATCTAACTCTCGACAGGTAATCTCTTTCTTGTAGAGCCTGAACACGTTGAATGTGGTATGGATGAAATCGATGGTCTTGTAAAGCTTTGTGAACTGTAGTTTTTGGTATTCCCGTCCGTCTTTCCATCATTCTCACTGAAGTCGATGGACCTAGTTCCACTTCCTCTAACACAGCTTCAACATCTACCGTTGCAGGACGTCCTGTTTCGCCACCACGCCTTCCAGGTATGCGACCTTAAAAAAGTGAAAAATGATAGTTAACAAGCAAGCAAACAAGAAAGGTGTAAAAATCACTTACCTTCATATATTTTTCTATGGGTCCGGGCGAATACTTCACGACCCGGATGGCGACGATTGGGGTATTGCTCTACATAGAGTCTTTGAGCAGCTCTGGCATTACAGCAAGCTTCACCGTAAATTAGGTCCGCATATTCATGCGACGTATACTGCGTGTTCTCTGTCATAGTATTAATAACACAATGTTCGAAGGGTCCAATTTCACAAAATCCACTTTCACTAATTCCGGTAAGTAACACAAAATAATGTCAGGAGCAGGTAATAATGTACCTTTGTACTATTTAGCATGTCATTTGACGGTAACAAGAGCAAATTCAATTTAAATCTATTAAATACATTCTAGCGTGTATCAGTCCTTTCCCCACAAAAGCGGCTATAACTTTTTTGACTATTTAAAACAGTAAGTGTGGCGCCTTTCTGAAATCTTTATTAAATGAGCAATTTTTTTATGTAATGTAAAGTTGTAGCTCAGTACATTTTTTTCACCCGAGATAGTCAAAGTTGGGGAAGAAAATATCAAAAAGTTAAAAATCCAGAAATAGTCCTAATTTTATGATGGTTCCTTAATATATTTTAGGTTAGGTTAGGTTAAACGGGCAGCTCTGAAAAAGAGTTCACTCGGAGGCCGCAGAGGCCCATTTTGATGCCCATGGGGGTTACCCTTAAGCCTATCCCTACATGTCTTCGAACCATTTTGATTTTCTGGCGAATCCTAGCAGTCCTTCCAGAGGAGCTTTCCCCAAGATATCCAGATTCTCGAAGAAGCGGTCCCCAAGAAACTTGAGGCGTTTTCCTCGAAGTGCTGGACACTCGCAAAGGAAGTGCTGGACGGATTCTAACTCTTCCTCATCCCTGCAGCTTCTACAGAAATCATTATGCGGGGCTCCGAACCTGGCGGCCATGTGGCCAATGGTCCAGTGTCCCGTTAGTATTCCTGTGAGAAGCCTGACGTTTGACTTTGAAATCCTTAATAGACTCCTTGTTCTTCGTTCATCGAGCCGTGGCCAGAGTGATCGCGATACCCTGCAGGTGTGAAGGTTTACCCACCTACTGTTGGTAGCTGCCCTGATCAGTCTCTCGACTTCTGAAGACAGAAATCGCAGGGGGGGTTTCACGATTTGGGTCGCTTCCCCGAGCCCCATCTCAGATCCCTTCCTAGCACATTCGTCCGCTTCCTCATTTCCCGGGACACCACAATGTCCCGGTACCCAGTAGAGATTGATTATGTGTTGCTGTAGAGCTTGTAGGGATCTTCGGCATTCTTTAACGCATACCGAGTTAGTCGTTGCCGACCCTAAGGCTTTGATAGCCGCCTGACTGTCAACAACGAAGGCAAGTTTAGATGGAGCTAAGTCCATCATGCCCACCAACCTTGCCGCCATATGGATTGCATATATCTCAGCCTGAAAAACACTGCAGTGGTCTGGGAGTCTATACGACTCCCTTAGAGATAACTCCTGAGAGAAGACCCCAGATCCTGTTCCGATATCCATTTTAGAGCCGTCCGTGAAGATGGGTATTTCGTCATCGCTGAGAGCAATATTAAATTCCCAGTCACTTCTGTCAGGAAAATGGATATCGAAGTTTCGATTGAAGTCAATTTCCGTGACCTGATGGTCACAGTGGCTGTATTCCACCCCCACTCTCCCGAGGATTGTGGCGTGACCTTTGCAAGTTGTTCGCAGCCTGTTAGACGCTCTGAGTCGTAGAGCGCTTTTAGCTGCGATACTTTTAACATATAGGTCTATAGGTGGAATATCCATCAGGGTCTCTAAAGATGCCTGGGGCGTTGAATAAATCGCCCCCGTTGTGTATAAGCATGCTTGTCGTTGCACCTTTTGCAAGTTGAGTAGATGGGATTTGGTGTCAACCGCCTGCCACCATACCAACGCGCCATAGGTGAGGATAGGTCTGACTACCGCCGTATAAATCCAATGTATTATCTGCGGTCGCAGACCCCAGTCTTTTCCAATAGTAGCTTTGCAGGATTAGAGCGCAATGAGCGCCTTCTTTCTCCGCTCTTCGGTGTTCCTTTTCCAGGAAAGCTTAGAGTCGAGAATAACCCCCAAAAACTTTGCTTCTTTTGACAATTCGAGATTTGCTCCATTGAGGGACCGAAGTCGGAAATTGTCTATTTTATATCGCTTGGTGAAGAGAACAAGTTCGGTTTTAGTGGGATTGGCCCCTAGGCCGTTTCGTTCTGCCCACCCTGACAGATCGCTAATTGCAGATTGTAGAATCTCGCTGACCGTGGAGAGGAATTTTCCCACGACCAGAATGACTAAGTCATCCGTATAAGCAACGACCTTAGCGGCTTTTGATGTGCGAAGCAGGAGTTCGTTTAGCACGAGGTTCCACAGTAGGGGGGATAGCACCCCCCCTTGAGGTGTGCCCCGTGTGGCTGTTTTCCTTACTTCTGATGTTCCCAAGGAGCCATTGATATTTCTGGTGCTCAACATATTGTCCATCCAGAGAGTGATCAATGGGTCCAGTCCTACAGCCACCATGGAGCAGTGTATGGATGCCAAATTAACATTGTTAAAGGCGCCCTCCACGTCCAGGAAGGCTGCCAGCGCATATTCCTTGTGATTCAGTGCTTGCTCTATACTCCCAACAACCTCGTGCAGGGCTGTTTCAACCGACCTACCTTTACGGTAGGCATGCTGAGCCTCGCTGAAGTTCCCAGGAGTAAGGCGTTGCGTGATCTGCAGACTCAGAAGCCTCTCCATTATTTTGAGAAGAAATGATGAGAGGCTGATGGGCCTAGAATCTTTTGCAGTGCTGTGGCCCGCTTTTCCTGCTTTGGGAATGAAGACCACTCTTACCTCCCTCCATGGCTTTGGGATATAGCCTAGGAGGAGACTCGCCCTATAGATTGTCGTTAACCAGAGGGTTACCGTGGCGCTTGTTCGTTGTAGCATGGCTGGAAAGATCACATCCGGTCCCGGAGATTTGTAGGGTTGGAAGGATCTGATAGCCCAAGCTACTTTGTCTGCAGTGATGATTTCGTCCACTGGACTGCCTTGCCTGTGGGTACTAGGGTGTTCTGTCACAGGAATTCCTGTGTCCCCCGCGTCACCGCAACCAGGGAAGTGGACGTCCATAAGGTGTTCCAGTGTTTCAAGGCTGCTTTCGGTGTGCCCTCCTCCTGGCTTTCCCAGAAAACCAGGAGGAGCCTGGTTTTTCGAGAGGCACCTTCTTAGTCGCGCGGCATCAGTAGTCGTTTCGAGGTCCTCGCAAAATTTGGACCACGAAACCTTCTTTGCCTTCTTTATCTCTTTCTTGAACGCATTGAAGTTGCGACGATATTCGTCCCAGTCCTCCGCGTTCTTGGTGAACTTCGCTTTATTGAAAGCTTTCCCAGCTGCTATCCTGAGCCGCCTTAGATCGGCCGTCCACCACCTTGGGTGTCGCTTGGAAGGTTTGCTCTCGGGACAGGTTGTTATGTAGCATTCGTTGAGAGACTTCGTTAGACAGAGGACCGCTCCCTCCAGTTGGTCCACTGAAATTGGCTCCACCGTGTACGGTGGACTCGCTCCAGACACCAACTGGCTGAATTTGTTCCAGTTTGTCCTACGAGGATTTCGATAAGGTTTTAGTGTCGGTCTGTTCAGGCTAATGGAGAATACGATGCGACAATGATCAGAAAAAGAGCATTTTGTCGAGACGTGCCAGCCGTCGACCCTAACATTGTTCGAGTTAGTTACAAGAGTTATATATATATGAGCATTGGCGTCACAGCCAGCCACCATATTTATCCCTCGTTGCTCCGCCCAGGCGGTTAGTTTCCTGAAGGATATTGACGGGGGATCGGGTACATCGTATGGCATGTATAAAGATGCGAGGATGAGGTCGGGTGCTCCCCGCTGCTCCAACATTGCCACTGTCATGTCCGAATCGCTAAATTGGGGAAGAAAGAGAATATGAGTGCTTTTCTTAATCAGAATACAGGTTCTAATTTTACCTTCGGTCTGTGGGGTGAGAAGTAGAAAGTCGCTAGTGGATAGACCTGTGACCCTCCCCGCCACTAGCCAGGGTTAGGGCCACGTCCACATCTTCCTCAACCATGAAGAGCAGCAGATCCTCCGATGCTGCCCTGCAGTGATGCAGATTAATCTGCACCACCTTTAGGCTTTTCGGATTCTCTTTCAGCATCGGGGATGATCACCCTGAGGTGACCGATGCCATATCTTATTTGGCCGGCTTTGCGACGAAGGATCTGCAAGGATTGTGGACCGATCTTGATCCAAAGGTCCTTGCCGTTACCCTTGTCGCGAGCGCAGCCTCGGACAATCGTCCAGTCGTCAGGGATGACATCCATGTTCTGACATTTGATTAGGGCTAGTGAGGTCTCGTCCTCCACGAGGGGGGGCGGGATCCACACTCGCACTGTCGTACGGGATGGCACCTCTGAGAGCGGAACAACTTCTAGTCGTGCGTTGGCCCAAAGTTCATCTTGGTTGCGGACGCAGTTTGTTAGGAAGTCTAACGACTCCTTGTTACCGCATCCAACAACTTTGACTCCCTTCTGCCATTTGGCTCCATAAAACATACCAATGTTGTTGTTTTTGGTACGCTGGATTTCGCCAAGTAGTGCCCTCATGATCTTTTCCTCCAGGAGCAACCATTTGTCCGTCGGAATCTTTCCTTCCGGGTGATTCCGGTCTATGATTGCTACCTGGAGCTCTGGTGCTGAGCATAAGGTTGATGAAGTTTTTACCCGCTTCTGCTCAGGCTGTATCTTCTTGTCGCCAGACAGTTGTCTCTTCGGAGTGCGTGCAACCGGTCCCCTACCACCGGAGGCAATAGCAGCTGCCGACGTCGAGGTCTTCTCCCCGTCCAGCCGTGGGAACACTGGCCTCGCGGTTTTCGACACCTTGAGCGTCAGTGATTGCGACGGCTTGTTGTTTCCAACAGCGGACAGGGGAGCAGCTTTCTTCGTCGGCAGACTGCTACCGCCCTCAGAGGGGGGTTTGGTTGCAGCGTCCCTTTTATCGGAGTTTGTGGCTTTTCCAGAGACAGCGGCCTCACTCCGGAAGCATTCGAGACTTTCTCCTCACGGAGTCGCTCATACTTCCGGACAATGTAGGCATGCTTCTTTTGAAGAGCCTTGTCCCTTGGCGTTAGAGTGGCGGGGTCGCGCTCTCGCAGTTTCGCGAGGAATCGACGAGAGCTTTTATACCCCATCTTTCTCTTCCGCTCTTTGTCCTTCTCCTTGTCGGGATTGGCATTGCCTTGAGGCTCCTTAACTCCTTCGGTTGCAGCCGGTCTTCCAGAATCATCGGACCCCAGACTGAGCTGGCTCAGTGCAAGGAAATCCGCCCAGTCGCGATCCTCCTCATCTGAGGAGTCTAGCAGTGAGTGGATTCGAAGATCCTGGGAGCCCGACTCGCCACTTTCGGATTGGCACCTCTGTTGCCTTGCCAATGTTTTTGCCTCAGTAGCTCGCCTATCATCCAAGCCCGGGGCAGACAC
>NW_023458559.1:9261033-9263860 GCF_013731165.1 Rhagoletis pomonella
AAAAAAAACATATATCGCCAGCTTAGAGTGAAAAGCTGCCAAGTGCCTTTTAAAAAAGTTACAGGAGAGGAAAAAAACTTCTTCTAGCCAATTTCTTCAAGCATTTCGGAAAACTTTGAATACAACATTTTTGCTTCATATGAATCAGAGGGATTCGATCTTTATTAAAAGATTTCGTTCTATTATGGCCTTATCGGATTTTCGGTGCTCTTTTTAGACTTAGCAAATTTTTCTTTCATTGAATTTAAACGAGAATAAATAAAATACCTTTATCCTTTTCGACACAATACATTTTTAATTTCTCTAGCCTCCTGTATCAAAATATGAGTTTTCATAAAAAGTGGACTTAGCAACTTTTCACTCCAAGCTAGCGATATGTACATAAATACGTTTATAAGTACGTTTGCATATGCAAATCCATCATTCAATGAAAATATTTATACCTACATATGTACTTAGAATTTTCTTTTGCAACAAAGTAAAAGGTACGAAATAAAAACATGTACATATTATGTATGTTGAAATTTAGGCGAAATAAATTGACTTTTGGAACTTGACAAAATGTTAAAAAAATAAACATAAAAACAAATAAAATTCTCCGCTATTACGAAAACAAATTTAAAAATTTTACATTGAAAGTATACACAAAACTTAAAATTACACAAGCATTAAAAAATTTAGAGACATTACTATCGATAGTGTCGGCATTTTCAATAGTTTAGGCCACGACCATCGATAGTTTTCCAACTCTAGTGGAAAGTACTGCCAAAAATTTGCGATTCATAATTCAAGTGTTTGGCAAAAAAAATATCTATATAGTAGAACTCATCTGCTTTTTGTAAAATTGTCTAAAATATTAAATTAGGCGAGTGCTTAATCTATGTTATATATGGACCACACTAAAAGCTCATTTTCATATAAAAATTCGTACGTTGTCCCAACCGTGACAGAGGAATTTCGGATTTTTTGAAATAATAAAGCAACATTTTTATTGTAGTTTTTGCTTTGTTTGTATTCGTGGTTCTTTGTTTTATTATAAAGACATCAAGTTCACACAGAAATGTGAAACGAATTCGCAGAGTTTCCGTAAAGTATATCTGCTCCAAAAAGTAGGTTCTTTTTTTCTTACCCCACCCGTGACAGAAGAAATGACTCAGATTTTTTTCATATAAAAGTAAGCTGGAATTTGTTTCGTATTTTGTAATAACTCATAAAATAGTCGATTAGGTGTAGCTTTGTTAAAATGTAGAACTGTTGAGTACTTTATACATAAATTTAAACAAGAAAGAAGAATTTTTCTGTATAAATGTCGCACCCGTGACGGTAGAATCGCCCATATCATATATGTAATAGGGATGTGCAGTAAATCAATTGAAATAAAAAGCTGATTAATAGAAACATAATTATGTAATTCATCAAAGAATAATAATTTTTGATTAAACAAAGTTAATAATTTATCGATTATTTATATGGTATTAATCAGAATCTAATTAATTTTATTAATCAGGTAACTGATTAATTATAAAGCTGAATAATTGCTGATATATATTGTTTTATTCAAAAATAGGAGATCAAAAATTATAAGTGGCTGATATTTCGACAAGTAAATATGAACAAATAAAACTCAAAATTAAAATACATATGATTGAAAAATAAAAATGTATACATACGTACGCCCATGCCTAAGTACCTATGTATGTACATATTAACAACGCGAATGCGTGCATATGTATGCAAATGCGCATAATCATAAATAATTAATCACTTCTAATCACTAAACAAAAATCTACAAACATTAAAACGAAATACTTCTGAACATACATACAAACATGGGCGTAGCCAGGTAGGGGCGGGGGGTGCTCGAGCCTCCCCCCTAACTTTCAAATTTTCCTTATATATATATAAAATAGTACCCTGAAATGCCAGCTTAATAGGGTCGAGCCCCCCCTAAATTTCATTCTGGCTACGCCGATGCATACAAATACTACAACTGGAAACATACATATGCCACGTTTACTTTTCCCCGAACTCCCGCTTCTATCGAGCGAGAAATCTATATATATAGAAATTAAGCCGAAAAAAAGTGTGCGTTTGTCCGTGGTAATCTCAGCAACGCGTGTAAGGAACACAATGAGTGTTTCACGCATTGTTGGTGTTGCTTTGGCAAAGGTTTCTGTGAAGTTTGGTTGAAATCCGATAACGCGTGTGTGTGCGGTGCGTCGGTTAAGTGAGTGTGTTTTTGCTATTTGCCGCACGTATTTTTTGTACCGCACATAGCATTCATTAGAATTGAATACATTTTGGTCGTGTGTGTCTGGGCCGATTATTATGAAATTTGGTATATATATATATTTTTCCACGGAGAAGGTTAGTATAATATGCTTATTGATTCCACTCGCCACCAGGTGGCGCTGCACGAGGACCCGGGTAACCCTAGGATGTGTTTTTACATTGTGGGTATCAAATCAAAGCTACTGATGAGTGCTTTAATACAGAGTATTTTTTAGATCTCTGAGTGACCAGGGTCTCGAGATATAGCCGAAAAGGTGGACCAAGGTACCCTTGGATGTGTTTGTAGAATATGGGTATCAGATGGAAGCTGTTGATGAAAGCTTTTAAGTGAAGTAATTTTTACTGCCCGTTTCCGGGATAAAGAAAGGAGATGGAGCTGGAGATGGAAGAGGAAAAGGAATAGCTACAGGAAGAGGAAGAGGAAGAGGAAGAGGAAGAGAAAGAGGAAGAGGAAGAGAAAGAGAAAGAGAAAGAGAAAGAGAAAGAGAAAGAGGAAGAGGAAGAGGAAGAGGAAGAGGAAGAGGAAGAGGAAGAG
>NW_023458559.1:9263870-9268712 GCF_013731165.1 Rhagoletis pomonella
GAAGAGGAAGAGGAAGAGGAAGAGGAAGAGGAAGAGGAAGAGGAAGACCACTTATTATTAAAAATAAAAAAATAAATTCTAAAAAAATTTTAAAATGTTACATATACGCTTATTATATAAACGTTAATCTGAAGTCAGTTATAGTGAAAAATTCATTGTATCATTACCGGCGTGATTGGTGATCGTTTCCTTAATTTTTTGCAGAAAGGTTATGCTAATATGAGATATTACCTATATCATTCATATATTTACGTATTACCTGTGTACTCACAAATATGCGGTTGAAGCAAATATATGTCAGTTTTTTTACTTCGCCTGGAAAAGTTTATATAAATTTAAGAAGAGTAAATAGAACTTATTTTATATCAGACTTCACGCAAAAAAGTCATTTGCACCTGAACACATAGCTGGGTTAAAGCGAAGGGGAATAGAACAGTTCTCTTCTCCTTCTCCGCTTTTTCGTACACGACGAAGTGTATGTATCATACGATTGATGTTGTTGTTTATGTGTAAAGGGGAGCGCATCTATGCAAATGCAGAACGGAACAACGACGCGCTCAAACTTTCTTTCTGATCTGACTTTCAAGCAAACAACAAGTGAGTATTTTTTCTCCAGAGAAAACCACATTTTTAAAATTGTTTTCTGATAAAAAAAACCATTTTAGTAAATATTTAGAATATTTTGCATCTATTTGATAGGAAACGAAGATTTACTGAAATTTCACGCAATATTGTTTCAAAATATTATTTGCCACGATAAAGCCGGAAAAGAAAGAAATTTTATTATGTTAGTGCAAAGTGAACAGTGGTAAATTTACGTGAGTATATACAGAAGTTTTTTCTTATTTGCCAAAAAGATAACGAAATATGAAAATATTTCAAACAAAGAAATAAAATCAATGTTGATCAACATTTATTCAATAGTGACGTCATATTGTGGTTACAAAAGAAGAAAATTAAAGTGATTTTTTGAGCGTCATCGCGTCGACTACTAACTGTACAACGGACAAATTGTATTTATCACATGCTCTTCAAAGTAATGCGTTCCGAGAAAAAAACAGTAAAGCGGTAAATTTGCGTGAGTATATACACAAGATTTTCTGGATGGAAAAAAGGACAACAAAATATGAAAGTTATTTTAAACAAAGAAATAAAATCAATTTTCTTCAAAATTTGTTCAATAGTGACGTCATTTAGCCGCGATCAATTAAGAAGAAAGTGCGCATAGAACCGAGTACAGTGGACAAATAGTGTTGGTATTTTCATCAAATTTTTTTCCCGTTTGATGGTAACAAAATAAAAAAAAAAGAAATTATTTGACATTTTTGCAATGATACCATTACAGTGACATCATAACGCAGTCAAATAGGAGAAATATTATAGTGATTTTGTTGAGCGTCATCACATCTTCTTCTAATTAACTTTACAACGGGCGAAGGTATAAACACTATTCTTCACACGTTCTTTTCAGTGAACAATTTTAGAAACAAAAATGACACGACGTAGACAAAATATTGGTCGTCGTTCTGTAGAAACACAAAACAGGATAAATTCAAGAGCAAATGAAACAAACGAACAACATGAAAATCGTCTTACAAATTGTCGAGACCGTCAAGCAAGGTCACGTTCAGCTCATTCATCTGCTGAACAAAGAGCCACGAATAGATTTCGAATGGAACAACATCGTCAAATTGCAAGACGTCAAAATCAAAGAGTACGAAATCAAGAAGCAAGGCAAATCAATCTAAATAATATTAACTTACATCGTGTTGCGTTTCAATACAATCCTGTGCTTGAGTATAGTATGCTTAAATCGGTGAATATTGGCACAATGAATACGATCTGTCAATATTGTCATGCATTAAAATTCAAGTTTGAAACACCTGGCATGTGCTGTGCAGGCGGCAAAGTTAAATTACCGATTTTAAATCTAGATTTTTTTAAAGACGACCAGCGGAACGGGCGGGTTTTCGCTAGTACTTTAATAGAAAATTTCTTAAAAACCTTTGTTCTTCAGCATTCAAATCTCTACTAATTAGTGGATCTATATTCAAACTACTTTTATCTGATGAAATCGTATCGGGATATGTATTTGTTTGAGAACAATAAGCGTAGAATTCGTTATCATTATGTAAATATGTTGTAGGCTTATTATTATTAAAAGGTATTATGTTGTTGCTGACGTTAATTACTTTTTCTGAAAAATCAATAAGTACTCTAAGGGGTGGAAGAATATTTAATCCCAGTATACATTGGAAAGGTTTGTCATTGAGTTTTAATAATTTAATAGACATTGTCTCTTCTTTTCTCTCAAATTCTGCAGGAATTTTGACAATGACTTGTTCCAGTATTACTTCTGATGCAAAAAGAGTTTTTACTAGGATAGGTTTTTCTAATTTCCTGCGACTGCGAAAATTTCCTAAAATCTCGAAATCCCCTAACGTGGTTGCCGATCCGCTATCCACCAAATACCTTACTACTTACAACATTATTGAATGTCAGATCTATCAGGGGTAAATCGGTTGAAGAGGAGAAAGCTGAAAATTTTCGTATTCTTCAATATTGTCCACTTCCATTGGAACAACAGATGGCTGCTGGTTATATCTCGCATTGTTATTAACCCTACCGGAATTATTTGCATATCTATAGTTTCTATGATCATTAAATCTACTACGAGTATTCCCACTAGCATTACCCTTACGCTAATCATTACCATTGTTATTAGCGTTAGTGTAGACGTTTTTACCTAGAGTGTTAAAGTTTCCAGACTGTTTTTCGGTAATTATCAACATTTCCATAATTTTGATTACCTCCAAAATATGTATTATAATTACCAGTATTATTTGAGTGACTTCTATAAAAATGTCGATTAGTTTGATAACCGTAAATTATATTTCTTTTATAGTTCAACACATTGGAATTACTGAGGAAATTATGCTTAAAGTTATTTGGATATTTGCCATTTTTTGGACGGACGTACGTATGCGTAATACCATTATTTATTTCGAAATCCTTCAACATATTATTTTGTAAATAATAAGTAAAAGCTTTTTCGATATTATCTATTTGATTTTGCAACAACAAAGTTTTTACATTGAAAGGCAAAAATTGTAAATAGATGTCAAATATTAATTTTGCATTATTATGTGGCGTGTACAAAATATCAGTTTCGCCTTCTAAAATATTCATTGACTGTGAAATACCCCCAAGCTTACTGTGCAGATCTTCAATATTTTTAGCCCTTACATTCATCGCATCATTTCTTAAAGTTAGAAATGTTGATTTACCACCAAATTCTTCCTTCAATTTGTTTAGGACGTCCTGAAAATTCAGTTCGTTGATTTGTTGGACTACATGCAATGCTCGGCCTTTCAATTTGTTGCACAAAACCTTGGCGATTATGTGTTTTTCTTCTTCGTTTGTAAGCGATAGAATTGTTGCTACATCTCTTAAGTAATGGGTAATTGCAGAGAATGTTAATGTAATGAGAAGCCGCAAATGTCAAGTAACATTTTTTCAAGTACTTTAAATTTGAAGATCGGTGATGCGGGAGTTCACCACTGAGATCAAGGAGTTCGCCACACCAATTTTAACTATCATATTCTATGGTGAAGTGAGAGGATTGTGGCAAATTTAGAAAAATTAGCTGCCGTTGGTGGTACATAGTTGCAAATTTATGCCGTCAGCTTATGAGTGCTGTGGTGGATGCTGCAAAAATGTAGCTCGTTTTCTGTTTCAACTTTTTGTGCTTATTCTAAAACCAATAGAAAGAGTGGTATTTTTTTATTTATTAAATTTAATTTTTTTGTTGTTTAAAAAAAAACATATATCGCCAGCTTAGAGTGAAAAGCTGCCAAGTGCCTTTTAAAAAAGTTACAGGAGAGGAAAAAAACTTCTTCTAGCCAATTTCTTCAAGCATTTCGGAAAACTTTGAATACAACATTTTTGCTTCATATGAATCAGAGGGATTCGATCTTTATTAAAAGATTTCGTTCTATTATGGCCTTATCGGATTTTCGGTGCTCTTTTTAGACTTAGCAAATTTTTCTTTCATTGAATTTAAACGAGAATAAATAAAATACCTTTATCCTTTTCGACACAATACATTTTTAATTTCTCTAGCCTCCTGTATCAAAATATGAGTTTTCATAAAAAGTGGACTTAGCAACTTTTCACTCCAAGCTAGCGATATGTACATAAATACGTTTATAAGTACGTTTGCATATGCAAATCCATCATTCAATGAAAATATTTATACCTACATATGTACTTAGAATTTTCTTTTGCAACAAAGTAAAAGGTACGAAATAAAAACATGTACATATTATGTATGTTGAAATTTAGGCGAAATAAATTGACTTTTGGAACTTGACAAAATGTTAAAAAAATAAACATAAAAACAAATAAAATTCTCCGCTATTACGAAAACAAATTTAAAAATTTTACATTGAAAGTATACACAAAACTTAAAATTACACAAGCATTAAAAAATTTAGAGACATTACTATCGATAGTGTCGGCATTTTCAATAGTTTAGGCCACGACCATCGATAGTTTTCCAACTCTAGTGGAAAGTACTGCCAAAAATTTGCGATTCATAATTCAAGTGTTTGGCAAAAAAAATATCTATATAGTAGAACTCATCTGCTTTTTGTAAAATTGTCTAAAATATTAAATTAGGCGAGTGCTTAATCTATGTTATATATGGACCACACTAAAAGCTCATTTTCATATAAAAATTCGTACGTTGTCCCAACCGTGACAGAGGAATTTCGGATTTTTTGAAATAATAAAGCAACATTTTTATTGTAGTTTTTGCTTTGTTTGTATTCGTGGTTCTTT
>NW_023458559.1:9268812-9278659 GCF_013731165.1 Rhagoletis pomonella
AGATTTTTTTAAAGACGACCAGCGGAACGGGCGGGTTTTCGCTAGTTCATTCATAAAAGCAAAAACTTCCATTCATAAACTCGCGCGCACCTCGCACACTTGCCCCGCTACAAACATGAGCGGACCACAAGTTGATTTTCGTCGCGGTCTAAAAATCTCAAATTTTGTCAAACACCGCGCCGATCGGAAAAGTCTCAACAGTGTACAAAATCCCCCTTCCCTTTGCTCACTTCAGTTGTCTAAACAAAATATTTTTTCTGCGCGTTACAGAAAACAGGCAACAATGCCGACAAGTGCGCAGAATCCCTTCACTTTCGTTTCCCCCGCCTTGCCCAGAATTCTTCCTCCTCTTCAACTTTTTCACAATCCGCAGAAAAGCCAAAAATCAATTTTGATCACAAATTATTATGTTATTTAATTTTATAAATATATAAAAACCACTGCACATAGCCGGACTCGAACCCAAACCGTATCGGCAAAGCATCATCATCGCTTCGCCTCTACCAACTATGCCACAGCTTGGCATCTTACAAGCTAGATGTACCCTTCAAAATGCAAGTATGAATTCAAATATTTTTTCTTTTTCGTTGACATATCTACATCTACGTACCAAAGGATATATGTGCGTACTTGTAATTTTATACGAACACACGAAATTGACCTGAAAAACCTACCAAAACCTATCAAAATTTTATCAAAAATCAAGTTTGGTTTTATAAATTTTTTTTTATTGATATGGCTTTATTTAATCATAGGTATGTTATGTATATAATAAAAAGAATTAAACTCATTATAATGATATGAAAAAAGTGCTAATAAACCATTTTTAAATTTGGAATTATGTAAAAAGAACATAAAAAAATATATAATATAATATATATATCATAAAAATGTGCAGTTCATAGTTATAAACCGGGACGGAAAATAATAATAATTTTTACAATTTTAACCAAAAAATCAACAAGTTATAAGCGACATATTTTCTACTGGAATTTATAATGATCTTTTATTTTTCGAGTTCAACCAATAAAGATTTCATACATTTAATAATTAATACTTGAGTTTTTTTCCCTCAAAATAAAATTATTATTAAACGATTTTTATTTATTTTTTGATAAAAAATATTGATTATTTTATGATTTTTATTTTTTCGCCCAAAGATAAAAATTATTGAGTTTTATTTTTTTACTTAAGAGTAATGATTATTCAAAAAACTCAAAATATCCTTTTCTGAGGTAGCGACACTTTAGTAAAAGGAATAAGTCCCGAAACATTAACATTCTCTGATTGTACCATGGCAAAAGGTGCATTTTGGTATGACATTTTTCTCTTTTGTAAGTTTGCTTTTGTGTTCGAAGTTAATCACACAGTTATGTATAACTGTTAGGCTTTCGTAAGTTGACGTCAAATGCACTTTTTAAGCAATTTTTTGTTTTTGTATTTTTCGGTTCTAAAACTTTGATTTCAGGCGATTTAGATATTCACACAGTTATGAATAACTGTTAGGCTATCGTAAGTTGAAGTCAAATGCACTTTTTAAGCAATTTTTTGTTTTTGTATTTTTTTGCGCGGGTATTTCGGGCAATTAGGCGAATTTTATGTACTTATAAATTGACTATAAAGTTAAATTTTCTGATATCAGTATTTTTAGTTATTACAAAGTTTTTTTTTTTTTGAATAAAATTTTCCGATTTTTCAGTATTTTAGGTTGCTACGCCGTTTTAGAGTTAAGTTTTTTGCTTTTTCATCACACGCACATAGTTTTTAAGTGGGATTTTTAATTTTTTTTTGTTTTCGTGGCTGATACACAGTTTTTCAGTAGAGCTTCTCGCGTTTTTTAATTTTTTGTTTGTTTTAGTCACAAGTTGTAATTTTACTTGTATTTTTATCCTCGTCGCCAGTTTAAAACACAATAAATAAAAATGTCTTCGATTTATATTTTACACATAATAGTTATTGTTTTATTATTTCATGGTATTCAAGCGAATATAAATAAGTATATTTTACTTATACAGTTTTAACATAAAACATATTTTTTAGACTAGGCGGACTATTCACAAGGATGATATGATACCAAACTCTTTTTCTCGTGAGAGCGCTGTGAAAAGGTTAATATTTATAACATCTCCCAATATAGCCACAGCAGCGAGAATCATATTGGGAGATTTTTAATATCTTTTTAACTATTTAGTTTAAAGAATTACAATACAAAATGTTTTTTCTTGCAAACACTATCTTTAAGCATAATTTTTTAATGCGTTTGCAGGAAATCCGTTGGAATTAAATCGGTGTATTTTGTGCGTATCTAGTGGCAGTTCGCGATTTTGCTTGTCATCTGTTCAGTCCAACTTTATTTGACAGTGCTGCCAAGTCAGAAAACGAGCTTAAGTTAGATTCTCAGAAGCAAAATGAGAGAGTTTCATATCATGTCATCCTTGCTATTCATTTTGAACACGAAAACGGGAGTGAATTATAGGTTCATAGTATAAAAATGTCTAAGCATTCGTTAGACAGATGATTAAGTGAATACTCGTTCGGAGTTGAGTTGAGTGACATATATATTAATATATTTGAGTGCGCTAATGAGCATCTATAACTAATACTCCTTCGGAGTGTAAGTTGAGTGACATATTATTATATTAATGTTTAGGCGCGTCTGCTAACACCAGGCGCCTAAATACATGCTATGTACTGCTGCATGTGCAAACATTTCCTTTATGCAATTTAGGAAATTTTTGTGAGTACTGGCCATCATTGACAGAGGGGAGGAGGAAGGGAACTATCCCGAAGGAGAAATGGAGGAAGGTTGAGGAGGCTATTGTCGAAATCTACCTCCAGGTCGTAGAGGAAAACCCTGGGCCCCCTCCTCTCTGCCATGATTCTGGTTGGTATCAAGGTAGGGCAAAGCGCATCGCTTGCGAGGACCATAGGTCAGCCCAGCTCTACAGGTTGGCCGTCAGCAAGGTAGGTGAGGTTTGGCCGGGAGCCAAAGAGATTCCTAGCAGACTTAGGGCTCGGGTTTGGATCCCGGCTAGACCGGCCAAGCCTGAAAAAATAGAGCGGATCTTTAGATCCTGCAATAAGGACCTGCCGACATACAATTGGAAGGTGGGGAAGAGCGAAGAGCCGATAGAGAACAGAAGGCAGGTGTTGCTGATCCGCAACGCCGAATCGCTCGCCCCATTGGCAAAGAAGGACTGGATAGTCAGATTCGGGTTTGTTGACGCAACCGTTCGAATCTACCGCAGCGACGAGCCGGGCTTGGGCCTTAATGAGGAGAGCGACAAGTCCGGAATGCGCAGCGGTGGTGAAGAAGGGTTGCCCAGCAGCCAACGCACATCCGACTCGGAGAGGCTAACCGGTTTGGGGCCGCTGTTTTATGAAGAGGATCTCCTCGCCGATGACACCGAGGGTGAGGAGATCGAGGACGCGGACGTTGATGTCACAATGGTGGAGGTAAAACGGACGGGTTCATATGAAGCTGATCCAGATCAACCTCCACCATTCTAAACTCGCGTCCGCGACTCTTGAGGTCCGCCTGGCTGCCGGTGGACTTGACGTTGCCCTCATCCAGGAGCCGTGAATAATCGGCAACAAAATCTGCGGGCTTGGGATGAAGGGCTTTAAGCTAATTGCCGCACAAAATGCAGGTAAGACTCGAGCGTGCATATTAGCAAGAAACAACTTTAACATCTTCCTGCTTCCACAGCTCAGTGACGGCGATCTGGTAGCGGAAATCATAGCGATTAGTGTCTTGAATCTAGGCTCAGAGCCGACCTTTATAACAAAGAGTAGAGAGGAAGTTTTGGATATAACCCTGACTTCGGACACCTTTGCCCATAAAAGCAAGAGATGGAGAGTACTTAGTGAAAAGTCTTACTCTGACCACTGTTATATTCAATTCGAAATAGACCTCAAGACCCCCCAAATTATGGAGTTCAGAAATGTGCGAAATACCGACTAGGGGGTTTACAACAAAAAACTGAGGACTTTATTGTCAATGATATCTCCCCGGGACCCCGCCACGCAGGTGGAATTGGACGGGTTGGTTAATCAGGTCACTAAAGCCATGAATAGTTTTTTATCAGCCGGATGCCCGGTTGTTAGATACACCGGGAAGAACAAACCACCTTGGTGGTCAAAATAATTATCCTCGTTACGGGAATCTAATAGGACAATGTTCAATAAGGCTAAAGCCACGAGAGAAACAGAGGACTGGGAAGCCTATAAGGCTGATTTGAAAATATATAAAAAAGCAGTTAGAACTGCGAAACGTAAATCATGGCAGAGTTACAGCAAGGGAATTGAGGGAACCACGGAAGTGGCCAGATTAAGAAGAATTCCTGCAAAGTCGCCATGCAACCTTGGCTATCTCAAGGGTCAAGGGAACTCATGGACTACGACGAGCGAAGAGTCTTTAGGTCTCCTCCTGGACACACACTTCCCAGGTAGCAAGCCGATGGAACTTAACGACCCCACAAATGACGGGGGCTATCTGATCTAGGAAATCGACTGATCACTAAGGCAAAAAGCGAATGGGCTATTAAGACTTTTGGTCCTTACAAGTCACCGGGACTTGACGGCATACACCCGGTAGAACTACAGCAATCACGGGATATTATCTCCCCATTCATTGCGTATATCATAAGAAGCTGTCTTAACATGGGCTATATTCCGCTAGGCTGGAGACAGACAAAAGTCTCCTTCATACCCAAGGCAGGTAGGTCCTCTCACATTAACCCCAAGGACTTCAGACCCATCAGTCTTACGTCTTTTCTGCTCAAAATTTTAGAGAGGATAGTGGATGATTATGTACGAGGGTGGTACCAACTAGTAGGCTCTCCCCAGCGCAGCATGCCTATACGAAAGGCAAATCTACGGAAACCGCCTTGCACTCGCTCGTCGGGTTGGTGGAAAAAAGGTTTTTCAAATAAAGAGTATGCTCTGGTTGCCTTTGTTGATATAGAAGGCGCCTTCAACAACATTAAGGCAAGCGCCATAACGGGTGCCTTAGAAGAGCTTGGAGTTGACCACAACGTACCGTCGCTGATTGAGTCTATACTTGTCAGCAAGAAGATAACCACTAAGCTTGGCAACACCTCAATAAGCAGAGAGGTCTGTAGAGGCACTCCTCAGGGAGGGGTTCTCTCCGCTCTTCTCTAGAATTTGGCAGTAAACTCTCTGCTGAAGGCACTCGAGAGGGGGGTTGCCACGTCACTGCATGCGCTGACGACCTGGCAATAGCCGTTAAAGGCAAATACCCAAATACCCTAATGCAGATTTTGCGCTCTAACATGGCCACGCTTAGAAACTGGACAGAGAGTAGGGGGCTCGGAATAAACCCTGAAAAAACCGAAGCAATTCTCTTTAAGGAAACATAGGCTTCCCACAAGGGGAATTTTAAGTATCTAGGACTCATATTAGACAGGAAACTCACGTGGAAACCTAATATAGAGGAAAGAGTAAAGAAGGCCAACGCTGCATTATACACTTGCAAACAAGCGGTCGGAATCAAGTGGGGGCTAACACCTCGTATTACACATTGGCTTTACACCTCGGTGGTCAGGCCAATATTTTTATACGGAGTACTCGTATGGTGGCCAGCAACTCAAAAATCAAGTTACCTAAAACTATTGAGTAAGGTCCAAAGAACATCATTTCTATGCATTTCAGGTGCCTTAAGGCCACCCCAAATAAAGCGCTAGAGGTGGTAACCAATCCGCCCGCAATAAACCTGGTGGGTAAATACGCGGCCGCCGATTCAGCGCTCAGACTATAAAGCATGGCGCTATGGAAGGATCGGCGGTTCGGTCACGCCTCTATACTTCATACTCTGGGTAGTCACGAACAAGAAGTGGACTACTCCGCCCCTAAACCAACCTTCGATAGGCTCTTCAAGACGAGCATCCCGTCAAGAAGAGAATGGCAAATACCAAGACCATGGAGAAGGTGGGAACTGAATTTTTATACGGATGGACCCAAGCTAGACAATAGGGTTGGCTATGGAGTTTTCTCCAAGGAACTAGGACTAGAATTATCCGTCCGAATTCCGGACCACTGCAGTGTTTATCAGGCAGAGATTTTAGCTATAAAGGAGGTGGCTGTGTACCTTAGTACGCATGTCGTAACGAGGACCACGATTAATATTTTCTCGGACAGCCAGGCGGCCATTAAATCATTGAACATGGTAATGCTGAGATCGATGGTTGCGCAGGAATGTCTCGCAGCTCTAAACGATATCAGCGCCGTGTTCAAGGTCAGCCTCATTTGGGTTCCGGGACATAGATATATTGAAGGAAATTGCAGGGCCGACGAGCTAGCCAGAAAAGGTACCAATCCCCCCTATGTGAAAACAGAGACACAGTTGGGATACCCATGGCAACCTGCAAATTAGAATTTCGAAATATCATGATCCAAGAGGCAAACAGGTCATGGCTAGAGGAGGGCACTTGTAGAACAACTAGGCTACTTTGGCCACAAATTGATTAGAAAAAGACGAAAGAGTTGCTCAGCCTCTCAAGAGAGGATATTGCAATGGTAATGGCTTGTGTTACCGGTTATTGGCTATTTGGCAGGCACTCTTCGAGACTAGGAATATTCTCCCATGAATATTGTAGAAGTTGCAGGGATGAGGAAGAGGAAGAAACCGTAGAGCACATCCTCTGTTGCTGCCCAGCTCTGGCCAGGAGGAGAGCAGGCTTTTTAGGTAGGCCCTTCTTTAACTCTCTTACGGAACTATCATGCGTAGGAATAAAGCCAATCCTACGCTTTATAAGAACTTCGAAATGGTTCTCTGAATATTAGGCACAGAGGTTCCCGTGTTCTGCAGTGGTACCACAATGGACCACAATGGACTGCATAGCATAGCGATATTTTTGTCACTCGAAAAAATATACAGAATCAGTGAGAAATTTGAATATAGAAAATGTTACTATTGTCCTCTTAAGGCCTTGTTTATAGATTTAGAAAAAATGCACCATAGTTGATTCAAAACTTCAAAAATCAAAAGTTTGAAATTTGTTGAGTAGTGTTATTTTTTACTAATATATTAGTTATTATTTATGTTTTATTGAAAAATTATAATCGTAAATAAAAGAAAAATACAGTCTTCATTGGATTCATTGCTAATTATAACATAAAAAATAAGAAAATTACGACTATTATTCATCTGGTGTATCTTCGAAGAGATGTAAAGTTTCTATAGCTGTGTCAAGAAAACTTAGGTTCAGTTTTACCAACGAAATATTTTCGAGTGTCTAAGCTAATTACGGTAATCAGAAAGAACCAGCCTTAGTGTCGAAAATGCTCGCTCAATTGTGACCTGTTAAAAACGAAATTTGTAAAGCCTTAGTGAATATGTACTCGTACATAGATATGTACATCAGGGTGGCCACTATTTCCTAAGCTGTTTTTTTTGTCGCTCCCTGCAATGGAAAAAGGTTCCTAATTTTCAAATTAGCACAATACAATCATGCTAACTTTTCCAAATAACATTGTGTGAGCAGCAGGAAAAAAATAACTTGTGAGATAATGACGAAAACGTTATATTAACCTGAGTTGGCGGGACTGCAAAACAAACATTACTTAATTCGTAAAATTCTGGGTCACTGTACTGCTTTCCCTTCCAAAATTTTAGCACATCGTCAATTCTTTGGAAAGGCAGTTGGAGATGATCAATTCTTGCATACGCGTCGAACGTATTGTTGATTTCTGCTTGGGTTCCTTGTACTAAATACACTGTGAGACAAATGGTAGGGGTCAGTGATCGGGAAGGGTTCAAACTACCGGGGAAAGTTATATCGGTAAAAAAGAAGTTACACGTGTCCCGGCGTTTCGCTGGGTCACGTCTAGGAATCGAGATATATCGATTTGAAGTTAGTAACTATCATATAGGGGAAATTGTCACCTTTGGTGATCTTTTTTTGACATAACTCGAGAACCACTAGTCCGATTTTGCTCAAACAAATTTAAAAAAATTAAAAATTACAATTCCTTTAATCTGTGCATATAACGTTTTTCTATATAATCAACAGTTTTGCCGGTAAAAATAAATGTATGAAAAAAAAAAAATATTTTTTGCCTAAAATATTAAATTTTTTTATTTTTTAAATTCATAAAAAATCCAAAACGGAAAAAAGGCAAGTCGTATTACTTTCACGCAAAGTCAGATAACCTTTAAGCAAAATGAGACATAGATCATGAAAATCGATGGACGCGTTTCGCTTTTATTCACAATTAAGTGAAGGTATCTCATTTTGACAAGAATATTGATTTTATGTTTCAATGAATTTGGATAATATTTATTATATATTATTTATTATTAACACGTAAAATTAAAAATTATTATAGGTAATTATTAGGTTATTACATAGATACATAGGTTATAAAAATCGATGAACGCAAAACTTATTTTCGTTTGTTTGCGCCCTTTACTTTCTTGCGTGGTGGTTCGCCCACTTGTTCAGAGTCTGTATCGGATGAGGATCTGTCTTCATCTGGAAAAAATCAATTGTTTTTAACCAGTCAGTTAACTTCATTTTTGTGACTTACCCTAGGAGGAAACTCCCATTGTATATTCTTCTTCTTCATCTTCATTCATTCATTGTCAGTTTTAATTCTGCAACAATCTTGTCCATTCTTGCTTGTGATATTGGAATTATTTTGTTCGATGGGCCGGCTTCCGGTATTGGTTTATAGGTGAAATCCGATTGATCCGTTGTTTCTATAGAAAAAGAAGTTTCTCTGTTAGGACTTGGAAGCGGTGGAATTGGTATTTCATCCGAATGCGGTAGAGGTATTTGTGCACTTTTAACAGATATGTAAACTCTTCGTTTAAGGCCTTTACGATTTACTCCACATATTTTGTTTGCGCAAGCGTAACAGTTGTCGGAATTGTGCTCTCCTGGATCAGTCCAAATCATTGGTACACCAAAACGAAGTGAACTGCGTTTCCCTTGGATCCACATGTTAAGACCATTGTAGCACGTTTTACAAATTTTGTCTGGGACCCACGAAACGCCGCGAATTATTTCGGAATCAAAATAAAGTTTAAAAGCGCGCTCCACTTGCTCAGTGAGTAATGCAGTATTTGTTGAAAAAGCTCTTTTGCCACAAACGTAACAAAATAAATTGATATTTTCTGGACAATTTGCACTCATTTCGGTTTTATACTTTTATTACTTTTTCGTCACTTTAAAAAAATCGTACTTTACGCGTTCGGAGGCACTTGTTGAATGACAAAAATCGATCAATGAACACCTATAAATACTACGTAAGTTTCAATATTTTACTGAGAGGTACTTATGAATTGGCGCATCTTTTAAGGGTGGCTATATACCTGATTCGTGTGCGTTTTAAATTTTTCGAAACGTTCTAAAACATGACCACTCATAAATGTGGCTGCAATTTGTGTAAAAAAATCATGCAGGTAGCCAACGGAAAAAACCCAAATAATTAAAAAAGTGCACTTTCCTTTTTTCCTTTTAATTTTATTAACGCACATTTATGGCCGTTTTTTAGTTTGTTACCGCTACCATAAAAATCAAATAACCTTTTGTTTATTACTTTTTTTTTAATTCTGACAATCATAAAAAAAAGTCATCAATGTTTTTTCCAAGGAATTTTGAGCATATCTCGAGCAAATTTTTGAAATTCATACCTTTACTAAATTTTGAATAAAAGCGAAACGCATACATTGATTTTCATGATGTATGTCTCATTTTGTTCATAGGTTATGTGACTTTACGTGACACTTTTTTCCGTTTTGGATTTTTTATGAATTAAAAAAAAAAATTTAATTTTTAGGCAAAAATAATTTTTTTTTCTTCATACATTTATTTTTACCGGC
>NW_023458559.1:9278759-9279373 GCF_013731165.1 Rhagoletis pomonella
GCATGTGAAAATCAAAACGACCATTTCCCTATTTCTGATTCAATTGTGAACAAATATACAACTCAACTTCGACTAGTGAAAAGCAAAACCATGGCAAGCGAAGTAATATATAAAAAATACCTTATAATCTATATAGCAGAATGTGACGTAAATAACAGCATTTATTTAGCAGACTTATTTAGAAGATACATAAAAAAGGGAACAATAGGAATCTATTCAGAATTACCCGCTAACTTGTATAATATTGTCCAAGAAAGATTACTAAGTTTATTTTCAAATGATGGTAATATTAAATTTACCAAGTGCAGCTATATAGCATTAGACATTAGGAGTGAAGAAGAAATCTTGGATGTAGTAGAAAAAATCCACATGGAAGGTAACAATAGAGGCGTATTAGAAAATTATGAGAAGCTGAAATTCAATTACTTTTATCCTAATCTCAAAAAGGTGATCAAAAGATTTATCAACAAATGTGACGCAATCAAACCGTTAAAAAAATTTTTAATTATACTCCTAGCAGTCCTAATGAAATAGTACACACAGACGTATTTTATTATTTCTGTTTAGGCGCGTCTGCTAACACCAGGCGCCTAAATACATGCTATGTACTGCTG
>NW_023458559.1:9279383-9282646 GCF_013731165.1 Rhagoletis pomonella
GCATCCTCCGGACACTGCTTCCGGAGCATTCTGCGGACTCTGCATGGCTTACAACCATGCGGAGGTGGTAATAGTTGATTACCATTGGCCACAGTGCCTACCCACTACTTTTTGGTCCAATAAATATTTTTTTTATATACATACATGCAAACATACTGGTCTCCCCTCTCACTGAGTTATTCAATTTCCGTACATGCTTTTTGACCACTATTGATAGGTTTACCAAGCTAGCCTCCGTACATAAATTGCCCGACAGAAATATGATCACAATTAGAATCAAACTACAGGAAAGATTTGCATGGCTACGCAAGCCCAAAAAACTAATAATGGAATTTAACAATTTTATTCTGCCGCGAAAATGGTATAATACCCCACTTCACTACTCCGAACAGTCATACTGGACATTGAAAGATATTAGAACACATACGCATTTAAAAAACACGGACAACACCTTGGAGGTAGAGGAAATTATGATTAAAGCAATTGGTTTTTATAATAATTCTATACACAGTTCAACCAACACAAAACCAATAGATTGGCTGGCGAAAATCCTCAGACTGAACCCTCCGCGAGGGTGCCGGCTGGAAATGGGTACAACAGAGCAATCCCGTACGATGTCGGGAGGGTGTCCAGCTAAGATCAGGGATCAGTGCTGTATGCTTATGTGTTCTTTCATCACTATGCGGAAATGGTCCTTGATCGTGGTCTGGAGGTAGGGGCTGGATCAAGGCGTTACGCGTACCGTACTGAGGATCAGCCTGGCTGGGAGCCCCTAAATAGCCCAGTCGCTAACGGAGCCCTCTGGGAACCAGGCCGCACCCGCTTGCATTCGATGGCCTTACCCTGGGTACTGCGGATCTCTGCCCGGGGCCGACTAAGCCTTTCTCCTCGACTCGTGGGAATATGAGCGATACAAAAAAAAATACAACCAAACAAAAAAAACAACAACAACAACGGAAATTGAGACCGACACTCATAAAAAGTCGGAAGGGCAATTGCCCAGACACCATGGGGCCTATGCGATGCAGGGTCCCTCTACTAGCCACGACGTGGCCAACATCAGTGGAGAACGTAAGCCTCTGGCGATGCCGGGGTATCGCGCATCCACAAAAGCGGAATGGAATAAGGTTGGGGAACCGAAACGGGATTTTCGCGGCACCAGTGAAGGCAAACCTTGCTTGCAGCTTGCAGCCCCAGGGGGCGCTAGAGCTGATGCGCGCGCTTTAACAGCGGACCCCTGCAAGACAGCTGAGAATCATATAAGTGCTCATTTTATCATTATCACTAATTACAAAAGTGCTTATTAAAATACTCATTTTTGTTCAGGCCATGGGATAAAACTGAGCACTTTCCCCTTGTTGGTGTAATATTTTACCTCTTCTTACTAATTGAAAACTTTGATTAATGAAAAATATATCTGCTCTGCTCTAGAAACTACCAAACTGCTTATTTTCGTTTTTATAAACACATCAGTGCTAATGAATAAAGTACTCATTGTTGTCATTAGCAAGTCCTTAGTGCTAATAAACAAACTACTCATTTTTGTCGTTATAAACTCCTCAGCACTAATAATCAAACTACTCATTTTTGTCGTTATAAACTCCTCAGTGCAGGAAAAAACAAATAAGCAGAAAATAAAAATTTTTACTTTTACAAATAAATTGGTTTATTTAAAAAACGTTTATTAATACAAAACACTTACAGTACATATGTACAAACAAATAACATACTTTGTACATATCGATGGTCCTGTGCAATAACGACACAATTCAAAATTCAAAAAATAAAACCCTTACTACTGTTAAGTGGCTCATATATCTATCTAATCCATGTCGAATCCATGTCTAATATTTAGTACTTACTTCAGCAATCCTTACTGCTTACTTTAGAAAAGGTTGGAAATGGATTAGACGAGGATTACAGACAAGAGCCACTTAAAAGTAGTAACAGTTTTTATTTTTTGAATTTTTAATTGTGTCGTTATTGCAGAGGACCATTGATGTGGATGTATACAACATTGCTGGTGCCGGCGTTGAAGGTGATGTTGGTGGTGGCCTTAAAGTAATAGTGGCGATGTTGAAGATGATTTTGCTGGTAGAGGCGAGGAGTGTTGATGGTGCGATTTTGCTGGTGCCGGTGTTGAATGATGATGGTGGCGATACTTCTGGTACCGGTGTTGAAGGTGATGGTACGATGTTGGTGTTAGCATTAAAGGTGATGGAGGAGGTTCGTGCGATATCAGCTGGTGACGGAGTTAAAGATGATGGTGGATTTTAATTTTAGTTGTTGCAAATCTGTAATAACGAGAAAATCGGCACCCTGAAAATGTGCATATGGAAACTGTGCATACGAAATAATGCATATGAAAAAAACCGAAATAATGCATATGAAAAAAAACCGAAATAATGCATATATGCACAGTTTCGGTTGAAAACCGCAATAATGCATATTAGAAAAGCCGAAATTATGCATATGCACTCTTTCGTTTGAAAACCGAAATAATGCATATGAAAAAAACCGAAATAATGCATATATGCACAGTTTCGGTTGAAAATCGAAATAATGCATATGAAAAACCCGAAATAATGCATACATGCACACTTTCGTTTGAAAACCGAAATAACGCATATGAGAAAAACGAAGTAATGCATACATGCACAGTTTCGGTTCAAAACCGAAATAATGCATATGACAAAAACCGAAGTAATGCATACATGCACAGTTTCGACTCAAAACCGAAGTAATGCATATGACAAAAACCGAAATAGTGCATACATGAAAACGAACTTCTTTCTGAGTAGGCGGCCTTCGGCCGCGCTTAGGGATTATAACCCTTACTAAGTAGAATTCTCCTTTCTGTGTTGCCGGAAAAGGGGGCTGGAAGTATTTTTGCGCAGAACTTCTTTCTGCGTAGGCGGCCTTCGGCCGCGCTTAGGGACTATAACCCTTACTAAGTAGAATTCTCCTTTCTGTGTGGCCGGAAAAGAAGGGCGGAAGTATTTTTGCGCAGAACTTCTCTCTGCGTAGGCGGCCTTCGGCCGCGCTTAGGGATTATAACCCTTACTAGGTAGAATTCTCCTTTCTGTGTTGCCGGAAAAGGGGGCCGGAAGTGCTTTTGCGCAGAACTTCTTTCTGCGTAGGCGGCCTTCGGCCGCGCTTAGGGATTATAACCCTTACTAAGTAGAATTCTCCTTTCTGTGTTGCCGGAAAAGGGGGCCGGAAGTATTTTTGCGCAGAACTTCTTTCTGCGTAGGCGGCCTTCG
>NW_023458559.1:9282746-9296744 GCF_013731165.1 Rhagoletis pomonella
GGAAGTACTTTTGCGCAGAACTTCTTTCTGCGTAGGCGGCCTTCGGCCGCGCTTAGGGATTATAACCCTTACTAAGTAGAATTTTCCTTTCTGTATTGCCGGAAAAGAAGGGCGGACGTATTTTGACGCAAAACTTTTCTCTGCGTAGGCGGCTTTCAGCCGCGCTTAGGGATTAAAACCCTTACTAAGTAGAAGTAAATAATTCATATTAGAAAAAAAACGAAATTATCCATATGCACACTTTCGTTAGAAAACCGAAATAATGCATATAACAAAAACCGAAATAATGCATGCATGCACAATTTCAGTTCAAAACCGAAATAATGCATATGGCGAAAACCGAAATAAAGCATACATGCACAGTTTCGGATGAAAACCGAAATAATGCATATGTGAAAGGCGAAGGTATGCATACATGCACAGTTTCGGTTGAAAACCGAAATAATGCATATAACAAAAACCGAAATAATGCATGCATGCACAGTTTCGGTTGAAAACCGAAATAATGCATATGAAAAACCCGAAGTAATGCATACATGCACAGTTTCGGTTGAAACCCGAAATAATGCATATGAGAAAATACCGAAATTATGCATATGCATACTTTCGTTTTAAAAGCGAAATAATGCATATGAAAAAAAACGAAGTAATGCATACATGCACAGTTTCGGTTTAAAACCGAAATAATGCATATGGTAAAAACCGAAATAAAACATACATGCACAGTTTCGGTTGAAACCGAAATTATGTCTAAATGCACAGTTTCCATATGCGCAATTTCGGTACCCCGAGAAAATCAATTAAAATGCACAAATTAAGTAATTTACATATGTATGTACATACCTTAAAAATAATGATGCAAAGTCGACGGCAACGGGAACATAAGATGAAATTTAAAATATCTGTAAAATTATAAAAAAATTTTATCAAATGTGACATTTTTCGTCAAAGCCTACTGTCATAAAAACTGCCATATTTCTTACTCGCTTTAACGCACAGAATTCCTATAAAAGTAGAAATTCCGCTCTAACAAATGAAAAAATTTTCACATTTCGAATACCAAATTTGTAAATGTGTGCGTGTGATAGCTAAAAAGTTGCGAAAGTGTGTGTAAAGCTGTCGAATTTGAGGGGAAACTGCTCAGCCATGGCTTGCAGGGACCTGTGTAGCAGGGCGCTGCCATGTCACGTGGAAGAGATCCGTTCGGAAATAGCGTGGGCAATGACGATAGTGCCCAACTATCAGCTGCCGGTGCTGGGAGAGCCACCAGCTGCGGAAAGCGCAACAGATCGATGGAAGTTGCGCAAAACAAGGCGAAGAGGGCCAAGATGCAAGGCCCCTCCTTCGCTGAGGTAGCCAAAAATCGAATCCTCCTGGGTGTGCTCGATGAGAACCAGGAAGACGAATTGGCACTTAGAGCTCATTGGAAATGGGTTAAAGCGGAATTGGCGAACATCTGCGTTAGCGTGCTTCGAGAGCACCCCGGACCACCTCCAATATGCCGATACGCAGGTTGGTTCCAAGGCAACGTCAAGGTCGTCGCGTCAACAGTGGTGGAGGGGGTGGGAAGGTGCGCACAAGATGGTCCGCGTCCTCCAGATTAATCTTCACCACAGCAAAGCAGCGTCGAGCGTTGGGACGGGGCCCTGATTTTAGGAGGTGATGCGAATGCACACCATAGCACATGGGGAAGCGGAACGAACGGGGTGAGTCACTCCTTGAATTCATACTAAAATCTAACTTAGTTATATGCAATAGGGGTAGCGAGCCTACCTTCATAACGAAGAGCAGAAGAGAGGTCCTGGATGTTACCCTCGTCTCAAAAGATGCGGAGGTAATGATCAGGAACAGGAGGGTGCTTGATGAGCATTCCTTCTGTGATCACCGCTTCATCCAATTCGACTTAGATGGGGTCCCGTCCAAGGTACCTCCCAGAAGATATCTAAAGAAAGTCGATTGGCATAAGTACAGAAAAGAGCTTGATAAGCGGCTCTCAAGAACCACACTAGCAATTCCAGGGAACTCTAGGGACCAATATAGGCTGGCAAATCGCTTTACTGCGGCGTGTGGCAAGGCTCTGGTTCAGGCCTGCCCCATGGTAAAGCCGAGAGGCAAAAAGAAACCACCTTGGTGGAGTTCAGAGATTGGCGAGGCCCGCAAAAATTGTCGTAGAGCCTTAAATCTCGCAAAATCCTCGGGAGGCGATATGCAATGGGAAATCTATAAGTTAAACTTGAAATATTACAAGAAACTATTAACGAAGAGCAAGAGATCCCCATGGAGGAACTTCTGCAGTGGTATGGAATCCGTATTAGACGGTTCTAGGCTCAGGAAGGTTCTCTCTAGTTTACCTCGTATCGCCCCGGGATGCATGCTAAGATCCGACGGAGCGTGGACGGAAACTGGGGCGGAATCCCTGGACCATATTCTGAGCACGTACTTTCCAAGCGCCACCGAGCAGCCACTGAATGAGCCAATAAGAGATAGAGGTCAACCGGTTACGGTAGACCTTATCACCAAAGAAAAACTAATGTGGGCAATAGGATCCTTCAAGCATTACAAATCTGCGGGCCCAGATGGTATTACACCGATTCAGCTGCAGCAATCTATGGAGCTAAGCTCAAAATGGCTGTATGCTATTTTTAAGGGAGTCCTCACTCTTAACTACATTCCGGAGACCTGGAAAAGGTCAATGGTTGTCTTCATTCCTAAAGCGGGAAGAACAACCCATACTAGCGCCAAAGATTTTAGACCTATTAGTCTATCATATTTCCAGCTCTATGGCTTCGCAGCATGCCTATATGAAGGGGAAGTCCACCGAAACAGCGCTACACGAAATCGTGTCGCATATTGAGAAATCCCTTGCGATAAAGGAATACACCTTGATAGCATTCTTAGACATTGAGGGTGCTTTCAACGACATCACACCTGAAGCAATCACATCAGCTCTAACGGGTCTGGGTATCGACTCACAGCTGGTGTCGCTTATACGACAGCTGCTAATAGGCAGGGTCGTGCGGGCGGAACTGGCGGGAGTGTCGCTGGACAGATACGTTTGGCAGGGGAACCCCGCAGGGTGGGGTCCTCTCCCCCCTTTTATGGGTCATGGCGATAAATGAGTTATTGCAGACCATGGAAGGGGGGGGGGGGGGGGGGCGCCAAGGTCATTGCGTATGCTGACGACCTTGCGGTGGTTGTGAGTGGAAATATTCCACAAACTCTGTGTGACATTATGCAGGACAGACTAAGGTTAATCGAAAGATGGACCAAGGAGAAAGGTCTGGGTGTTAATCCAGATAAAACGGACCTGGTGCTCTTTACCAGGAAGTACAAGATCCCCTCACTTCAGCTCCCTGCCATAGGAAATAAGATTCTGAAGCTAGGGGAGTCCGCAAAATATCTAGGCGTTGTCCTCGACAAAAAGCTGAACTGGGCGCAAAATATACAAGAGCGTGTTAAAAAGGCGACGGTAGCCCTCTACAGCTGTAAGAGGGCAATTGGGCGTAGCTGGGGGCTATCCCCTAGCATCATGTACTGGCTATACACGGTAGTTGTTGGGCCGATTCTTTTATATGGGGCCTTGGTATGGTGGCCAAGTCTCAACAGGAAATCTACAACTGAAGCACTCCAAAATGTGCAAAGAACTGCGATGCTCTGCATCTGTGGGGCTCTGCGCACAACTCCATCGGAGGCTATGTGCGTGTTGCTCGACATTTTGGCAATTGAAATTGTTGGAAAACAATCAGCGGGGTGTGCCACCTTGAGGTTGAGGGAACTACCAGGCTGGAGGGACACTCAGGAAGGCCACACCGCAATCTTAAAGAACGTAAATATACCGGACACGGATTACTGTGCACCAAGGTTGAACTTCACAAAGAGGTATATGATTTCCATTCCAGATCGAAAATTCTGGTCAGGAGGCGCTCCCGATGAAAATGGATCTCTACACCGATGGCTCTAAGCTAGACGGCAAGGTAGGAGGGGGGGGGGGTCTTCTCAGCTTACCCAATCACTGCAGCGTCTTTCAAGCTGAGGTCGCTGCTATACAGGAAGCGGTTGAATACCTACGTACAAGAGAAGTAATTTATAACGATATCTTCATTTACTCAGACAGTCAGGCCGCACTCAAAGCGCTCGACTCCGTCACATGCAGTTCAAGAACCGTAGCGGACTGTCGTAGATCTCTAAACGAGATGGCTGAGCAGTCTGCGCTTCACTTGGTATGGGTTCTGGGGCACCGGAATATACCAGGCAATGAAAAGGCGGACGAACTTGCAAGAGAGGGCACATCCGCTCCACTTGCGCGGGCCTGGAAGGGATTAGGCATGCCGCTTGCTACCTGCAAGCACATTCTAAGGGATCTGTCTCTTAAACTAGCAAGGGGCAGGTGGGATAGCCTCACTACACGCAATAAGACGAAGCTTACATGGACATAATGGGACAAAAAGCGGTCGAAGGATCTCCTCATGCTGAGCAGAGGGGACCTAGCCGCAGCTGTGGATCTGCTAACAGGCCATGTTGCTATTGGAAGGCACGCGGAGAGGTTAGAGATCCCCCATAAAGATTTCTGCAGAAGCTGCAGAAATGAAAAAGAGCCAGAAACCTTGCGGCACCTGTTATGCGATTGCCCCGCACTTTGTAGAAGAAGACAAAAGTTTATGGGTTCAGGATTCTTTGAGGACCTAACCGACATAGCCGAAGTAGGCATACGGCAACTTCTGGGTTTCGCGAAATCCACACGATGGTTTGAGTAGGAGGGTTCTAACGATCCGCGTGGTATCACAACGGGCCCACAACCAAGGGCCTATGTGTGCTAGTGGGGTCACTGGCAGCCACTTCAACCTAATCTAACCTAAACCAATAGATTTCATCAACAGAAATGACATTGATTTAAAAAAAATTAAGAATAATGCTTACGAAAAGAAAAAGCAATCCATAGACAAAATTAACACAAGAAGAGAAAAAGTTCCAAATTTTGACACCGACAAAGTTTATATTAAAAATCCTCTAGCGAATAGAAAAAAAGTTGCCAAAAGATTTGTAAAATTACCAAATAGTTACCCAAACAAAATTGACATAGCTCAGATCAAAAGACCACATAAAAACTTGAAAATATTATCATTACTATAAATTAATACTATAATATACATATGTACGTATCTTTAAGGAATGAAAAAAAAACTAATAAATATTATTTTTCTGTACTATGTTCATATATTTAAAATATGAAAAAAAGAAATTATGTTAAAATCTAATCTAAATATATTTTATAAATACTTTTATTAAACAAATTTCATATTACATACATATGTATGTAGATACAAATTTCAAAAAACGGAAGCACAAAACGAAAAATTACGTTGGAAAGAAAACATGATACAATTAAATTTTAAATGATCAATATATCAAGCCCTAACCACCAAAATAACGTAAGCGACATTTTTTTCAAAATTTTCTTTTTGATGCAGAAATGCATCTAGATGCTCTAGATGTATTTCTGCATCAAAAAGAAAATTTTGAAAAAAATGTCGCTTACGTTATTTTGGTGGTTAGGGCTCGTTATAGTAATATCACAATGTTAATGCCTCAGCAATTTTCGATTCATAAATATATGTAAACGATAAAAAAGTTTTAACTTATCATTCACAGAGACGCGAATTCATTTTACGGAGGGCGAGTTATAGATGCTCATTTGCGCACTCAAATATATTAATATAATAATATGTCACTCAACTTACACTCTGAAAGAGTATTAGTTATAGATGCTCATTCAAATATATTAATATAAATATATTAATATATATATCACTCAACTTACACTTCGAAAGAGTATTCACGTAATCATCTGTCTAACGAATGCTTAGACATTTTTATACTATGAACCTATAACTCACTCCCGTTTTCGTGTTCAAAATGAATAGTCCGTCTAGTCTCCGTCTAGTGTAAAAAAAAAGTTTTATGTTAAAACTGTATAAGTAAAATATACTTAATTATATTCGCTTGATTACCATGAAATAATAAAACAATAACTATTAAGTGTAAAATATAAATCGAAGACATTTTTATTTATTGTGTTTTAAACTTGTACATATGTAGATAAATTGAGGCAAAATTAACAATCTGTTCTAAATATTACGCATATATGCAAGTTTGAAGTAGCTAGGCTGATTTTTGGCAATTTCTTGTTCGAAAATTTTTTTGTATGGAGAAACTGAGCAACTCTTTCAACAAAAAGAATTTCCAAAATTCAACTGTATTTTTCGAACACTTTGCAACCAGGGAAGCCGCTTGGATCTAAATAGATCCAATTTGATACATTTTTAGACGAATTTTTGCGAGGTACTTATTTTTTCCGATCCGTATAAATGTGGATACTTTTTTAAATAGGCCAAAATTTTATATTTTCTATAAAGTTTTTTCGTTCAAAAATGGATTTCCATTAAAGATGGTATGGGCTTATGCTTTCTAAATGTATTAAAAATCGTTACTTAAGCGTGAAATTAAAGCATTTTTGTGAACGAAGCAATGAACATATGAAGAGATCTCAGCAAAATAGGTATATGCGCAATTGTTTTAATTAGCTAAAAAGGATGCGTTAAGCAAGATCCTAATATACATATATATATAAAGTAAATATATACTTTTTCTGTAGTAATCTCTTTCATATCATATATTTTCATTTGTTTATTTAAAAAGAAAGAAGATCTCAATGTAGTTTAAAATACACTGTTAAAAACTAAATTTGATTTATTTCAGGAAATTTGTATAAATTTTACTGAAAAGACTTTAAATACACTCTAAAAAATTTTTGTTTATTTGCGCATATTGAGAGAGGTAACTAGTTTCCTCTTTTAATGTGTGCAAATCTGCACACCGTGTAGTAAAATTAAACATTGCCTGTTTACCTTTACATACCAAATTTGTCGCGAAGAGCAAAATTACTCATAAAATGTTTAAAATAGAGTAAATGTGAGCCCCTAATGTTCATTATTAGTAGGACATGTATTTTTAGTTTGAAAATTTTTGCAATATATGTGTATTTATGTGTATAGTTTAAAGATCTCAAGTTCAAAATCAAATCTGAACATCTTATACGTATATTTATCCAGATTCTTGTTAAAAATTGATACTTTTCAGTAGTAGTTTTACATGCTCTTTTTAGAGAGTTCTTACTATTTATTATACTTACTTTGTAATGTAATGCGATGAAGCATACAATTTTGCAACCTTACCTATTACTACCTTATATGAATTCGCCTAAAGGTAATATATTACAATTAAAAGTTTACGATATAAGAAATGAGACTCTGTTGCATTGTACAATGTCAGCTAGGTTTAAGAGATAAATGAAAAATTAAAGTAGCGTCATTCTATCGCGCGCTCAAGTATCTTTTGTAATTTAATATTTGCTGCGACTTGTTGGAAAACAGCAAGCACCAACCAGTGGCCCTAGCAGAAGAGAACGTATATGAATGAGAAGGTGCATTTTCTGTGTGAACTCATGATACAAATATTTAAAGGTAGTTTCACTTCTTCTTCTTAGCCGCCATTGCTCCCATTTGACGTAAACTGTGCTTTTGGCATTTTCTTTTGAAATCGAGCTACCATATTCTTTGACAAAAATAAAAACGTGATTGACTACCTACTTCAAAAAAAATATAATTATTTAAAAGAAATTAAAGCTTTTAGCGATAGTGAGTATAAAACGGAAGGTAATTGAAACATTACATTGTATTCACATAAAATATGCATTTACATACTGTTGTTAATTTTTTTTAATGTTTTTTAGTAAGATGCGCTGCATATTTAGGAGCTGCAAAAATAACAGAAGAAATTGCGAAAAAACTAACATACAGTTTTTTCGACTCCCGGCGGTACCACATATGCGGGAAAAGTGGATATCCGCGTGCATGGTAACTGAAAATGCGTCACCAAAATTATCGTTTGTTTGTTCCGAGCACTTTTCCGCGAAAGATTTCAACCGGAGGAACGGATGCGCCCAATTAGAGCGAAACGCGATACCAGTAGGAGTAGAGTGAGTATGCTTCCCTAGAATCCGAAATAAAGCAACATCCTACTGAGTTTCTTAAAGGACCAACTGCATATAATATATCATGTAAAAGATAATGCTACATTTTTGGTGTGCCTTACATTTATAGCAATTTAAATCAATACGCAGCTCTTTTAATACGAACAATCATGTAAGTATATTTACCTCTTGTGTTACAACTTACTTTTTAATAAAATAAAAATTCCTTAAAAAAATATTAAAATTTCCAAAATAATTATTTGATTAGGTGGCATAGCTACTTCAACAATTTACGAAAAGTAGAGAAGTCAGTAAGCACAATTTACGTCAAAAAAATTAAAAGTGAAACTACCTTCTTTTTTTGTATCATGTGTGAACTAATTGTCGCCAAAAATTTTGAGTTGCGGTCGAGCAAATATACCACTCGTCGACGAAATGCAACACCACGCCACCACACCAAAGATTTTTCCGTTCCACCACACTTCCACGAAATTTACCATAGTTTGAAGCAAAATGAAAAATAAGAACGAATAATAAAATAGAAACAGAAATCTAATAAGCGATAGGCAGAGGGGGTGCTTGCGGAGGCAGGCGCGTGCTTGTGTCGGATCAAAACGAAATCAAAAATACAAATGGAAGTCAGAACGACAAGTGACAAACAAATGAAAATGTTAGTATGTATGCATATATAAATGTACATATGTACATACGTATATACGATTGATCTGCTTTCGTCTTCCCCTTGCCGCTTCCATCAACACAAATTATTCAATTTCCGTGAATCGGCACCAGATTGGCACTTGCGCGAACATATTAACCCTACGTTTACGAAATATTTAGATTTTCGCATAAGTTTGCATTTAATAAAGCAATACTTGTACATTTTGTATGGAGAATAATAATAATTAATTAACCATGTCCTCGACGATACATGTAACTTGCATGAAGATTAAACATAAAAAACGTTGTAAAATAGTGTGTTATTAACATCTGGAACTAAAAAAACTATGTCCGCTAAAATGGGTTAAACGCAAACTTGAATTCACATTTTTACACGCATTCATGCATACATACATATACACATGTACAGTGGAGTAGCACTAGCTTGGACATCGCCTTGGTTGTACTATAATGTGTTTGAATCTTTTTATGGTACTGAAGATTTGGTTACGGATGAAAAAAATTTAAAATAATCTGTGGATATATATAAATATATATGTATATAAAAACGCTTGTAAGTATAGAAATTGTTAAAATTAAAAAATAAATAAAATCATTTTTTTACATTTATACAAATGTAGTTCAAGGCACTTCGACCCACCTGTACAAAAATCGTGGCGCGTCATGGACAAAAATTTTATAATTTCGGACCGAAAAATGTGAAAACGAGCTAAGTTGCCACGTTACATTTGTGAACTTGCGATAAAACCACATATCGATGGCTGAGTGGAAGATCGACCTATCTCGGCTGCCAGTTCGAAAACGCTCTATCTCAGAAAACTTTTCAAGAACGCCCTATTTCAGAATTTTATTGAAAAACACCCTATCTCAAAATTCGGTTCAAAAACGCCCTATCTCACTTCAAAATGTATTGAAAATATGCTGATATAGGGCGTTTTTGAATCGGCAGCTGAGATAGGGCGTTTTTGAAACGAATTCTGAAATAGGGCGTTCTTGAAAAGTTTTTTGAGATAGAATGTTTTCGAACTGGCTGCCGAGATAGGTCGATCTTCCACTCAGCCATCGATATGTTTGTGACTTTAAAAGTTTTGATTTTATTTAAAAAAATATTGTTTTTTCCTGCGGAAAACGTTTACTTTTATTAACTTTTTATTAAAATGACACCTTAAAATATTAGTTAATGATTGAAATATTGGTATGGAACAGAGAAATAGTGTTTTCCAAAAATTACCAAAGTTCGAGATAACTTATTTTACTGGATATAAAGAAATATGTGCCACTTTTCACTTGGTTGGCCGAGATTTCTTCAATTTTGCATTTTAGAATTTTTGTGTCGGATTGACAAAGTTGCGCTTGAGGATGATGAATCTGCGGGGAGATGTGCTGCTGTAGGATTTATGAATGAATGATCTTGACCTTGAGAAATATGCGAATGCGTTATGAATGAAATAGTTATTGTTGTATTTGAGTATGCGGGTAATTATGTGCATGTGTATGTATGCTGCTGTGAGTTGTAAATATGTACATACATATGCATCTACACAATATGTTCTTATTACATATAGTAAGAATAATTTCGACTTCTATGCATACATTTATTTTATAGTTTTATAATATTATATATGTATATTATATAATATTTTATTAGAATAAAATCTAATATATAAAAATCTCATGTCACGGTGTTAGTGGTCGAACTCCTCCTAAACGGCTTGACCGATCTTTATGAAATTGTTTGTGAATATATGGTAGGTATGAGAATCGGATGTAAAGTATATTTCATATCGAATTTTTAATACTGCATATCTATGGAAGTGTTCAGTACTCGAACATGGTATGGAGATATATGAAAACAATCGCATACTCATGGAGAAAAGTTGCCGTTATTGACAAAGGGGGCGTGGCACCTCCGATACAAACCGAATTTTTCATACTGTAGGTATATCTCTTGAAGTGTTCATGGTAGAGTATTGGAACTGGGTATGGAGATATATGAAATCAACCACATGGTCATGAAGAAAAATTGGGGCTATTAGAAAAAGGGGCGCGGCACATCCCATACAAACCGAAATTTTCATACTGCATATCTGTGGAAGTGTTCATGGTAGAGTACTCGAACATGGTATGTACGAGAAATATAAAATCAATCGCATAGTCATGAAGAAAAATTAGGGCTGTTGGAAAAAGGGGCGTGGAGATATATAAAATCAACCGCATGAAGAAAAATTGGGGCTATTGGAAAAAGGGCATGCACCTCTCATACAAACCCGATTTTTCATACTGCATATCTCTGGAAGTGTTCATGATAGAGTACTGGAATTTGGTATGGAGATATATGAAATCAATCCCGTACTCTTAGAGAAAATTGGGGCTATTTTGTAAGGGGGCCTTGGCGCCTTTCAAACGCACTGAAGCTGTTAGGTATCTTTGTATGCATATACACTTTTGCTAGGTTATTTAAGATGGCAATGGAAATATCCCTTCTGACAACCACCAAACCGTAGTATTAGAAGATAAATGTGTCACTGAAAATCATGAACGTGAACTGTTGGTGAAAATGTGGATCAAAATGTTTCAATACAAGAAATTAATTTTGGGCGGGACGAAGTTCGCCGGGTTTGCTAGTAGTTTTATAAAAAGGGTCCATTTTACATGACTTTAGACGATTGTGGAAAAAAGTCAAAATATTGCTTAAAGAAAATCTTATCAACTTAGCTTAAATATGAAAAAATGAAAAGAGAAAATATTGCCTTGGATAATCTTATCAACTTAGCTGAAATAGAAAAATGCATACATGTTTAGCTAAAATAGAAAAATTCATACATGTTTGCAAAAATCAATTTGCAATCAGCAAATCGATTTCGCGCGTTGCCAATCAGCTGTTGCAAATAAATAATATTATGTGAAATATTTTTAATTTTTAATCAAATGTAGGCAAGAAATATAGTTTTTGAAGCAATTATTGATATGAAATATTACTTTATCTGTCGTTAGTATGTAAATCTAGTGCTCAAAGCATTCGCTGGCAAGCGTTCATTGTAGCAAACATACTTATAACGTGCGTTCTGTCAAACTAACGCCAACGCCAAAGCCAACGCGAAAGTTCCATGTGGACCGGCCTTTAGTTCACACAGAAAATGCGCCTTCTCATTCATATACGTTCTCTGCTAGCAGCAACTACTTCCTGCAACTACGCCTGCAGAATGGGCGAGAAAAAAAAGGGAAACAACTAAAGCCACCATAAAAAAACTAAAACCCTAACGATTGCAAAAAATAAAAAATAAAAGTTTTAAATAAAATCAAAAAATTAAAACAAACAGATGTACAAATAAAACTGTGAACTCTTGTTACAAAAAAAAAAAACAAAAACAAAAAAAAAATTAATTTTATTAAAAAAAAAAAAAAAAAAAAAAAAAACATGTTTTATAAAGTTACTGGTGGTGGTAATTCAAAACTTAAGGAAACTGACAAACAACAAAAAATGTTTAGACTAACTAAACTAGACAAAGATTAAATAACTGGTGGTGGAAAATTTACAAAAATTACAAAAATTAATTAAAACAAAAAAAAAACATTATTACAAAAAATTTAAAAAACATTAAAAAATACAAAAAAACTACAGAAAAAGCGGTGGTACCAAAATTTTTTATAAATTTTTCAAACCTAAATTTTCTATAAGGAAATTATTTCGAAATGAATTTATAACAAAAAATGTATTTCCATTTTGACATATCAATTAATATGTAATTGTTAACATCTCATGAAATATACTTATAAGCTACAATTATTTATCATACAACATAAGCTATATACATGTAAATTTAATAGATACTTATTAATAAATGAATTTAGTAGTAATAACTAAGTATATACACTAGATTTTAATTAAAATGTCGCGTAACTAAATTGTTATGAACGAACGAATGTAACGGGAAGGAATACTCCTTACGCACTTTCAAATTCGTTCCTTCAAAACAATTAAATTTTTTTAGTATCCATTAGGGGTAAGAAGAATATGGCAAAATTGATCACCTTGCCAAATTCTTCTTTTCTCAAGGAGGGTGATGTAATGCGATCAAGCATACAATTTTGCAACCCTACCTATTACTACCTTTTACTAATTCGCCTAAAGGTAATATATTACAATTAAGAATTTACGAGATAAGAAATGCGACTCTGTTGCATTGTACAATGTTAGCTAGGTTTAAGAGATAAATGAAAAATTAATGTAGCGGTATTCTATCGCGCGCTTTCAAATCGAAAACATCAAGAATTTTTTGTAATTTATTATTTGCTGCGACTTGTTGGAAAACAGCAAGCGCCAACCAGTGGCCCTAGCAGCAACTGCTTCCGGTAAGTGGCGGCAGTGCACACCGAGGACTGGCAACACCAACAGCCTGCAAGCAGTAGGCGTTGGCCGGCATTAGCGCCGGGACTCCGCGTGAAGTCAGGCAGCAGCACTGCCCATTACGGCAGCACCGAGGGAGCACCAGGGCTCCGCGTGAGTGAATTCAGCAGGCACGCCTCCCTCACACAAAATATGTGGGATACCACACATCACAGTAAAATACTTATGCACAAAAAGTGTGTTTTATAAATTGAAATTACAAATGTTTGATTTTATGAAAAATAAAAGTATATATGCATGTATTCCAAGTCCTTAGGATGGGTTAAATTATGTCTTTTTCTTGAAATTTTCTTACAAATTATGAGATGTATACGTAAAAAAAAAGAAAATTGGATACATTTGGATACATTTTTGGCTTGGTCAGTGATACATTTTCTTGAGACGGCGCGGCAACACTGCTCGGAATATCTTCAGCAGCACTGATTTTTATTTTTTAATTTTTACTTATAAAAATCAAGTTTAATCATTATTTTTTTAGTTTTATTTTTTACTCAGAAAATAATCGTTATGTTTTGAGTTTAATTTTTTGATCGTAAAATAATGGTTACGTTTTAAGTTTAATTTTTTTCTCGGAAAATAAAACTTAAGTTTTACGTATCCATATGCGCATGCGTGAATAGACAGGGGGCGGCTGCATTGAAATTTTAACGCCACTGTGGAGTGGGTAATTAAAATAAAGAGAGCAAGATACAAGGGCAAAAACAAAGCCAAGGGCAACGACAAAGGCACAGACACTCACAACCTATATTGAAGGATCAAGCCAATGATAAAGATGAAGAACAGGACAAAGTTAAAGATAAATAAAAAGACAAGGATAAAATAATGATGAAGATGAAGATGAAGATGAAGATGAAGATGAAGATGAAGATGAAGATGAAGA
>NW_023458559.1:9296844-9298650 GCF_013731165.1 Rhagoletis pomonella
CTGAATGCACTGTTTCTGAACTATTTTCGAAAAGGGACTTAATTTCTATTTCATCATTTTCGTTATTATTATCGTCTTTGTTGCGACTTAAAAAATCTGCGACGTTGTTCTCTTTACCCTTTATGTATTCGACTTCGAAATCGAACTCGCTCAGTAAGGATTTCCATCTAAAAATTCTAGCGCTTGGTTGTTTCATGGAAGCTAACCACTTTAATGGCTGATGGTCCGTCTGGACGACAAAGGAACGACCGAAGAGATGGGGGCGAAACGATCTTAGGGCCCAGACAATAGCCAATAGCTCCTTTTCTAGTGTGTAATACCGTCGCTCGAAGCCATTGAGCGACCTACTGGCGTAGCATATTGGTTTATTATTTTGGCTTAGAACGGCGCCGATTGCGAAGTCACTTGCATCAGTTGTGACCGTAAACTTTTGTGTATAGTCAGGATATGACAACAGAGGGGGCGAAGTTACAACCGTTTTTAATTTCTTAAATGCTTGAATATATTCGAGATCGTTTAAATTAACTCTTGCATTTTTCTTTAAATATTTGATAATAGGTGCGGCAATCATGGCATAATTGTGAATACATTTCCTATAGAAGCCGGTAAATCCCAAAAATGACCTGATTTCTTTAACTGTTCTGGGTAATTCTAAGTTCAGGATAGCATTAATTTTATCATTACAAGGTTTAATTCCCTTCTCTGTAATTAAGTGACCAAAAAAAATTCGTTTCTTTGCATAAGAACTGACATTTGTCGGATTGTACCTTCAAGTTATTTTCTAGTAGACATTTAAAAATTTTAGCTAAGCTCTCTAAATGCTCGCTTAATGACGTGAAATACACGAGTATGTCGTCCATATAAATTACGCAAATCTTATTTACAAATTCGCTGAGGACCGTGTTCATTAGGCGCTGGAAAGTGGAGGGCGCGTTCTTAAGGCCAAAAGGCATTCGTGTATACTCAAAATGGCCATTTGGATTTGAGAAGGCAGTTTTCTCGATATCGTTATCGTCCATGAGAATTTGGTAGAAACCTTTTGCTAGGTCTATTGTCGAAAAGTACATAGAGCGCCCTAGCTTTTCGAAGGTTGACTCAATGTTCGGTAGCGGGAATTTGTCGTCAATTGTTACACTATTTAGTCTGCGGTAGTATATCACGATCCGGTATTTCTTTTTTTCCTCCGCTATCTCCCTTTTTCTCCACAATCCACAGTGGTGAATTGTAGGGTGAATTGCTCGGACGAATAATCCCGGTTTCTAACATTTCCTTTAATTGTTCATTTATTTCATCTTCTAGCGCGTATGGGTACCTATAATTTTTGCAATAAATAGGAGTATGCGGAACAGTAATAATCTTATGTTTTACTTTATTCGACGCAGACAAAATTTGACCTTCTTGATAGAATATGTTTCGGTATTTTTTTAAAAGATCCGTAATTCTCCGTTTTTTCTTCAATATTTAGGTTGGACGATAGCATTGAGTCGAAACTTAGATTGCCCTTTCTAACCGGATTTAATTCGACGCTATCAGCACAAGAGTTTATAAATTCTGTAGAGGGTATGTCTGCGTTATCAGTGTTTAAAAATGGCACGGCGTAACCATTTATTAGAACCATGTTTTGCGTTAAATCGATTTTAGCGCCTATAGCTTTCAACAAGTTTATTCCTAATATGCATTGAAAAGATTTCCCCTTCAAACTAATTAATTTTATAGACATTGTTGCCCTCGGAAAGCTAAACTCTACTGGGACATCTACGATTACTTCTTCTGAAATGATCTGAGAACCAAATAACGTTTTAATTT
>NW_023458559.1:9298750-9298873 GCF_013731165.1 Rhagoletis pomonella
ATAAGTATTTTACTGTGATGTGTGGTATCCCACATATTTTGTGTGAGGGAGGCGTGCCTGCTGAATTCACTCACGCGGAGCCCTGGTGCTCCCTCGGCTGCTGCCTGACTTCACGCGGAGCCC
>NW_023458559.1:9298883-9300868 GCF_013731165.1 Rhagoletis pomonella
GGAGCCCTGGTGCTCCCTCGGCTGCTGCCTGACTTCACGCGGAGCCCCGGCGCTAATGCCGGCCAACGCCTACTGCTTGCAGGCTGTTGGTGTTGCCAGTCCTCGGTGTGCACTGCCGCCACTTACCGGAAGCAGTTGCTGCTAGGGCCACTGGTTGGCGCTTGCTGTTTTCCAACAAGTCGCAGCAAATAATAAATTACAAAAAATACTTGATGTTTTCGATTTGAAAGCGCGCGATAGAATGACGCTACATTAATTTTTCATTTATCTCTTAAACCTAGCTAACATTGTACAATGCAACAGAGTCGCATTTCTTATCTCGTAAATTCTTAATTGTAATATATTACCTTTAGGCGAATTAGTAAAAGGTAGTAATAGGTAGGGTTGCAAAATTGTATGCTTGATCGCATTACATCACCCTCCTTGAGAAAAGAAGAATTTGGCAAGGTGATCAATTTTGCCATATTCTTCTTACCCCTAATGGATACTAAAAAAATTAAATTGTTTTGAAGGAACGAATTTGAAAGTGCGTAAGGAGTATTCCTTCCCGTTACATTCGTTCGTTCATAACAATTTAGTTACGCGACATTTTAATTAAAATCTAGTGTATATACTTAGTTATTACTACTAAATTCATTTATTAATAAGTATCTATTAAATTTACATGTATATAGCTTATGTTGTATGATAAATAATTGTAGCTTATAAGTATATTTCATGAGATGTTAACAATTACATATTAATTGATATGTCAAAATGGAAATACATTTTTTGTTATAAATTCATTTCGAAATAATTTCTTTATAGAAAATTTAGGTTTGAAAAATTTATAAAAAATTTTGGTACCACCGCTTTTTTTGTAGTTTTTTTGTATTTTTTAATGTTTTTTAAATTTTTTGTAATAATGTTTTTTTTGTTTTAATTCTTTTTTGTAATTTTTGTAAATTTTCCACCACCAGTTATTTAATCTTTGGAAATATAGTCTAGTTTAGTTAGTCTAAACATTTTTGGTTGTTTGTCAGTTTCATTAAGTTTTGAATTACCACCACCAGTAACTTTATAAAACATTTATTTTTTTTATTTTTTTGTTTTAAATAAAATAAATTTTTTTTGTTTTTGTTTTTTTTTTTTGTAAAAAGAGTTCACATTTTTATTTGTATATCTGTTTGTTTTAATTTTTTGATTTTATTTAAAACTTTTATTTTTTTTTTGCAATCGTTAGGGTTTTAGTTTTTTTATGGTGGATTTAGTTGTTTACCTTTTTTTCTCGCCCATTCTGCAGGCGTAGTTGCAGGAAGTAGTTGCTGCTAGCAGAGAACGTATATGAATGAGAAGGCGCATTTTCTGTGTGAACTAAAGGCCGGTCCACATAGAACTTTCGCGTTGGCTTTGGCGTTGGCGTTAGTTTGACAGAAAGCACGGTATAAGTATGCTTGCTACAATGAACGCTTGCCAGCGAATGCTTTGAGCACTAGATTTACATACTAACGACAGATAAAGTAATATTTCATATCAATAATTGCATCAAAAATTATATTTCTTGCCTACATTTGATTAAAAATTAAATTATTTCACATAATATTATCTATTTGCAACAGCTGATTGGCAACGCGCGCAAAAAGATGAGAGATGCCCATCTTTTTGTGTGCGTTAACTTTGGCGTTGGCGTTGCCATTGATATGTGGACATGTCCATACACATAATTGTGTGTATTCATAGTCAGTTGTTAATCAACGCCAACGCCAAAGCCAACGCCAAAGTTCTATGTGGACCGGCCTTAATTTTCGCCAAAAATTTTGAGTTGCGGTCGAGCAAATATACCACTCGTCGACGGAATGTCGGCTGCCATCACACCAAAGATTTTTCCATTCCACCACACTTCGACGAAATTTACCATAGTTTAAAGCAAAATGAAAAAATAAGAACGAATAATAAAAGAGAAACAGAAATCTAATAAGCGATAGGCAGAGGGGGTGCTTGCGGAG
>NW_023458559.1:9300968-9303964 GCF_013731165.1 Rhagoletis pomonella
TATATATTTATTATCCGATCAGTTCGTAATTTATTCAATTGTATGTTACCAGGCTGGTCTGATCTAAGTATTTTGTGCAAATAAAACTACGTTATTTCACTTTCTGGCCCAACGTTTCGCTAAAACATTTTTAGCTTCTTCAGGGGCAATTACGTTTAATTAAATCTGTCACGAACCATAAAATACAAAAACACATTATAACCAAAGATAATAAATGGAAACATAAAAACATGTACATATATGGAATTAAAATGACAAGAAAAACTACAGATTGAGCTTGAGGACAAACAATTTGACTCACACTATTTTAACATTAATACATACGAATTATTGAACACTAAATACTAATAATCTATACCATCTTTTGTGGTAGCTTTGTCAATACTAAAAGTTAGTTTATAATCATAAACATGAAATGTATGCGGCCGCAATGTTGTCTGTATCTTCCTTTCTGTTCATGGTCTTTTCTCTCCTTTGCATTATTCTGAGGCTCTCCAATGTATATCGGGTTGACTCTCTTTTTTCTTTGTCAATAACTTTTGCATTTGCGAAAACAGCTGTGTGTCCACTTGTTGTTATATGTTGTGCTAATGCTGTACTGCTTTTTTGTTTTCTGATGTCAGCTTCATGTTCGCCTAATCGAACACCTAAAGGCCGCTTAGTTGTCCCAATATACACTTTCCCGTATTCTTCATTTTCCTTTCCTTTGCATTTAATTTCATACACTACATCGCTTTGTTGGTGGACATCTACTGGGCACTTTGTTTTTGTGTATATTGTCGAAAGGGTGTAATTGGATTTGTAGGCAAGTGCTGTGTTTTGTGGTTTGGTTATGCTGTGATCAAAGTTGTCGGTTAGGTTGGGAATATACGTTACACTGTAAAATTTCTTGGTGGTTTTTGTTGTGTCTATGTTCGGTGTTGTATTTGGATGAATGTTATTTTTCATAATTTGTTGATTTATTAGTTCTCGTATTAATTTAGCAGGATAATTATTACATATTAAGATTTTGTTTATTTTCTCTATGTTAGCGTCATGGAATCTTGTGTGGCTTATCGTCAATATTTTGTGGATGAGGTTTTTTGCTGTGTTAATCTTATATTTAGTTGGTTGCGATGAATAATAATTTATTAAGCGTCCAGAAGAAGTTGGCTTAGAGTACCAGTCAAGTAAAAGATGTTGGTTTTCCCTATGAATGCAAACGTCAAGGAAGGGGATTTTTGAATTTTTCTCTGTTTCCATCGTAAATTGAAGTTTGTTGTGATACTTGTTTAGAGTCCCTAGAATAATATTCGCGTCATTACGTTTAACTATAGCGAAGATGTCGTCCACATATTTGGTAATAAATTTGATGTCAATATTGAATTTTTCCTTGAGCTCCGAGATGGCATTGTCCAGTAGGTTGTCCATAATTATGTCGGCTATTGTTGGGGAAATAGGATTACCCATAGGCATTCCAAACGTTTGCGAATATAATTTTTTGTTGAACATGAAATAGTTATTGTCATTTAGGCAAAAACTTAACATTTCTTGGAACTTATTTTTCGGAATATTGGTTTTATGTTGAATTTGGTCCCATTTATTCATTACGATTTTTGAGGCTAACATTGTTGGTAAATTTGTGAACAAGGAGACGACATCGAACGACACTAATACATCTTCATCACACACACATATATTGGCTAGCTTATCTTTTAGGTTGAATGCATTATTCACGTTGTATTTTTCCGAAATTAATACTTTCAAAATATCTCCGATGTATTTTGACATTTTATAACAGGGGACCATAAAAGAGGAAACAATAGGACGAAGAGGAACATCTAGCTTATGAATTTTTGGCAATCCATAAAGTCTTGGTGCTGTGGCTGCCGTGCATGTGAGTTGTTGTTTTTCTCTAAAGTTGATGTGTTTGCCTTTGTAAAGTTCGTCCACTATTTTGTTGTTTTTTCTTTGGAGAGTGTTTGTGGGGTCGCTTCTTATTGTTTTGTACGTGTTTTTGTCTTCTATTAATTTATTCATTTTCTCCAGGTACTCTGTTTTATACATAGCTACTGTTTTGTTTCCTTTGTCGGCATCAGTAATAACAACATTGTTTTTGTGTAGCTTGACGAACGCCTTTGCTTTGTAAAAAGCTGCTAAAATAAATTTCTCCGCTGAGTTATGCTTAATATTGCGTTTGAACAGTAGGATTCTGCTGCTCACTTTATTTCTGGCTATTTCTTTTTCTTTTTCATTCTCTAGTGATTGGATTAGTTGTTCCATTTCCGCTATTGTATGTATTGATGAGAAATTCGATTTAGTTGTTGGTAAGGTGAATTTTCTACCAAGTGAGAGTATCCACTTTACTTCTTCGGGAAATTCGATTGTTGTGTTGTTAACGAACCAGTTATTGTCTGTTTTGATTCCTAATTTCTGGACTTGTTCATATTTAAGTTTATTTATTTTTGAGTGGAGAGTCACCCTCTTCTTTTCTGCGATCCTCTGACCAAGAAAATTTTGCTTATTAACGAACGTGTTGAATTCTAGCTCGTTTAAATCATGTTTTAGTTGTTGTTGTGCCTGATTCAAAAGATCTTTAGTTAGTTTTATATTAATGTTTGTTTGCGTTATTTCTATATTTAATATTTTCATAAGAAAGACTCGTTTCGACTTTTCTATCTGTTGTTTAATCCTCTCAGAACTGGTATTTATGGTTAAGTTTTTTATAGAATTTTTCAAGTGAATAGGAATAAGACCATATCTTTTGCATTCCAATAAGAATTTTAGGTCTTCGTTCTGTTTGGCTAATTTCTGATTTTATTTGCTGTAATGTTTAAGGGTGATGCATGTCAGTTCTCCGTGCTTGTACTTCATGTGTTTATAGAAATCTTTCATCTTGTTGTTTTGTATTTTGGTTGGTGTCAGAAAAAATATAAACAAATATTCGGCAGGCCTTCCGAGGTAGAGTTCTATATATTTATTATCCGATCAGTTCGTAATTTATTCAATTGTATGTT
>NW_023458559.1:9304064-9309905 GCF_013731165.1 Rhagoletis pomonella
AACATACAATTGAATAAATTACGAACTGATCGGATAATAAATATATATAAATATATTTTGCCCGAACAACACCGGCTCCCTTTTTTGTAATTATAAGGGTAACTATTCAATAGTCGTTCTGGCAGCCTGTGATGCAATTTATACCTTAACTGCGGTAGATATTGGTGCATACGGTTCGCAAAGTGACGGCGGAGTTATGTGGAACTCGAATTTTGGGCAGCGTTTATATACGGGCCAATTGGATTTGCCGAAAAAGAAGTATTGCCCGGCACTAGCAACAGTTTTCCACACTATTTTGTTGGAGATTCTGCGTTCCCATTAAAACGTTTTTTGATGAAACCAAGCAATTCACTTGTCACTTTAGTTTCATACTATTACTAATAATTCTTATATATGTATTTAGGAAATAATTTGCCTTTGGAAAGGGAAATCTTCAACAAGTGTTTGTCGCGAGCACGCCGAGTGATTGAAAATGCTTTTGACATTTTAGCAAGTAGATGGAGGATCCTTTTATCTACCTTGCATATAAGCCCAACATCCGCAGAAAAAATTGTGAAACCGACCGTACTTCTGCCCAATTTCTTGAAGATGCATGATGGAAGTTATTGCCCACCTGAATACGTTGACCAGAATGATGGGAACGTGGTAACAAAGGGGTTGTGGCGCAACGAAATATCCACCCCTTTACAAAAGGCCAGAAGGACATGCTTCCCGAAACGCTTTCAAACTAAGGTATGAGTTGATGTTCTATGTCGGTTGTCCAATGTCAGCAATGTTTTAATAATTAATACTTAGATTGCCAAAGGTTCAAAGTGACTTTGGTTGAAATACACTAAGTTTATTTACATTTGTATTCGAAAGAGTAGAATATAAAAATTGAATGAAAATTTTAAATAAATAATAGATATAAGATTTTATAACATTAAAATTACATGAATTAAAACAAAAAATTTGCAGATTTAAAATGCATACCAATGGCTCGCAGTTGAATGGACTGTGGTATGGGCTGGCATCGCATAGTACACATTTTGTTGTAGCTTCTGTGATTACAAAGGCGCGCTGATTCTTCTTCGGTAGTAGTTTTTTAGTGGATAGAGTCTTGACAGATTGAGTTGCCTCCAGCATGTTGAAAGTCTGGCCACGGCTTTCTAAGAATGTGGCGAGATCGGCCCATGTTGGCATCCGCAGTTGTGATGACTGAGAGGGTTTCCACTTGGCGGATACCTCCTATTCCCACCGTGTAAGCGTGGGTGCATCTAGCTTTTTCGACACTATGTACAACGAAATTCGATCACCTATTTGCTGGGCTGTGGCCAATGACTGCATTGCGCGAAGATTTACATTAACGATGTCGATGAAATTACGAAGAGCTGGTACTGTCGCTGACGATAGTGGTAGGATGTCACAAATCTGCAGCATGTGCGTTTGAAAAATGAGGCGGCTGTTGTTGAACCGAGCGACGATAAGTTCCAACGCAACCTTATAATTGACACTCGTCACCTCGAGTGACTGAATCAGCCGCGATGCCTTGTCTGTTAAGCACGAACGCAGATACTGGAATTTTTCAACATCGGACAGATCTTTGTTGTTGTGGACGAGAGTTGAAAAAACGTTGTAAAAGTCCAACCAATCACGCTGTTCTCCGCTGAAGCGCGTCAATTGAAGTTTTGGCAAGTTAATGCGGCCAGCTTGTTTGCGCTCGTTGAAAATATGCGTGCTGCTGAACTGCTGCGGACTTTCCATGGCTTGTAGTGTGGCCATGCGGTCGGTGAGTGCTGCCTTTGCTTGGATATACGACTGTCCAAAGGCAGCCCGATGGTCTTCCTCTAGCTGCGACTCATCAAGCTTCTCCAGTTGAGTTTGCAGTTCTTCAAGTGCGTTGTAGTGGCGCTCCACTAAGGCCAATTTGACTTCCAGCTGGCGCAGTGGCTGAGGGCCGTCGATGCCAATGTGCCAAGATTGCAAACGTGCCAGCAAATTTGCACGCTGCTTAACTTTAACACGTACATTGCGAGCTGCTGCTTCAGCAACGGCGCTACTGGCAAGCGATGAACCGGCTTCCGATGAGCTGTCCGACGAGGTCATTTGGAGGTTACGTACCGTGTCCCGATGAAACATAAAGTTGATTATGGTGAATCTGAGCCTCATCCGGCTCGAAGGACCTTAGTGATTTGTAGAGCTTTTTCTACAAATTTTAATTTCCAAAACCCAGAAAACGAAAAACGCAGAAATGTTTCTTGGGTGGACTGTATTTAATTTATTACAACTTGATTAAAGTTAATTTAGTTTCTTATACAACTGCAATTACACGACTGTTCGCAATGAAGGTCAAATTCGAATGATCTTTCAGAAGCTGTTCTTTTACATTTCTTACCTATGCCTATTTAAGTATGTATGTAAATATGTATGCATGTACATATGTACGTATGTGCATATGTACATACATATGCGAGGCGAAAACAAGTGGCGTGATTTCTATACGGTACATTTGAACATATGTATAAAAATATGTATATTTAGTTAGTGCTGCAGCACTAAGGTGACAAAAATTTGCGAAGTGGGTGACGAAAATAGTTGGTGAGTAAAAACGTTATTGGAGCTCCAGCGAAGACAAAGACAATGACGAAGCTGACGCTGGCGGCGGCCGCGGCTGCGGCTGCTCCAGCGATGCAATGTTGGAAGCGATATTTATGTTCAAAGAGTGCATGTGAGTGTTATTGCACATAGCGACAGCGAAGAATTTGAGTAGGCATAGGCGGCGATGATTTTCTTTGTTGGGGGGGCGCGAACACCCGTGTAAATCCAAGTTTGTGCAATATTTAAAAAAAGTCAACAAACTTTCGTAAAAATTTCCATCTTTTTATTCTTTCTTAGAAAGAGTTTGAGTTTGCAGGTGAAGTCTAGTAGAATAAAGTGCAAGTTTCAAATGGCAGAACCTTACCGTTGATTTTTTAGGGCCGTTTTCCTACGTCTTCATCTTCTTTATTAGCGCTGCAACCGCCTAAGCGATTTTGGCCGAGTCCAAAACAGCGCGCCAGTCATTTCTCTTCTGTGCTAACTGACGCCAATTGGAAATGCCAAGTGAAGCCAAGTCCTTCTCCTCCTGGTCTTACCAACGCAGAGGAGGCCTTCCTCTTCCTCTGTTACTAGCATCGCGGCCCGCGTTGAATATTTTCAGAGCAGGAGCGTTTCAGTCCATTCGAACGACATGGCCAAGGCAGCGAAGCCGCTGAATGTTAATTCGCTGCACTATGTCTATATCGTTGTAAAGCTCATACAGCTCATCGTTAAATCGTCTGCGATATTGGGCATCACCAACGCGTAAAGGTCCGTAAATCTTTCGCAGAATCTTTCTATAGAAAACTCCAAGAGCCGCCTCATCAGATGCTTTCATTGTCCATGCCTCCGCGCCATACACCAGCACAGGCATGATGAGTGACTTATAGAGTGTGATCTTTGTACGACGAGAGAGGACTTTACTTCTCAATTGCCTACTCAGCCCAAAGTAGCACTTGTTGGCAAGAGTGATTCTCCGTTGGATTTCAAGGCTGTTAATTCTGGTTCCCAAATAAACGAAGCCGTCTACTTTTTCAAACTTGTAACTGTCAACAGTGACGCGTATGCTCTGACTGTTTGTGTGATGACAGGAGATATTTCGTTTTGTCCTCGTTCACCACCGGACCCATTCGCTTTGCTTCTCTATCCCGTCCCGAGAAGGCAGAACAGACGTAGCCCTTGGTTTTACCGATAATATCGAAGTCGTCGGCATACGCCAGCAATTGTACTCTCTTGTAAAGTATTGTGCCTGAGTGGTTCAGTTCTACGGCTCTTATTATCTTCTCCAACATCAGATTAAAGAAATCACACGAAAAGGAGTCCCCTTGTCTGAAACCTCGTTCGGTATCGAACGGCTCGGAGAGGTCGTTCCCTGATCTGACGGAGCTGGTGGTATTGCTCAACGTCATTTTACATAGCCGTATTAGTTTTGCGGGGATATCAAATTCAGACATCGCGGCATAAAGGCAACTTGTCTTCGTGCTGTCGAAAGCGGCTTTGAAATCGACAAATAGATGGTGTCGATCCTATTCTCGCGGGTCTTTTCCAAGATTTGGCGTATTGTAAATACCTGATCTATGGTGGATTTTTCAGGCCTAAAGCCACACTGATAAGGTCCAATCAGCTTGTTGACGGTGGGCTTCAGTCTTTCGCACAATACACTCGATAAGACCTTATAACCTATACTTAGAAGGCTGATTCCCCGGTAGTTGGCGCGTATGGCGGGGTCGCCTTTCTTGTGGATTGGGCAGAGCACACTTAAATTTCAGTCGTCGGGCATGCGTTCATCTGACCATAGTCTGCATACGAGCTGCTGCATGCACCTTATCAGCTCCTCGCCGCCGTACTTGAATAGCTCGGCTGGCAGGCCGTCAGCTCCAGCAGCTTTGTTGTTTTTCAGCCGCGTAATCGCTATTCGTACCTCGTCATAGTCATGCGGTGGGACAGCTACTCCATCCTCATCGACTGGAGACTCGGGTTCGTCTTATTCACTACTTTCAGCGCTTCTGCCATTCAGTAGGTTGTACAAGTGATCCCTCCACAATTTAAGTATATTCTGGACATCGGTCACTAAGTCGCCATTGTTGTTCTTACAGGAGTTCGCCTCGGTCTTGAAACCTTCCGTAAGTCGCCTAACCCTCTGGTAGAATTTTCGGGCGTTCTTTCGGTCGGCCAGCATCTCAAGCTCTTCGCACTCACGTATTTCGACCTCTCTCTTCTTATTGCGGCAAATACGTCTCGCTTCCTTCTTCAGTTCCCTATAACGGTCCCACATGGCTCGCGTTGCGTCCGATCGCAGCGTGGCCCTGTAGGCGGCATCTTTTTTTCTCTGCGGCTTCTTGACATTCCTCATCGTACCAGTTGTTCTTTCGGGCTCGATGAAATCTAACTACTTCTTCGGCGGCGGTACTTAATGATCGGGAAATATTTTTCCACTGCTTGCGTATGTCGGATTGTTGAAGAGTGCTCTCAGAGAGCAGGTGTGTGAGAAGAGTGGAAAATAAATTGGCCGTCTGTTGTGATTGCAGCTTTTCGACGTTAAGATTTCCTTGCATTGTTGGGCGCACATTTTTTGCTGCACAGAGGCGGGTGCGTATCTTGGCTACAACAAGATAGGGGTCCGAGTCGATGTTTGGCCCTCGGAGTGTACGTACGTCTAAAACGCTTGAAGCATGCCTTCCGTCTATCACAACTTGAACGATTTGGTTTCTCGTTTTTCGATCTGGAGACAGCCATGTAGCTTGGTGGATGTTCTTATGCTGGAACCTAGTACTACATATTACCATGTTTCGGGCCCCGGCGAAGACGATCAGCCTCAGTCCGTTATCGAACGTTTCGTCGTGGAGGCTGAATTTTCCGACAGTGGCGCCAAAGATCCCTTCCTTGCCCACCTTGGCACTAAAATCGCCAAGAACGATTTTGACATCGTTTCGGGGGCAGGGCTCATATGTACGTTCCAAGCGCTCATAGAAGAGACCCTTGGACGCCTCATCCTTCTCTTCCGTCGGGGCGTGGGCGCAGATGAGCGAGATGTTGAAGAATATAGCTTTGATGCGGATTGTGGCCAGACGTTCGTCCACCGGGGTGAACGCCAGTACTCGGCGACGGAGTCTCTCTCCTACCACGAATCCAACACCGAATTTGCGCTCCTTTATGTGGCAACTGTACTAGACGTCGCAAGGCTTCACGCTTACTTTTCCTTGCCCCGTCCATCGCATTTCTTGGATGGCGGTGATGCCAGCCTTTGTCTTCCCGAGGACATCAACCAGCCGGGCAGAGGCACCT
>NW_023458559.1:9310005-9310785 GCF_013731165.1 Rhagoletis pomonella
TTAAACATGTAGCAAGCCCGCTAAGAACAGTTCAGAAATAAAAGTTTATCAAATCCCCTTGGACTAATACCTATTTTTAAAAATTCTTTAAACTAATTAATTAAAATAATTTGAATTTAAGTTTTTAAACATGTGACAACCCTCCTATAGTTCGGATAAGAAACAAATCTTTTCAAAAAAATTTCGGTTGATACCCATTTTGTAATAATCAATTTTTTTAAATAAATTGAATAGAATTTTTTAAAAGGTGGCAACTCTTTTCGAAAAAGTAAAACCTTATTGCACATACAGTCAAAGCCTTTTAATTTGTCACCTCATTTCGGAAAATCGAACGAACGCTGCGGATATAATGGCATTGATTTTTAAATAATTTGAATTTAATTTTTCAACAGGTGGCAAAAAGTAATACCAGTTTGCACATCTACAGGCCAAGCGCTTTAATTTGACACCCCGTTTTTGAAAATCGAGCGAACGGAGCAGATCTTTTATCCTGAACAAAAAATGACTTCGCGTATTATATATATAGATTATATGTAATCAAGTATGGATGAGTAAGATTTTAGGTAGAAGCGAAAATACGATAAGTTTATTCATTTGCCAAACGATTAGATCCCATAAAGGACGAAAAAGCCTACAGAAATTCTGTTATTCAGAGTCATCGACATCTAAAATCTTTCAAATGCAGGTAGTTTTATCTATGAAAAAGGCTGCACCGAAATTTTGTAGGTCTGTTTTACAAGGCTCTTACACGATATGTATTTGCATATGTAAATGCTACTT
>NW_023458559.1:9310885-9311039 GCF_013731165.1 Rhagoletis pomonella
AATTTTTTTTTTGGAAATTCATAAACGCTACCTCAAATTATTGTTATTTGTGAGAAAAAAAATGAAACGTGTTTTTTTATTTTGAAAAAAATGTTTTCTTAGAGGTTGGGCTGATCGGTTTTTTATAAAAATGCTGATGTTCTAATTTTTTTAT
>NW_023458559.1:9311139-9312205 GCF_013731165.1 Rhagoletis pomonella
TTTTTTGAACCACTCTAATATATGTATATATATAAAGAAGATAGATATAGATAGATATAGATGATACAAACGAGTATATGCAAAAAAAGTAGCATTTACATATGCAAATACATATCGTGTAAGAGCCTTGTAACACAGACCTACAAAATTTCGGTGCAGCCTTTTTCATAGATAAAACTATCAGCATTTGAAAGATTTTAGATGTCGATGACTCTGAATAACAGAATTTCTGTAGGCTTTTTCGTCCTTTATGGGATCTAATCGTTTGGCAAATGAATAAACTTATCGTATTTTCGCTTCTACCTAAAATCTTACTCATCCATACTTGATTACATATAATCTATATATATAATACGCGAAGTCATTTTTTGCTCAGGATAAAAGATCTGCTCCGTTCGCTCGATTTTCAAAAACGGGGTGTCAAATTAAAGCGCTTGGCCTGTAGATGTGCAAACTGGTATTATTTTTTGCCACCTGTTGAAAAATTGCCATCATATCCGCAGCGTTCGTTCGATTTTCCGAAATGAGGTGACAAATTAAAAGGCTTTGACTGTATGTGCAATAAGGTTTTACTTTTTCGAAAAGAGTTGCCACCTTTTTAAAAATTCTATTCAATTTATTTAAAAAAATTGATTATTACAAAACGGGTATCAACCGAAATTTTTTTGAAAAGTTTTGTTTCTTATCCGAACTATAGGAGGGTTGTCACATGTTTAAAAACTTAAATTCAAATTATTTTAATTAATTAGTTTAATGAATTTTTAAAAATAGGTATTAGTCCAAGGGGATTTGATAAACTTTTATTTCTGAACTGTTCTTAGCGGGCTTGCTACATGTTTAAAAATCTAATCCCACTTAATTCATCAGTTAATTAAAATATGTATCGCAATGTCAGGCGAAGGACAGTTAACAAGGATTAAGCTTGAAAATACTTTTAACGGGGGCAGTCATCTGTTTGAAAGGTCAAACTCAATTAACTAAAACAAAAAGTATATAAAATATAAAAATACCCTAGTCAAACGAAAGAATGTTAAGAAATCTTTAGTTTGACATTTGGAATGAAGAG
>NW_023458559.1:9312305-9316099 GCF_013731165.1 Rhagoletis pomonella
TAGCACTATTTCGGAGATCACCACATCTCCTCATCAGACTTCTTTCCCTGCTGAAGTCTAGAAAAAAAGAAGTCTGATGAGGAGATGTGGTGATCTCCGAAATAGTGCTATAACTTCTACCGCTTAGACTTTGTTGCTTTTTCAATTTTTCCTAATAAACAATCGTGGTACAAAGCTCAATAAAAATATTAAAAATAAACTGGAGATTAATAGCAAATTAACGAAAAATAATCTGAACAAACGTTGTGCTTATTAAATTTACTCACTTTTTCATTGTATACTAGCATTAATATTAAAATTTGCAATAAATAACTCAAAACGGCCATTATTTCTTTTGTTTATTTACAAACACATGTTTGTGATCAGCTGATTTTCTTACTTGCAAGTTTTAGATGAGAAAAACTTTTCCAGCAGAAATTTGGCGCTCTTTTTCACATTTTGCTCTCTCAATTTCCCCTACTTTGCAAGTTTTTGGGTACGAAAACGCAAAATCAGTAAAAGTTTTCTAAAACTTTAGATAGTTGGGCGTTCGAGTACACTCCTTATGTATGTATACTTGAAAATAGATAAATGCGTCTCGGTCAAGCTGTTTATAGAACTTTTCTTTCTGTGTGCAACTCAAACCGACCGCCGTGCTTATTCATATCTACCAAAATTAATCTCGCGGAACCCCGGTGACTTTTCTGCGAAACCCTTGGGTTCCGCGGAACACACTTTAAGAAGCTCTGTTGTAACGAAACGAATTTTGCGGGGTAAGGAAATGTTCGTTCGTACATATGCATGCATACATGTACACATATATCAAAGCGCACGGCAGTGGGCAGGAGTGACGAAAGCAGCCACAGTAGCATGCTGAAATGACTCGCTTATATATACACGAGATTTGGAAGTTTTTATCCAGACGTTCAATCGACATGTTTGAGGTATCGTTGGGAAGGTCTTGCAGAGTGTGTTCAGAAAAATTAGGCTAAAGTGTTGCGAAACAAAAAAAGTTTTTTGCTTTTGTCGGTTTAAGGGGGTAAGTGGGTACATCCGACATATTTAGTGTTATTCTATAGATCAATACCTTTCCAACGATACCTTATATATTGAGCTCCGGCTACTAGTTGGAAAGATATAGAGCTAAAATGGGTTTGGTTTGTGTCTCCACTACGAGATGTGTGTAGCGTCTGTACGTACCTTCATTTAATTTTTTCAAACTTTCAGGAATTAAGTTACAAAAAAAAACTAAGAAGGGTTTGTTCCAGGATATTTCGATGCCTTTGTGGGCGTGGCTGATGCCTGAAATTCGAAAAAAGGAAATTTTTTAAACTATCGCTGAGGCCGCACTATTCATTCCATACCATTGATGTGGATATCAGTAGAAGGGCCTTAAAACAAGCTATCTAACGCTGTCTTTACGTTTATTAAATATAAATATGTCATAACGTTATCGCCTGAAAGCTAAAAATCGGGCTGCTGAAAATATAGATTTCGAGGATTTTCTCAAAAACTGGTCAGTCAATTGTATTCTAAGTTTCCTCAAGTCTAGCCCAAAACTCTAGCTTTTATTTATTATATAGCTTATATCTGGGAAAATTCGTATTGTGGAGATATTTCGATTCAAATTGAAAAAAGTCGCTCCAAATAGCGACAAATGGTTAAAAATTGACACATTCGTCAATTTGGTTTCTTTAAGTTATCTACATAACATATACCCAATTTTCCGAAAAAAACTATCCAATCCCCGATTGTCACCCAAACCGAAATTCCCTGCAAATCGGGGGAATTTCCCCCGAGTTGACTTCCCTGCACGCGATACATAATTTTTAGGCTGTGTATGTCGCTTTCTGATTCTTATAGAAACCTTTTTTTACCTACATTTGTACATACATATGCATGAATGCATTTAGTTCACTTTATGTGCCGCTATTAATTATGTATAAATTGCAGCACCATACTCGTGATAGAAGTGAAACTTCTTAAAAAAACAAATGTGTGCAGCGCAGAGAATGAGACGAATATAGTTGCTTGTTCTACCTAATGTTAGTACCAAGTTACCACGTTTTTATCATTTTCACATTTAATATTTTTTTTTAGCTTTTAATTTTTTCTTTGGATATGAAGGATTGCTCATTCTTTGTCGCTATATGGCCTTATTCATAAAAAATAAAGTAACTTTAAAAAAGGTTTATAAACTGAAAAATGTATGAAAACGTCACTTTGTAAAGCTCTTTAAACCTACTTTATTTTTTATGAATAAAGCCATTATTCTGTATTCGAAAGATTTAATGTTTCAATGGAATTGGATGGAATGGATCGGAAACCCGGCCTTACCGACCTTGATCAACAGCCTGTCCGCAGCGCGGAGCGGAAACTAGGTCTTTCCGCCCGCCGCACACAAAAGTAGACTGAAGACTAGGCCTCGCCAGCTACCATACCTGCTATTTTATGCTGTTATTATTATTATTATTATAAATTACTATGTATCTAAATGTTCTATTCTCATTTGTCTGTAAGAAAACATTTTTCTGTAGACCAAATAAATAAATAAATAAATTGAATTCAATGTTAAATATCTATATATAAATACGCCACAAGAAAATTTTGCAAATCCTTTTTTTAAGGCACCGTTTGCTCGATTTCAATGAAACATACAACGATTTAAAGGATATAACTTTCTCTATTCCAGAAATGTTAATCCCGATACATAGGGGGCGTAGCTTCTGACATATAGACTAAAATGTTAAAACCACTACATCTCTAAAACGAATTATGCTGGGGAACTGAAACTTAGCACAGATGCATAGATTGTAAATACCCTACTTACGGTGAAAAACGGTAGGTACTGGGAAAGTGGCCGTGTCACTTCCGATAAAAACTGGAATTCTCATATCGCTTATCTCTGGAATCACTTATGCTAACGTTCTGAAATTGGACACAGCAACATATGTTGTCAATACCGTACTTACGGCGAAAAGTGGTAGATTTTGGAAAAGGGGGCGAGGCACCGCCCATAAAAACTGAAATTTTCATATCGCTTCTCTCGGGAACTGCTTATGCTAACGTCCTGAATTTTGGCACAGCTATTTATGCTGCCAATAACGTACACATGGCAAAAAGTGGTAGGTATTTGAATAGGAGGCGTGGCACCGCCCAAGCAAATTGAAATTCTCATTTTGCTTATCTCTGGAACCGCTTATGCTTACATTCTGAAATTCTATACAGCAATTTATTCTGTCAATAACGAATTTATGTCGAAGAGTGGTAGTTTTTGGAAAAGGGGGCGAGGCACCGCCCAAGCAAACTGAAATTCTCATTTTGCTTATCTCTGGAACCGCTTATGCTTACATTCTGAAATTCTATACAGCTATTTATTCTGTCAATAACGAACTCATGTCGAAGAGTGGTAGTTTTTGGAAAATGGGGCGGGGCACCGCCCAAGCAAATTGAAATTCTCATATTGCTTATCTCTGGAACCGCTAATGCTTACATTCTGAAATTTTATACAGCTATTTATACTGCCAATAATGTACTTATGGCGAAGAGTGCTAGATTTTGGAAAAGGGGGCGGGGAACCACTTATTAGGAGGTAATGGAATTTTATACACCTACGTTTATACACATACCTTATTTATACCGACACTTAAAGCGCTTTAACCCACTTCGCCCTTACCGGGGCCACACAGGGCGGATCGTGAACGGCCGACTCCGGTAGGTTAGCTGCGAATCCTTACCGGGGTCCCACAGGGCGGATCGTTAACGGCGTACTCCGGTAGGTTAGCTGCGAATAACCAATAAGCAGTCCCAGACCA
>NW_023458559.1:9316199-9318491 GCF_013731165.1 Rhagoletis pomonella
GGCGATCCAATTTTTTTGTTCGAAACCCGGCACTCGAGAGTTTTTGGCAAGGAATGAAATCGATTCAAAATAACGTTCCGGTTTGGGTTTCGGTTTTGCCAAGTGTTTCGGTTTCGGTTTTGGTTTCGTTCTTCAAAATTTATTTCGGTTTTGGTTTCGGTTACGTTCCGGTTTCGGTTTTTCACAGAAATTTTGTTGATATTATTTAAATCACAATGTCTTAAACGTTGAGGAAAGAAAATCGAAAATTACAGTTCACTGATAATATCAACACTAGGTTCTTTCCCTAACAATCCGGACCGGATTTGGTAATTAGAGAATAAGAGAAACATTTTCTTTCAAAAATGGAACAAAGTTCAGAAGTACGGAAACGCAAAAACCCACATTTCGTGCCCACAAGTCGAGAAACAGCTGATTCACGTTGTTCTTGTTTTTGTCACTTATACCATGTTCTGACCGACATCGGAAACATGTTTTCGTTGCTAAAACTGGTTTTCGACCTAAAACTTGTGTTTTCGTCCATATATCTGTTAAACGAAAACCAGTTTTCGTTGAAAACTACTTGAAAACTCACTTTCCACTCATTCCAATCGGTGTCTTCACTAGTTTTTTTCGAATATTTATCGAAGTGGAAGTCATATTTTATCATCTTTAATACGCCATTTCGGATTTATTGTTAATTGCCTGGCCAAAGCAAAATAAGAATGAAAGTTAAAGGTTGTAAATGAAGGAAAAATGTTTTGGTTGTCGGTCAGAACATGGTATTAAATGCAAACACTTGGAAATTGAATTTTGGTTTCACAAATTTGATTTTAAGTACATAGATTGAAAATACATTAACAGGCCATTCACTTTTCCTTAAAAGCACCAAGTAAATGCAGGCAACATGTAAACACAATACAGCTGATATGCACTTTGACACTTTATCCATTTTTACTCGGAGAAAATTTCGGGCTGTTTCGGGCAGGAAGAAGAATACACTTACGATCGAATACGCTCGAATTTTCGCTCTCTATTACCCATTTTGTTGAGTACAGGCATGATTTCTGGGCTATTTTGGGCACACGCGGGATCTCGCATTGCGTACGGGAAGGAAACTACTTAAATATAATTAATCGATTATCGATTCACAACAACAAAGTCATCAGCAGATTTTTGCGAAAAGTTACCTCGCCATACTTATTTACTACTTAACAAGAATTTTAGCAAAATGTTGCTGATTTTGGTTAAATAAATCATTTATTTCTAAGAAATTTTTATTTATTATTTTTGTAAATTTCTGGGAACCGATTGAAACCTGTGATTGAAATGGTTTCGGTATCGTTCCTTTTCAGGTCAAGATAAAGGTTACGGTTTCGGTTTCGGTTTTGAAAAACGAAACGGTTTTAAACGGTTACGGTTTCGGTTTCATTCCCTGGTTTTTGGGGTTGCCGATTACGAATCTGAAGTCAACTTTTTTAAATTCAAAATAGCTGATCCAATATGGCGGTCAAATAAAAAAAAATTACTAAAATTAAAACGTTAATACTGAACTTTTTAAACATTTTCAAGGGTTGAATCTCGTTTCCAGTGGGTTTCTGGGGTTGCTGATTACGAATGTGATGTAAGATTTTCAAAATTCAAAATGGCGGTTAAGAGTTTCAAACAAATCCAATCTTTTTTTTTAAGTTGGTCGCCAATTTGGATCCACCATTTTGAGTTTTGAAAAACTGACTTCAGATTCATAATCAGAAAGCTCAGAAACCCACTGGAAACGAGTTTCAACCCTTGACAATGTTTAAAACGTTCAGTATCAACGTTTTAATTATAGTACTTTTTTTTAATTTGATCGCCATATTGGATCTGCCATTTTGAATATAAAAAAATTTACCCCAGATTCTTAATCCGCGACCCCAAAAACTCTCGAGTGCCGGGTTTCGGATAAATTCAATCATTAAAAAAAAATGGATCGCCATTTTGGATCCGCCATTTAAATTTTGAAAAACTGACTTCAGATTCCTAATTAGCAACCCCAGAAACCCCCTGGTAACAAGTTCCAACAAATGACAATGCGTAAATCGTTCAGTATCAACGTTTTAATTTTACTAGAGCCTTTTCGAGAGCATATTTTTGGGAACTAGGCAAATTCTAATTGTCAAAGACAGGTGTGTAATTAAGGGAAAGTTCCCCAACAATACCAGAGTAATTATATGTAAAAACCACATTTTTAGCTGCATTTTGACATGTCAATAAAATAAAAAAATTGAGAACATCAGCGTTTTTATAAAAAAACGATAAAAAACAAAATAAAAA
>NW_023458559.1:9318591-9318924 GCF_013731165.1 Rhagoletis pomonella
AAAAACGAAACGGTTTTAAACGGTTACGGTTTCGGTTTCATTCCCTGGTTTTTGGGGTTGCCGATTACGAATCTGAAGTCAACTTTTTTAAATTCAAAATAGCTGATCCAATATGGCGGTCAAATAAAAAAAAATTACTAAAATTAAAACGTTAATACTGAACTTTTTAAACATTTTCAAGGGTTGAATCTCGTTTCCAGTGGGTTTCTGGGGTTGCTGATTACGAATCTGATGTAAGATTTTCAAAATTCAAAATGGCGGTTAAGAGTTTCAAACAAATCCAATCTTTTTTTTTAAGTTGGTCGCCAATTTGGATCCACCATTTTGAGTTTT
>NW_023458559.1:9319024-9320065 GCF_013731165.1 Rhagoletis pomonella
TTTTTTTTTAAGTTGGTCGCCAATTTGGATCCACCATTTTGAGTTTTGAAAAACTGACTTCAGATTCATAATCAGAAAGCTCAGAAACCCACTGGAAACGAGTTTCAACCCTTGACAATGTTTAAAACGTTCAGTATCAACGTTTTAATTATAGTACTTTTTTTTAATTTGATCGCCATATTGGATCTGCCATTTTGAATATAAAAAAATTTACCTCAGATTCTTAATCCGCGACCCCAAAAACTCTCGAGTGCCGGGTTTCGGATAAATTCAATCATTAAAAAAAAATGGATCGCCATTTTGAATTTTGAAAAACTGACTTCAGATTCCTAATTAGCAACCCCAGAAACCCGCTGGTAACAAGTTCCAACAAATGACAATGCGTAAATCGTTCAGTATCAACGTTTTAATTTTACTAGAGCCTTTTCGAGAGCATATTTTTGGGAACTAGGCAAATTCTAATTGTCAAAGACAGGTGTGTAATTAAGGGAAAGTTCCCCAACAATACCAGAGTAATTATATGTAAAAACCACATTTTTAGCTGCATTTTGACATGTCAATAAAATAAAAAAATTGAGAACATCAGCGTTTTTATAAAAAAACGATAAAAAACAAAATAAAAATATATGTGTCTTTTTTTATCACAAATAACAATATTCTGATGTAGCGTTTATGAATTTCCAAAAAGAGTGTTTTTATGAACCACTCTAATGTATATATATATCCAAAGAAGAGTCATTCCATCTCAAATCGCCCAGGCGGAAGGAAAGTGAATTTAAGTTTACGATAAAACTCACAGGGATTGTTCCTTGCTCAGATATTCGAATTTTTCGAATAATGAATTTTTTTCATTTTGAGTACGAACGCTTCTTTTTATTACAACGCTTTTATCAACTTGCAATGTTGTGCGTCCAGAAACTTTCAATGTTGTGGATCCAGAAACTTTCAATGTTGTGTGTCCGACACCAAAGCAAAGCTTTGAAAAGTTCCTATAAAAAAGCATAGTGAATAGGGCGAGGTAGATGACATCTAGATGTCGCC
>NW_023458559.1:9320165-9321070 GCF_013731165.1 Rhagoletis pomonella
AGAAACAGAAATCTAATAAGCGATAGGCAGAGGGGGTGCTTGCGGAGGCAGGCGCGTGCTTGTGTCGGATCAAAACGAAATAAAAAATAAAAATGGAAGTCAGAACGACAAGTGTAGAGAAAGAAGCGGTAAACCGGGAAAGGAGCGGGCTTTTGTACATTTGCTTGCTTGCCGAAAATATGATATTTGCGTGAAATCGATTTGCTATTTTAGCTAAGTTGATAAGATTATCTAAGGCAATATTTTCTCTTTTCATTTTTTCATATTTAAGCTAAGTTGATAAGATTTTCTTTAAGCAATATTTTGACTTTTTTCCACAATCGTCTAAAGTCATGTAAAATGGACCCATACATATATAACACTATTTTATTCTAATAAAATATTATATAATATACATATATAATATTATAAAACTATAAAATAAATGCATGCATAGAAGTCGAAATTATTCTTACTACATGTAATTAGAACATATTGTGTAGATGCATATGTAGGTACATATTTACAACTCACAGCAGCATACATACACATGCACATAATTACACGCATACTCAAATACAACAATAACTATTTCATTCATAACGCATTCGCATATTTCTCAAGGTCAAGATCATTCATTCATAAATCCTACAGCAGCACATCTCCCCGCAGATTCATCATCCTCAAGCGCAACTTTGTCAATCCGACACAAAAATTCTAAAATGTAAAATTGAAGAAATCTCGGCCAACCAAGTGAAAAGTGGCACATATTTCTTTATATCCAGTAAAATAAGTTATCTCGAACTTTGGTAATTGTTGGAAAACATTATTTCTCTGTTCCATACCAATATTTCAATCATTAACTAATATTTTAAGGTGTTTAGAGAAGTAGTATCCCTAAGTGATTCGCACATTCGTGTTTAATA
>NW_023458559.1:9321080-9344892 GCF_013731165.1 Rhagoletis pomonella
CATGATAATGAATATAGCATGCGTGCTTCCGGATACAGTCGCTACAGGTGTCATTTTAATAAACAGTTAATAAAAGTAAACGTTTTCCGCAGGAAAAAAGAATATTTTTTTAAATAAAATCAAAACTTTTAAAATCACAAACATATGTGGTTTTATCGCAAGTTCACAAATGTAACGTGGCAACTTAGCTCGTTTTCACATTTTTCGGTCCGAAATTATAAAATTTTTGTCCATGACAGGTGGGTCGAAGTGCCTGAACACCATTTGTATAAATGTAAAAAAATTATTTTTATTTATTTTTTAATTTTAACAATTTCTATACTTACAAGCGTTTTTATATACATATATATTTATATATATCCACAGATTATTTTAAATTTTTTTCATCCGTAACCAAATCTTCAGTACCATAAAGAGATTCAAACACATTATAGTACAACCAATGCGATGTCCAAGCTAGTGCTACTCCACTGTACATGTGTATGTGTATGTATGCATGAATGCGTGTAAAAATGTGAATTCAAGTTTGCGTTTAACCCATTTTAGCGGACATAGTTTTTTTAGTTCCAGATGTTAATAACACACTATTTTACAACGTTTTTTATGTTTAATCTTCATGCAAGTTACATGTATCGCCGAGGACATGGTTAATTAATTATTATTATTCTCCATACAAAATGTACAAGTATCGCTTTATTAAATGCAAACTTATGCGAAAATCTAAATATTTCGTAAACGTAGGGTTAATATGTTCACGGAAATTGAATAATTTGTGTTCATGGAAGCGGCAAGGGGAAGACGAAAGCAGATCAATCGTATATACGTATGTACATATTTACATTTATAAATGCATACATACTAACATTTTCATTTGTTTGTCACTTGTCGTTCTGACTTCCATTTTTATTTTTGATTTCGTTTTGATCCGACACAAGCACGCGCCTGCCTCCGCAAGCACCCCCTCTGCCTATCGCTTATTAGATTTCTGTTTCTATTTTATTATTCGTTCTTATTTTTTCATTTTGCTTTAAACTATGGTAAATTTCGTGGAAGTGTGGTGGAACGGAAAAATCTTTGGTGTGGTGGCGTGGTGGTGCATTTCTTCGACGAGTGGTATATTTGCTCGACCGCAACTCAAAATTTTTGGCGACAATTAGTTCACACATGATACAAAAAAAAGAAGGTAGTTTCACTTTTAATTTTTTTGACATAAACTGTGCTTACTGACTTCTCTAATAATAATAATAGATTGGCGCTTACACATATGTTAGTGTTTGGCCGAGCTTCTCCTCCGACTTGTGGCGTGCGCCTTGATGACTTCTCTACTTTTCGTAAATTGTTGAAGTAGCTATGCCACCTAATCAAATAATTATTTTGGAAATTTTAATATTTTTTTAAGGAATTTTTATTTTATTAAAAAGTAAGTTGTAACACACGAGGTAAATATACTTACATGATTGTTCGTATTAAAAGAGCTGCGTATTGATTTAAATTGCTATAAATGTAGGGCACACCAAAAATGTAGCATTATCTTTTACATGATATATTATATGCAGTTGGTCCTTTAAGAAACTCAGTAGGATGTTGCTTTATTTCGGATTCTAGGGAAGCATACTCACTCTACTCCTACTGGTATCGCGTTTCGCTCTAATTGGGCGCATCCGTTCCTCCGGTTGAAATCTTTCGCGGAAAAGTGCTCGGAACAAACAAACGATACTTTTGGTGACGCATTTTCAGTTACCATGCACGCGGATATCCACTTTTCCCGCATATGTGGTACCGCCGGGAGTCGAAAAAACTGTATGTTAGTTTTTTCGCAATTTCTTCTGTTATTTTTGCAGCTCCTAAATATGCAGCGCATCTTACTAAAAAACAATAAAAAAAATTAACAACAGTAAATGCATATTTTATGTGAATACAATGTAATGTTTCAATTACCTTCCGTTTTATACTCACTATCGCTAAAAGCTTTAATTTCTTTTAAATAATTATATTTTTTTTGAAGTAGGTAATCAATCACTTTTTTATTTTTGTCAAAGAATATGGTAGCTCGATTTCAAAAGAAAATGCCAAAAGCACAGTTTACGTCAAATGGGAGCAATGGCGGCTAAGAAGAAGAAGTTAAACTACCTTTAAATATTTGTATCATGAGTTCACACAGAAAATGCACCTTCTCATTCATATACGTTCTCTGCTGCTAGGGCCACTGGTTGGTGCTTGCTGTTTTCCAACAAGTCGCAGCAAATATTAAATTACAAAAGATATTTGAGCGCGCGATAGAATGACGCTAATTTAATTTTTCATTTATCTCTTAAACCTAGCTGACATTGTACAATGCAACAGAGTCGCATTTCTTATATCGTAAACTTTTAATTGTAATATATTACCTTTAGGCGAATTCATATAACGTAGTAATAGGTAAGGTTGCAAAATTGTATGCTTCATCGCATTATATTACAAAGTAAGTATAATAAATAGTAAGTACACTCTAAAAAGAGCATGTAAAACTACTACTGAAAAGTATCAATTTTTAACAAGAATCTGGATAAATATACGTATAAGATGTTCAGATTTGATTTTGAACTTGAGATCCTTAAACTATACACATAAATACACATATATTGCAAAAATTTTCAAACTAAAAATACATGTCCTACTAATAATGAACATTAGGGGCTCACATTTACTCTATTTTAAACATTTTATGAGTAATTTTGCTCTTCGCGCAAATTTGGTATGTAAAGGTAAACAGGCAGTGTTTAATTTTACTACACGGTGTGCAGATTTGCACACATTAAAAGAGGAAACTAGTTACCTCTCTTAATATGCGCAAATAAACAAAAAATTTTTAGAGTGTATTTAAAGTCTTTTCAGTAAAATTTATACAAATTTCCTGAAATAAATCAAATTTAGTTTTTAACAGTGTATTTTAAACTACATTGAGATCTTCTTTCTTTTTAAATAAACAAATGAAAATATATGATATGGAAGAGATTACTACAGAAAAAGTATATATTTACTTTATATATATATGTATATTAGGATCTTGCTTAACGCATCCTTTTTAGCTAATTAAAACAATTGCGCTTATACCTATTTTGCTGAGATCTCTTCATATGTTCATTGCTTCGTTCACAAAAATGCTTTAATTTCACGCTTAAGTAGCGATTTTTAATACATTTAGAAAACGTAATGCTTTCTACCATCTTTAATGATAATCGATTTTTGAACGAAAGAAACTTTATAGAAAATATAAAAGTTTGGCCTAAAAGAAAATTGAAAAAATAAGTATCTCGCAAAAATTCGTCTAAAAATCTATCCAATTGGATCTATTTAGATCCAAACGGCATCCCTGATTCTGAGTAATAAGAAATGTATTGGTTTACTCCTTATGCATGTAGCATTTCTCTTTCAGTGTGATTTTTTGAGTTGAAATTTCAAAGATAATCGCTATTTGTGGTCCCTGATATCAACTCGTAGTTACTTGTGTACATACGTACATATATTCAGTGGCATAGCCAGGGGGAATTGAGGGGATAAATTATCCCTTCGTCAAGGAACTACTATTTTCAACTTTTGATGTAATAACACATCCTTGAGATTTATAATTTTTTATTTCAGGCTAATGGCAAAATACCATTTTATGATTATATTCTTGTAGCATGGTACGTTGTTTGAGGCAGAAATTGGTCTGAGCGGTGTATTTTCTTTATGCATCTTTGGAAGTAAATATAGTCTTGGTGCTGTAGATGCATTGCATGTCAATTGCTATTTTTTATGATCATCAATATTTCTTTGTTTGTATAAGTCATTAACTATGTTGTTTCTTCGTAGCAATTTATGTGTTGGGTTCATTCGTATAGTTTTATAGATATCCCTGTCGCTTGGAAGATTTTTCATTTTTTCCTTATATTCCATCTTATCCATCATTAAACGTTCTATTTCCTTTATCAGGGTTTGTGGTCACGACGGAGTCTATGAGTTGTTTTATTAATCGCCTTGTATCTTCATATATTTTTAGTAGGGATGTGCCCGGTATCCGGTAGATATCCGGAATCCGGCTTATCCGGCCTATTTTCTGTTATCCGACTATCCGGCCGGATACTCGTTAAAATCTTGTCGAATTTCCGGATTTCGATTATAGAAGATTCTATTTTAAAATCTAGTTCAGAATATTTTCTTTAATTTTTATAATGAAATTTAATAGTATCTTATTAGTAATTGGAGTTAAAAATTTATATATTTTTGTTATGAAAAAAAAGCATTTCCGCATTACCGGTCAAGAACCAATTTCTATTTTCAATATAAATGTGGGTAACACTCGTGATGCACTAAAACTATTTTTGACCGAGGAATGTGGTTCTCAGAGATACTTGATTGCCAGTGTAAAAAAATTTGGAAAGTCTTTGCGACTATAATAATAATAGATTGGTACTCACACATTTGTTAGTGTTTTCGACCGGGCTTCTCCGATTTGCGGCGTGCGCATCGATGTTGTCACACAAGAGTAGGGACCAGTTTTACGCCGACTCCGAATGGCGATTGTATTTTTATGAGAAGCTATTTTCATGGCAGAAGTACACTCGGCTAACCGCTACACCACAGCGGCCATCTGTGATTCCACCAAATGAAAGGATCTTCTTGTCTGGGTGCAAGGGGTATCTGTAAACATTTCTCCATTTTTCCATCGTTAGGCTATCCGCATCACTACTGGAATCAGTATCAGAGCCATTGGCGATTTCCTCAAAGCATTGCCAAATATCCTGGTCTCGCTCTTCAATAGAATGGTTATAGATGATCGAATGTGAAATTCGTATTATGAGCTATGCAACCGTTTTCGATAAGTATCGATTTTTCTGCCGAACAGAATTTTGCTTTAGATGGTATAGCGAAGTGTTAAGAAATTGTGAAAAAATATATGATTTTGCATTTGTTTTATTGCTTTTTGGCCGCTAGAAACCAATTTTTATCAAAATCATGCAGGTCTAACGTCGTGGATACTAAGCACAAGCTCGAGAGTTTTGTTGCACTCATGAAAGAAAATCCCAATACTCATTCGGCACGATTTCTGTGAACAAAAGCGTAGAGCTGTTGATAGTTTTAAAATATTTTAAATAGATTTGGCTCGAGAGCATTGCTGCATCAGGTTTTTGTGTACCGGACGGCAGATCTACAAACGCCTCTTTTAGTTTTTAATAAATCTGTCGACCAATTTCCTAAATATATTGTACGTCAAAATATATTCGAAAGACTAAACTTAGACGCTTTCTTCTCCTGGCAAGTTTACTAAGCCCTCATCCTCTGACGAATCGTCGACCAGAACTCCGTTGTACCCACTTCTCCAAGAATTTATAAACTCGTCTTTTTTACTTCATTTTAATTTGCACAAATTTAAATAAATATGGATAAGCGCACTATTTTGTTTGCCCGATTTGTACAAAAAGCTTTACAGCGGTGAAAAATATACAACCTAAACGAGTGAAAATTCATTCGATTAGCGCTTCGACCACAGTCGAAGATCGAATGCAACTCATAATAGGGGCCTATATTTTCGATTTATTTAGTTCACCATCTACCCAGTTTTTAGGTTTATTGATGTTAGAAAAAAAAACGAGTTTTGAAATGAGTTTCACAAAATACTGCAACAATGAAGCTATACGGGGCGATTCGAGAAGCGAAACGATATGCAACCATGCGTATTAGTTCGAGTTTCGTCACATAAAAAAAAGAAATAAAATCAATCACTCATTTTTTCTTATCGGCGCTGTTGTTTATCTTTTGTCTTTGGCGTTTCTCCTCTACTTACCAAAAATAATCGATAAATGCGGGTTGCAGGCAGAGAAGTTATCTTTTTAATACAGGATTATATCGTAACTTGGATTTCGGAGGAGAAATTGTGTATTCTTAATTACGTTTTGGATAGTTAAGCTCGAAAAAGCAGATAATCTAGCTAAACAAAAAAACGTAACATAACAATATTGTGAAATTTATTAATGGCGGCAGTCTGCCGGATATCCAATCGGATTTCCGAATCGGGCTGTTATTTTTTACAGGATATCCGGAATCCGGTTATTCGGCAAAATCTCTATCCGGCACATCTCTAATTTTTAGTATCTATGAATTTTTCTTTTGAATCATTCTTCAACTTCTTTTTAAATGTATTAATTTTTGTAGCTATATTGCATCTTGCACTGTCTTTTTATTATAAGCTTTTATTTAACTTGGTCATCCCGCGGAAATCGCGGAAATTTCGAATCGATTTTAAACTAACTTCCCGACAAGTTAGAGACTTGAAATTTTCAGCATAGTTCCAATCACGATGACAATGCAATTTAATATATAAATGAATTCCCCATATGGTCCAGGGGTCTTGATTCAAAGGCGGTCAAAAAATATCAAGATTTATGGCTAACAGAGCGTAATTTGCAAAAGAACGTAAAACCACTATAAAATTGTTAAAGCTGCCGGCGATAGTGTAGCAAAGCTATTTGTGGCAAATTCTAGATATCAACGTAGTCTAGATATGAACCTCGTTGTAGGAATTAGAAGACTCCAGATGTCGGCCCGCCAGAAGAAGTTAAATATTGCGCCTAAATATATGCAATGCTACAACGGAAATGGACGACGCGCCATTTCTTTAAATAAAATTTACTGCTGCTATATGTACATATGTATGTTTGTACAAAACGTAAGCAAACAACGTTTTGCTTGCCAAGTCTTCTGTTCTCTTTCATTGCAAGTTGAATTATTTTAATATCTATTGCAAAATTTATTACATAAAATAAAATACGACTTTTTAATATACAACGATTTTATAAATGGACTAAAAATTATAAAATAAAATAATGTAAAAAAAATATTTTTTAAAAACAAGCTTTTATTTAACCGTACAGTCAAAGGAATAAAATGAAGAAGTGTAACAATTTGTACTAATTTACTTCGTTTTTAAAAAAGCTTGTCGGCAAATTCAGCGTACATGCATAATTGGTTAGGTATGTGTGTATATGTATGTATGCAGATATTTAAATGCCGGTTTGCTATTCACGCGACAAGCTTTTTTAAAAACCAAGTAAATTAGTACAAATTGTTAGTAATTTTCATTAGAGTTTGAATAACTCCTTTCACTAAATGGCTTTTAGTAACTTTAACGAGACCTTAACTTATTTTATTTTATTCATTTTAGTGCAGTTTTGACAAAATTTTCTTGATAAAAAATCTTTTGTTACACTTCTTCATTTTATTCCTTTGATTGTACGGTTAAATAAAAGCTTGTTTTTAAAAAATATTTTTTTTACATTATTTTATTCTCTTTTGTCTTCCATTGTCTGTATACCTTTCTCTAGTTCCGCAACCAGGTGTACCGGAGAGAAACTTTTTCTTGTTACTGGTAGCGCAAACTTTTTACCTAATGAGAGGATCCCTCTAGACTCTCTAGGAATATGGATTTTAGTTTTATTTATAAACCAACCTTTTTTACCCTGATTTTCTGCTACCAGTTTAAAATCTGTGTCTTGTAATTTTTCCCGGAGATCCTTCTTTATGTGTTCCATATTTGTACGTACTATTTTTTTTTTATTATTCGCTTCTTTAATTTCCAGATTTAAAATTTTCATCGTGAACTGTCCCTCAATTTTTACTAATTCCTTTCTTGTAACGTCGAGTTGGAAACCATGTTTAATTTTATGTGTTTTACCTCCTAAATGTGGGTGTGTTATTCCAAAATCTTTGCCTTGGAGTAGAAGTTTTAGTCTTTGTTGTTGTTTTGCTAATTTCTTGTGGTTTTTGTTGTGCTGGTTGATGATGTAGCAAGTGTCCTCTCCATATTTAAATCTGATGTGTTGGAAAAAATGCTTCATGTTTTGTTTCTTAAGTTCTGTGTAATTCTTTGATCAGTATTTCGCTCACCGAAAAAATTTTTAGTTATGTCTCTAGGGCCAGTTTTCAATTTCCTAAGGGGTAGTTAAAGGAGCTTTTCGGCCGCACATAGGGACGAATCGACAATTTAGGACGACAAAAATAGAAAAACCAAAGTCTTTAAATCTTATCACACATATGTACCTTTCTCATACTCCTTATAAACCAGTCCACAATGTAACACACAAATTTTGACTTTTACCGCAACGCGGTAGCTTAAGAAGAAGCGCAAAGTTGGGTTTTCTATCGTGCGTCGAATTAAATAATTTTTTTTTTGAAGCGATGATAAAATAATTTCGCTTGTCATTTTATTCAACACGGAAAGTGAGGCGTGAGGTAAATACTTTATTTTGCGATTTTTGTTAATAATATAGTTGTTTGTGAAATGGTTATAATACCTATTTTATAAATTGCCTTTTTCTTATTGAAAAAATTTTGAAATTTTTATATCAGTTAGAAAAAAAGTAAAAAAAGTTCCAACGAGTACAGCAATTTCTCTTCAACAGTTCGAAAATCCAACAAATTGCCAATGCGAAAAAATATCACGAACTCGTCCCCCCTTTTCCCCCTTCATTAAATAGAGCATCTTTTTCTTAAATTGTTTATTGAGACGAATCGAGAATATAGGACGCCAGCAATGTTTACTCCATATGTATTTGACAGATTTCCATGAAATTTGGTATCCAGAGATTTTCGTCGTCAGTGAAATCGAAATTGATATTAAATTCTCAAAAATCAAAATGGCGGATCCAATATGGCGGACGATTTCTTCAAAAATGGATAAATTGTAATAAAGCTTGATATTTACTCCATATGGTTTTGCCAGATTTCAATGAAATTTGGTATTTAGGGATTTTCGTCGTCACTGATTTTGAATATTAAATAAAATTTTCAAAATTCAAAATGGCGGATCCAATATGGCGGACAATTTCTTTAAAAATGTATAGATTGTTGTGAAGCTTGGTTTCAAAATTGATATTAAGTTTTCAAAAATTAAAACGGCGAATCAAATATGGCATCCCGAACAATAGGATTTTACTTTTAACGCAATGCATTACCTTTTTTTCCATTTTTGAACAAATCGTCCGTCATGTTGGAACCGCCATTTTGAATTTTGGAAATTTGATTTCATATTCGAAATCAATGACCACGAAAATCCCTTAACAGCAAATTTCATTTAAATCTGTAAAATACATATGGAGTAAACATTTTTCTCGTCCTAAACTGTCGATTCGTCCCTATGTGGGCCGGTTTGAATAAAAATCAAACAATGTTCCTTTTTCCTCCTACGCGTTTCGATCTTTTTCACATCTTCCTCAGGGACTGCCGTCCCTAAACTGGCGCGACAAGCGCCAAAAATCCTCATGCCCGTACAATTTGTATGGAGCATTCCACAATAACGCGGCGCTAGCGCCCAGCAAATGGAATTTTCATTTTTGACAGTGCGTTACGTGTTGAAGATGGATGCAGAAGACGGAAAGAAAGAGAAAGGACAAAAAGTGAAAGAAGCAACGCGAATAAAAACGAGAGGAAATGAGAAAACGTCAAAAGTTACGCCACGTTGATTTGGGGATTGCGCACGCTGACACTCGTTGACATTGGAAAACGCAACGCTTAGGCCGTGGTTACGCCACCAAATTCGATTGGCAATCACCGTGCAATTGTTGTTGTGCACAGCACGGAGTGAGATAATTTTCGAAATCGAACAGCCAGCACGATTTGCTGGGTGAACCGAACAGCCAGCACGCAAATTTTTCAGGGTGGCAATACGCTATTTTGCGAAAAAGTATTAGTACTAAATATAAGAATAGTAAAAAATATTTTTTTATTATTATTATAAAGTAGATATTATAAAAATTATTATTATAAAAATTAAATTTTAAAGAAAGAAAAAATATTAAGTTTTTCTTCCATTTTTCATTTTCTGAGTTAAACTTTGATGCGTTTTTAGTTACATTTTTACTTCAGTGCTGCCATTGTGTGCGAAATTGTATGAAATGGAAAAAGGCATTTTTTAAGAAGCAACCCTGTGCTCGCCAATCAGCAAACAGAGCGTAACCACTTCTCACCAATCACCGAAATTTTTCTCCATTAATTGCCAATTAAAATTGGTGGCATAACCACGGCCTTAGCACTCCAATTTAGGAACGCCAGAGAGTCTGGTGTTTGTTGAAAGCAGAATATAAACAAGACTTCAACTCTCATATAAAAAAAAAATATATATATATATATATCTCATGATCCACTGATCGGATCTTAACCAGATTAGTATGGGACCAGCTCTGACACACTACCTACATAAACAAAAAAAAAAAAATATTCCGACGAACTGATAACCTCCTCCTTTTTTGGAAGTCGGTTAAAAACAAACAATAAGGCGCACATGTATGTGCTAGAGATGTTGCGAATGTGGAATTTTAGACATGCGCGGATGCGAATGTGGATGCGGATGTCTAACAGCTAACATCCGCGGATGCGGATGTCAAGTATTTTCCAGAAACAATTAGAATCTAGCGTTATGGTGGGATCGTTGTTTAAACAGCGCTTACAAGGCAAACCAGATGTGTCAGGTTTTAAAAAAGAATTCTTCATTCTCATTTCTTTGGCTGTTTCAGAATTTGGGGAATCTGTAACTTCATCAGCGATTTTCGATTTCAGTGTTTGTAATTCATTTTTAACCGACTTCCAAAAAAGGAGGAGGTTATCAGTTCGTCGGAATATTTTATTTATTTTTTGTTTATGTATGTTACCGCATAACTTTGTACCACGTCAACCGATTTCGATAATTCTTTTTGCATCGGAAAGGTAGTGTCTCAGAGGTGGTCCCGTATTAATCTGGTTATGATCCGATCAGTGGATCATGAGATATATATATATATTTTTTTTTATATGAGAATTGAAGTCGGTTTTTTTTTGCTAAAAATTACTTGTTAATACTTTCTTCTGCGACGGGTTTGAAAAATGTGTGCTTATAGCGAGCTAAATAGGGGGATATGCAAAATAAACTATTATTTTCCAGGGATGAAAATTTTTAACAAATATCTGTTTTCAAAGTCTTAGTTGGCAGCCGAATGGGATCAGAATATTGTTATTTAAAAAAAAATACCCCGTTTTTTATAAGTATTTGAATTATTGGATTACGGATGATGAGGGTCTCAGATAGTTACGTAGATCTTATCTAAGTAAAGGTCAGACCTATAGATTTTTAATTATTTGATCATCGATTATCTTTATAAAAGGACTGTTTCTATGTTTATCCTGCAATGTAATGGAAAACAGGTGAATTGAGGTAAAAGTGTTCCAATTTAAACCTACAATTAACAATTTACTGATACGTGGGCACTTAGTCAATAAATTTCCATGTGTGGCGTTGGAATGCAGAGAGAGCAAACGCAGTGGCAAGTTTTATTTTTGTATCTAAAATTGGTTACAAAAATTTTAGGATATAATATTATTATTATTATCTCTTATATATAAAAATAAGTGCACGTTTTTGGTGTGACCTCATAACTTGAGAACGGCTTCACCGAATTCAACCAAATTTATGTGGCATATTCGATCTATCATGCAGATGGTTTATGCGAAGTTTGCCCGAATTCGGAAAAGGGGGCGTGGCACCACCCATACTAACTAAAATATAAAATTAAGTGAACGTTTTTGGTGTGACCATATAACTTGAGAAGGGCTTCACCGAATTCAACCAACTTTATGGGGCACATTCGGACTATCATGCAGATGGTTTATGTGAAGTTTGCTTGAATTCGGAAAAGGGGGAGTGGCGCCTCTATTTTATATATAAAAATTTGTGAGTTAGCTTATAACTTGAGAAGGCTTCACCGAATTCAACCACATTTATATAGCATATTCGGGCCATCATGCAGATATTTTATGTGGAGTTTGCCCAAATTTGGAAAGGGGGGCGTAGCATATGTATCTTATGTATACGTTTTTGGTAAAAAAAGTTTAGTAAAAAAAATATATATATATATATATATATATATCTCATGATCCACTGATCAGATCTTAACCAGATTAGTATAGGACCACCTCTGAGACACTACCTTTCCGATGCAAAATCGGTTGACGTGGTCCAAAGTTATGTGGTAACATATGTACATAAAAAAAAAATAAAAATATACCGACGAACTGATAACCTCCTCCTTTTTTGGAAATCGGTTAAGAATTAAATGTTAATAAGCCACAATAACAATGGCAAATACCTAGTTTAGGAAGAGCCTGCCTGAAACTATACAAGAAAGCAAATGCATGTATAGAATTGACAACAACAACCACGCAGTCAAGTTTAAATAACGGCAAATCAGCTGCACTTGATAGCAATAGGTTGAATAAGGAAAATGAATTAGCAACACGAGCTTACGGGGTGGGCATATCTCAGTGGTTAACGCCTCTGACTTTGTACATCGATGACGCGGGTTTGATCCCTGCTGAAGTCTAGAAAAAAGAAGTCTGATGAGGAGATGTGGTGATCTCCGAAATAGCTGCTATAACTTCTACCGCTTAGACTTTGTTGCTTTTTCAATTTTTCCTAATAAAATAATCGTGGTACAAAGCTCAATAAAAAATATTAAAATTCATTAACTTTGCACATTTCAGTCTATTCTTTTTAAAATGTTATAAAAATAATAATTAATGTTTAAAATTTGAGATTTGGATAAGAATAAAATAAATTAATAATTCAAGCTGTTATTAAATATTCTTAATTTTTGTCTATAGTTTGGCTTGTTGATTTATAATATAAATTAATCAAATAATTATATTAATCGTGTAATTAAAAAAAAGTTAAAAATAATTGAAAATTATCAAAAATAACAAGATAATCATGTAATTAAAAGTAATGAACTAATTAACATTTTTTTTAAGTAATTAATTATTAATCATTAAAAAGGTGCTAATATCGGTATTTAATCATTAAACGGTTATCCAAAAAAACATACTTTAATTAATAATCATTGAATATTAATCATTATTTAACAGGTCTGGTATAATTGAGTACGTACTCGCTTTAATAGTTAACAACATACCCAAATAAACGTTATAATATTTTGTGTACTTTATTGTCAAAGTCAAATAAAACAGCGCATGAATAAATCGTTTTGTACTTGGAACAAGTCTGGTCATTTTCGAACTAATTCGGCTTCAGTCAGGAAATTCTAGTTGTAAACTTGTATTTTTCCTGACTAGTTTGTGGCTTCGCTGTAGTTATTACTTCTTTTCAAGGGAATGTTGTTAGTATCAAATTTGTGTAAATTAGCGTCCTTAGATTTCGAAATATCAAAGTTTCAAGCATTTCTGAAATTTAATAATAATAATAATAGATTGGCGCTTACACATATGTTAGTGTTTGGCCGAGCTTCTCCTCCGATTTGTGGCGTGCGCCTTGATGTTGTCACACAAATCGGAGGGACCTACAGTTTTACGCCGACTCCGAACGGCGATTGTATTTTTATGAGAAACTGTTTTTCATGGCAGAAGTACACTCGGAGGTTTGCCATTGCCTGTTAAGAAAAAACCTTTTTCTATATTTTTTTTGCGATGTTGCTTTGACCAGGGCTTGAACCCAGGTGCTGATGAATGAAGCGCACATGCATTTTTTTATTTCAAAAATAAATAGGGGTATATTTTTTCGGTATAGAACAATCCTGGGTGAGAGCGTAAAAATTCCGACTTTACTTTTTTACATGCATTTTTGGACCACTATAGTGAACGGGCTCATTAATTTAAACAGAGCAGAGAAAAGATATATTTAGCCATTGCTTTTCTCACCTTTAAGTTATCGCTGCAAATTTTTTATAATGCACCCCCTTGTCGAGATTTGGGTTCCGCCCGTTTGCTTCGCGGCGCCTAATAAGAACTTTAGCGTGGGCCAATGCAAAAACAGCGTTAAATAAAAAAAACGGATGTAAAGTAAAAAAATTGAAACGACTAAAGAACAGAATCCTCCTCTTACATTGGCCAAAAATAGTAGCGTTTTGGTGCCACATGGAATACTAATCCCTTTCGTTTTGCCGATGGTCTTATTTCCACCTGTGAGATCTCTGCTAGGCGTGCATAATCTTCTTTGATCTTGCAACTACAACATTGGTCCGATGCGTGAGCCAATAAAAGTCCTTATAAGGAAACCTAAGAGCACAGATGAGCGTCTTCTTTTATAAGAGGGCCAAGAATCCTTGCTGCCCCACAGGATGAAAAGTTTTCCCGAACATGACGCGAGTGATCTCTTAAATATCGTTCAAATGAAGCCATGGATATAACAATCGTGTTCCTTTTTGGGCGGATGTGGTCAATTCGCCACTTTTACAATTCTTTTTAATATTTATGAACAGGTTTCTTTGAGTCTTACTGCTGCAATGACGGCCGCCCCGAGCAATGTCGTTAATCTGAGGTAAATGTAAGATGGCATTAATGGTGTATCACGGCGGCAGACAGAGGTGAGCTTACACAATTTCATTTAGCCCTCTGAAAAGTAAATTCGTATAAAATAAACATAGTGCCAAAGCAGACAACCACATGAGATTTCTATATATTACGGCTGCATCGCTATCCTTGGGTCCCTTTTCTGCAAAACCATTGCTTATCATGAAATCAATAGGTTGTATAAAAACTAAGGATTTAGTAAATATCTCGACTCCAGCGCCACCCAGCGGGTCCATTTTTAGCAAACGAATTCATCATGCAGGTGGCTCGTATTGCGAATTTGAACGAAATCGGTCAATAAATACGACTCTTATAGATGACAAAACTCCAGTGCTACCAAGCGAGTCTTCTAGTAGTTAGTCTATAGTAGGATCATATGTGAAAGGTATAACCTCCGACAATTTGACTCTATCCAGTGGTTTTTAGTTTAGTCCGAACAACAAAAACAGCTACCATTTTATGTATATAAGTATGTACATATGTAGAAAGGACAATCTATACGAAACACATAAAAATTAAAATTTCAAACTTTGTGCTAAATTAAAAAAAAAAAAATTCAATCGTTCACAACAAATTTTACCCTTTCCCAAAAATCAAAAAAAAAAGTAACAATCGCTCAATGTGATTTAGAAATCTAGGAGAAAATGGTTCCCAGTGAATGATGCTTGCCTATCTATGTTTATTAGGCTGCATCACCAAAAAAACGTTGCGGTTTTTCCGCCGGGATTACAAAATCTATTATATTTTAAGACGTCCACCAAAATATTTCGGAAAAATATTAAGATTTAAGCGAGCTGGACCAATTTGAAAATACCTCCAAAAATGGAGTTTTTTATGAATAAAAATAGTTTCTTAAAGACCTTTTTGAAAAAAGGTCCCTCAGATGACAAAACAGATTAGGCTTAAAAATCAGCATAAAAATATAATTAAAAATATTTTCAATGGAATCGTAATAATGAGAATTTTGATGTTGTTTTTTTACTTTTTTCAAAGATTGATTTACGAAAAACTTAAATAACTGGGCCAAAACTATTCTGATTTAGACTTATGGGATCTCGGTCGAAAGGTATTTTCCCACTACTTTTATTTATGTGCAAAAAAGTAATTCGTGTACTTTTTTTTCAAATACCAACACAATTCAACTTTGAATGATGTTCGTTCATCCTACCTTTCTCTTTCATCCTTTGAATGAGCAAAGAAATAAAAAGGGTGGCAAAATATCTTTTCAATGATACCTCACAAGTCTAAATCGGAAGAGTTTAGGTTCAGTTATTCAAGTTTTTCTTATACCAATCTTTGAAAAAAGTTAAAAAACAGCATCAAAAATCTCATTATTACGATTCCGTTCAATTTTTTTTTTAAATAGTGTTATGTAAATTTTTTAAGCATAAACCGTTTTGTCATTTGAGCGGATTTTTTCAAAAAACATCTTTAATATTACATTTACATTGAACCCAAATGCGTCATTTGGGGGAGAAAACATAAATGCGAAGCCAAATTACGCATTTCCCCATACAAATTCGCATTTCTAAAATCACGCATTTGAACGCATTTAAACAAAATCACGAAGAAAATGCGTTCCAATTGCCGTACTATTTTATTGAACTCACTCAGAACCAAAAGTTCCACAAAAGCTTTTGTTTGTCTTTGACATTTGGAATTTTTCAAAATCAAAACAAAGACAACGAAATGAATAAATCTTTGAAATTTGCATATAAAAATTGTTAATTTATACATAACCTTTACACATTTTAAGTTTAATCAATAATTGCCTTTTTGTGTCCAAAATGTGTTAAAAAATATAAGGCATGCAGTGTTTGTTTACATTCCTTTTGTTTTCGTTTTCCCTTTTCAATTGATGAGAAGTCAAAGGAAATGCGAACTAAGTAGTGTAAACACCTTCAGATGACTGATTTCAAATCACGCATTTCGGTCCAATGTAAATGTAATATAAGAAACTATTTTTATTCATAAAAATCTCTATTTTTGGAGGTATTTTAAAATCGGTCTAGCTCGCTTAAATCTTAATATTTTTGTGAAATATTTTGGTGGACGTCTTAGAATATAATAGATTTTATAATTCCAATAGAAAAACAGTACCGATTTTTTTTTTGTATGGGGAGTGATGCAGTCTAATATATATATATGGGGGGTTCCATACCAAAACGGACGGGGTTCACACTTCATGTGTTTGATTTGTTTAAAAAATTTAGGGTTGATGCATAAACATAAATAATAAATAAATATGAAAGTTGAGCTTCATTAGTACATTTTTTTAAATTTTACAGCACAAAAACAAAAACAAATCGATTTAATAGTTTTCCAAATACCTCGAGAACAGTGCGAGGAAAAAATTTGAAGAAAATCACAAATCGAAATTCTCTATGAAAAGGAATATTTTAAAAAAATTGTTTCTTGAAAACTTTTTCACTGTTTTTGAAAATATGCCTTCTCAAAAAAAAATTAAAAAAAATCACAATGGTAGCTCTGAGTATTGCGCAGTATTTAAGTATAGTATTATAGGGTGCTTTCTACAATAATTTGAGTTATGTTTTTTTTTTTACACCGAAGTTGAGGAAAATGAGTCGCGTGATCTCTTGAATATCGTTGAAATCAAGCCATTGATATACCTACCGTGTTCCTTCGTGGACGGATGTGGTCGAATCTTCCTTGTCGATTCGCCACTTTTACAATTCGTCTTAATATTTATGAACTGGTTTCTTTGCGTCCTACTGGTGCATTAACGGCCGCCCCGAGCAATTTCCTCAATCGGAGGTAAATGCAAGACCGCATTAAGGGTGTACGAGGCCGTCAGACAAAGGTGCGCTTACAAAATTCCATTTAGCCATCTGAAAAGTAAGCACATGGAGTTTCTATATATTTCGGCAGCAGCGCCATCCATTGGATAATTTTTTTTGCAAAATAAGCGATATGAGAAATTCAGTTTGTATGGCAGGTGCTACGCCCCCTTTTCCAATACCTTCCACTTTCCGTCGTGAGCGCAGTATTATTAACATATCGTCGGTTTAAGTACAAAACCGCGTATCAACAAAATGCAAAACCGCGTATCAAGATAATGCAAAACAGCTTATGTGAGGTTGCATAAATTATTTTCTAGAGAGTAAAAACACTTATATTTTAAAATGGTTCTCTTTTTTATAAAGCAATCGCATTTCTGGCTATTATATTTCAGGACGAATGGATAAGGATTTAGCCAAGAGGTTGTGTGAGCAAACCCAATTTTTGGCAGCAAATGTCAGTTACGCGGGTTTCCAGAATGACGATACGCAGCTTGGTACTTTAAACGACCATATATACACAGCTGTGTCAAATTTCAGTACGTTGGCTTAAGCGGTTCCAGCGATAAGCGATATGAAAATTTCAGTTTGTATGGGAGGTGTCACGCTCCAGTTTCCAATACCTGCCACTTTTCGCTGAAAGTCCGGTATTGATAACATATGTGGCTGTTCAAATTTAGGACGTTAGCATAAGGCGGTTCCAGAGATAGGCGAGATGAGAAGTTAAGTTTATATGGGAGGAGCCACGCCCCCTTTCCCAATATCTGCCACTTTTCGCCATAAGTAGGGTATTTACAATTTATGCATCCATGCCAAGTTTCAGTTCCCGAGCGTAGTTGGTTTAAGAGATATATTGGTGCCCTCAAAAAAGGGGCTTCAACATTTTATTTTGACGAATGTATATGTGTAGATTAGAGTGGTCCAAAAAAACTAAGTAGAAATTTTAATGCCGGCACCCCCTAGGATTGTTCTATATCGAAAAAAATATACCCCTATTTTTTTTATTTTGAAATCAAAAAATATTTAGGGGGTTCTCAAAGCGCTCAAAGTTTTCCATGTATTTTATATGGAGAAAAAAAAACATTTTTCGTAGAAATGGTATAAAACTCTTAAAAATCATTATTTTTCAATCGCAAAACTGTGGTTCTCTTCAGGAGACTTCCAGTATTAATATCCAATTGTTTATTTAACCATTTTTTATGATTAAAGATTTTTCCATTGCATTTTCTAAGGGTTTTGGAGGACCTATAAAATATAGTTACTATGAAAAAATGGTTAAAGAGGCAATTGCGTATTATTACTGGGAATCTCCTGAAGATAAGAAAAGTTTTCCGATCGAAAACTGTTGATTTTCAAGAATTCTACACTATTTCTACGAAAAATTGTTTTTCCCCCATATAAAATACATGGAAAACTTTGAGAGCTTTGAGCACTCCCTATTTTTATTTTTTTTTTTTCAAAATAAAAAATAGGAGTATATTTTTTCGATATAGAACAATCCTAGGGGGTGCCGGCATTAAAAATCCGACCTTATTTTTTTACATACATTTTTGGACCACTTTAGTGTAGATATCTATCATTATCCCACTGTATAAGAACGTTAGGAATATCCCGACCCCAGCACCTCCTCTCAAGTAATTTTTTAGTCCAAATATTCCTTTTCAATTGGAATCAGGCATCGCGGTCATACGAAAGACATTTCATTTTTATATATTTAGATATAGAAAGAGAAAAAAGTAGAATATGCACAAAAATATTCAATTTTGCTTGTTGTTACAGCTTGTAATGCTATGGAAACGCTTCTCATACACGAGGATCTAATGAGTGGCGGCGTCTTTAACGATACCTGCAACATGTTGAAAAGAGAGGGCGTTAAAATCTATTCGGGCCCAAAACTGAGTCAAAAGTTAACCTTCGGTCCTCCGGCTGCGAAGAGTCTGAAGCATGAATATGGGGCGTTGGAATGTTGCATAGAAATTGTAAAGGATATCGACGAAGCAATAGATCATATACATACGTATGGCAGCGGACATACCGACGTCATTGTCACAGAAAACGGTACGTACAACTAAGTCATTATAGTAATTAGCCAGTGTATGTTGAATGGCATTAGCAAATGAGCACTAAAAATAAGATAGATTGCTACTTTTCGTATAACATAAAGCATTAGCCATTGTGATTCCAATGTGGTTTATTCACTCCATACCTTCAAACCTGCGCAATTTAAGATTGCATGGGCGTACTTACATAAATATCTACATACATACACATATGAGCCATTCTTTTTTAAGTCGGACGGATTTCGGAAAAAAAAATATTTCATGTCTCCGATTCGCTTCAAATTTTTTTTTGTGGGTTCTATACATGAAAGAAGCTAGCACGTGTTCGAGGAATTTTTTTCTTCTTTTTTTTCTTCGGAGATGTGATCTGTCAAAGTTTGCATATTTTCGTGATTCTGACTAATCATGTACTTCTTCAAATCGTTATATCTCTGCTGATCGTAGAGACTTCATCTTAATGCAATTTTAAAGCTAAGAAACGGGCTTAATATTTCTATATATAAGATGGTCAAGATTGTCCTAGAGCTAACTTAGCTATTAAAGTTGAACCTTTTGAAGTTGATTTGCATAGTGAAGACCAGTAAATTAGGGATTTAGAATTATACCATCGTAATCCTTGTTTAATTCTCTATAAAAAACGTGGTTCACAAAAATGGGGGGTTTTCAACAACTATTTTTAAAATATTTTTCTTTATGACGAGATGGTTTATTTTGTGAGAATCAAGAATTTTTTGTAATTTTTTTCGAAAACTTATGTTAAGATATATTTGGTAAGGTGTTAAACATCTGATTTTTGCAAAAAGTAAATTTTTATTGCGGATTCCGATAGAATACCTATCCAGATATAATATTTGTATGGCAAGATTTATCTTTTTCTTTTTCTGAACGAATTTTCCATTAACCTAACCACATATTATATGCGCTCGTAGTATTTGCAACATTTAGGACACAGAATCAAGCATGCGGTAAACATTTGTGTCGCTGCAAATTAATTCCGAGTTCGTTTTTAATATTCTTTGGAAAAGTTGTTAAATTTTGTTGCACAGCTGCACACGCTGTACTTTACATACCCTGTAGGGAAACCCCGAACTGGCGAACCAAATTTGTAGTCCCGTACTAGATCTTTATCGCCAAAAACGAACCAGTCCGATAGTAACTAGATCGCCACCAGTTCAAAAGCAGCGATATGTGGTACTTTTAAAAAACAATTTTAGAAATCTATATCTAAAATGACGAATTTAGAACTGGTTCAAAACTGTAGAAAAAGGGATGCAGAACGAACTACATCTCATCTGGCGAATTTTGATCTAGTTCGAAACTACTGAAAAAAGGATGCAGCGGGGGGCTTGTTTACTTTAATAGATTTTTGCTTGGCGGGTTTTTCGTTCAAATACGCTTCCAGTCTGCACGTCGCAGATGCTTTTTCATAGTTTGGTAATACAAAACTAATATTTGTGTTAACATCTTAACATTATGGGACCTTCTGGAATATGACCAATAACAGTCAGCACCTCTGCAAATTCAGCTACAGCCAAAGGAATGTAAACGTGTTTTCAAATGCACAATTTAATTTACATTCATTCAAACAAATTTGATTTCAGATTGAAAATACATTGCTCTGCAAATAATAAAAATTGCTACCATGGTAACCCAAAAAGAAAACATCTTGTTACTTTTTTCTTTTACAACTGGTGCGAAACTATAGAAAATGGGGTGCAAAGCGAACTAGATCCAATATGTCGAATTTCTGGTTCTGAACTATAGAAAAGGTAATGCAGCGGGGGACAATTTCCAATTCCTATGGCATCGCTGTGTTAAAATCGTCAGTTGTTTGCATGCAAAAGAGTTTATCCAGAACTAGTAGTGGTTCTAAATGTACTAGAAGCGCACCAGTTCAAAACTAGAGATTTTCCCCACAGGGTACAGATAGATGCATACATACTTAAGCATTGAACATACATACATATGTTCTGCACATTCAAAGAAATGCGAAGCAGTGCTAATAACCATACCATAAGCGTTCTTACACGATATGTATTTCCATATAATATAATAGCAGACCCGGCGAACTTCGCCCGCCCAAAATTTGTTTCTTTATTCCAATATTTGGTACAAAGTTTCACCACAATTCACGTTTACATTTCTTTTTGTGGTCGTCAGAAAGCATATCCTCCATTGCCGTCTTAAATAACCTAACGAAAGCGTTATGTCCGTGAAGAAGTTCTTGTGGAAACAATCATCCGGCTCGATGATGAATCGTCCTTGAATCTGTATAGAAAAGGTGGTGGCAATTTCAAAATGAGAGAACATCATTGGTCCACAGAAATCCAATATACATAGACTTATTTCAGACGAAATACCATAAATGTCTTACAATTGAATTTGTAGGCATTCATCAAGAATTGTCTTTATTTTGTGTAGTCGCCGTAAAGCAAGGAACGCAATGGTTATGGTGGTCGATTTAACGGTGGTAATTTGATTTTGATCCCTGGTCTCTCCGAATGACTTCACTTGACGATTTTTAGCAATTACTCGACTCCAGCGCCACCTTGCGGCTCTTTTTTTTCAATAGTATTGCCCCTACCGATACCAATATGCATCTTGTTTATGAGGCAAATCGGACCATAAATACCATTTTTAGTAATAACTCGACTCAAGAGCCACCTGGCGAGCCATTTTTTACGCAGAATTATTTCCCTTCACGTTACCAATACATACATTGAATATTAGCCAGATTGGATCATAAATACGATTTTTAATAACTCGACTCCAGCGCCATTTGACGTTTTAAGTTGTGAACCTAAACTATACAGGGACTTTAGGACAAAAATTTCATTAAAATCATTTCGGTCGTTTAGGAGGAGTTCACTCGAAAACACACGTATCGAAGAATTATACAGTGGCGGTCAAAAATGGATGAATGGAGTTTCGTTTTTAATAAAGTGCAAAACGTTATCAACAAAAAAAAATATTAAAAATCAATGTGATTTTTTAGCCGCTCAAGACTTGCACTTGTTTTACTAGAATTTTATAAGCTTGTTAACTGCATACCCCGAAAAATTCTAAATTCTGATTCAAAAGCTCGAAATTTAGATAAAAATTTGTGGAATTTTTCTAAGTTCTGTACAAAGTTTGAAAGTGTGATTTATATAGTTTTTATAAAAAAATATCAAAAAAATTTTAGCTTAAAAATATTAAAAACGAAACACTATTCATCCATTTTTGACCGCCACTGTATATGTATTTAAAGATAGGTAAAAGTTTCAGTACTTTCATACCAAGTTCCAGGGCTCTACCACAAATGCTTCCAGAAATATGCGGTGGCAATAACCAAAAAAGTCTATTTCAAAAAAATCGGTACAGCGTTTGCGAGATCACTTCTTACAAAAAGGTGGCACTTCTCTTAATATAATTCGTATAGATAATATATATCGATAAATAGCCAATACCTGCTTGCTTTGCGGCGCCTTAAAACATTTCTCTGGTCCACTTCACGGAAAAAAATAATCACATATGCTAATCTAAGCAAAAAGCTACCTACGTACAAAATTTTAAGCAAATAGGACCATAAATACGATTTCCCCGATTGGATCGGTTCCTGGTCCACTTCCCGGAAAAAAAGAATCATATATGGGAATCTAGGCAAAAAGCTACCTACGTTCCAAATTTTAAGTAAATCGGACCATAACACGATTTTTTCGTATAGATCGGTCCCTGGTCCACCTACCGGAAAAAAAGTAAATTTTTTGGCCTATGACATGGTGGTTGCTGAAAGCTATTTATAACAAAATTTCATGAAAATCGGAGCAGCAGTTCGCGAGATTACCTGTTACAAAGAAAAGGGACTTCTCTTAATATAATTAGTATAGATTAAGCAAATCGGACCATAAATACGATTTTTTCGAATAAATCGGTACCTGGTCGCATTCTCGGAAAAAAATGATCCTATATGCTAATCTAGGCAAAAAGCTACCTACATTCCAAATTCTAAGCAAATCTAAATCTGACCATAAATACGATTTTTCGAATAGATCGGTCCCTGGTCAACTTCCCGTAAAAAAATTATCCTATATGCTAATCTAGGCAAAAAGCTACCTACATACCAAATTTTAAGCAAATCTGACCATAAATACGATTTTTTCGAATAGATCGGTCCCTGGTCCACTTCTCCGAAAAAAGGATCCTATATGCTTATCCAGGCGAAAGCTACCTACGTACCAAATTTTAAGAAAATCGGACCATAAATACGATTTTTTCGAATAGATCGGTCCCTGGTCCATCTCCCGGAAAAAAAGGGATCCTATATGCTAATCTAGGTAAAAAGCTACCTACATACTAAATCTTAAGCAAATCGGACCATAATGAGATTTTTTCCAATAGACCGGTCCCTGGTCCACCAACCGGAAAAAGTTAATTTTGGTCTAAAACATGGTGGTTTCTTAAAGCTATTTATATACAAAATTTAATGAAAATCGGGCCAGCCGTTCGCGAGATTACTTGTTACAAAAAACGGGACTTCTCTTTATAAATATATATCAAATCACCCAGACCGAGGGAAAGTGAATTTAAGTTTGCGATAAAACTCACAGGGATTGTTCCTTCAAC
>NW_023458559.1:9344902-9359158 GCF_013731165.1 Rhagoletis pomonella
ATTTTAATATCTTGGGACCGTCTGGAATCTAACCAATAACAGCGAGCATCTCTGCAAATTTCACACACACGGAAGAACCACGGAAGATTGAAAAATCATGATACTTTTTTCTTTCGTCTGTCGATTTTAGAACTGGTTCGGAACTGTAGAATTTAGGACGAGTTCAGAACTATCGAAAAAGGGATGCAGTGGGAGGCAATTGAAACTTACTAGGAGATCTCCATATTAAATTCGCCAGTTGTTTGCATGCAAAAGAGATTTATCGCGAACCACTACTGGGTCTAAATGTACTAGAAGCGCACCAGTTCATAACTAGAGATTTTCCCCAAGGGATAATCCGAACTAGTTCTAAATTCGACAGATAAGATCTAGTTCGTTCTGCATCCCTTTTTCTATAGTTCGGAACCAGTTCTAAATTCGTCAGATTTCTACTGAAAAAATTATTTTTTTAAAAATACCACTTTTCGCCGATTTTGGACTGGTGGGGATCTAGTTACTATGGGACTAGGGGAACAATTAGTCCCTTCATAGGACATGCTCGAACAAAAGGGAACAGTTCATTCCATTTAAAGAGATCAAAAGTGGTATTAGTCGCATGTTCCTTTGCGATTGCTCCCGGAGTCATCCCGGATTAGTCGCATTTTTTACAGGGACCGACCGAACAGTTCATTCCATATAAAGAGATCAAAAGTGGTATTAGTCGCATGTTTCTTTGCGATTGCTCCCGAAGTCATTCCGGATTAGTCGCATTTTTTGCAGGGTAGTTACGGCCAAAAGTGTTCAGGTTCAAATCTCATTGGGCAGAACATATAATTTAAAATTTTTATTTTCGTTTTTTTTTTTAATTATTAAAAAGTATCTATGAAGTCCACAACGAAAAGAAATGGTACTTTACAGGCAACAAGTTACGCAGCGGAAGTCAAGTGTCACTTCCTAGGACAACTCCATGTTAAATGCGACAGTAGAAAGCATGGGTTGTAGATTTGCGAGGTACCGGTATTCGACTCCCGAAAACTGGTGAATTCACTAGTTCTGTACTAGTAGTTTCCGCTGCAGGGTATGTACGTACATAGCAGTTATACACACGTGTCGGTGTACCAATCCTTGTATGTTACGTATGCATTGATTATGCATGCATTCGATGCAAAATAGAATCATAAAAGGACACATCTTTTAGTCAACAGACCACATGGACATTTTTCACATTTCACTATACATACTACTCTAAAGTCTTGTGGGAAATCATTTTATTATTTTCACAGATTCTGCCGCAGAACAGTTCCTGACATCAGTTGACAGTGCTTGTGTTTTCCATAACGCCAGCTCGCGTTTCGCTGATGGGTTCAGGTTCGGATTAGGTGCCGAGGTTGGCATATCAACGGCGAGAATACACGCACGTGGACCAGTAGGCGTTGAGGGACTTCTAACGACTAAGTGGATTTTGCGGGGACAGGATCACACTGCAGCTGATTTTGCAGAAGGCGGAAGCGGTGTGTGGCTGCACGAATCTTTGCCCTTATGAATGCATGCATCGAAATTAAGTTATGTATATGCGTAAATTTTTATATTTTGTACGTCTTAAAAATGTAACTATGTACATTCATAAATAAGATGTAAGTTTTAAGAGATTTGTTCTATATAAATATGAATTTATGTGCATTCGTACTATATATGTACGTTCTGTGTGTTTTTATACTTATTACTCTCAAGATAATTTTTTTGTAAAATTTTACTTGTCCTTCCTTACATTGTAAATAAATATACGTATACATATGTAATTATTATTGTAGTTAAAAACACTAATAGGTATAAAATTTACAAAAAGTCACCTTTATCCATTTATCACATCGTTTTTAGTACAAACGATTTTAACCTCAAAGTAACTACAGAGATATAAAATCACAAGCAAAAGCCCGGCGCACAGTGTACAGTGGTTCAGCCGGAGATCAAAACTCAAAAATATGCACATTGTCTAACCTGTGATTGATTGACAGGAAATCAGCTATTATGGTACTTCATTGCAGTGTAATTTTTTTTTGCAATAACAAATTGTTTAGATTATTTCCTCACGAGCGTTGCCGAATTGACGATTTCGTCATCATTTTGACGTATTTTTAGGTCAATGATGTTTTGACGATTTTCCACCCGTAATGACGTTTTTTTTTTACTTTATCCACTTAATTATATATGTATGTTGTACATATACATACATACATATATGTATGTGCATATCGTCATTTAAAGTACAAAACCGCGTATCGTCATTCTGCAAAACCGCGTAACTGACATTGGCTGCCAAAAATTGGATTTGCTCACACAAGCTCTTGGCTCAATCCTTATCCATTCGTCCTGAAATATACTAGCCAGAAATTCGATTGCTTTATAAAAAAGATAACCATTTTGAAATATTAGTGTTTTTACACTCTAGAAGATAATTGACGCAATCTCACATACGCGGTTTTGCATTTTTATGATACGCGGTTTTGCATTTTGTTGATACGCGGTTTTGCACTTTAAACGACGATATATTTGTTAAATGAAAATGAATTTGTTAAATGAATGCATTTACATATCTAGTTTTTTTATTCAACCGTTGTTCTAGAACTGTAGCCACATCATTAATTTGCACTGCTGACACTCATTTCAAAGAGATAGAAAAATATCAGGAATTTGTTCAGTCAAGATTATCTATCGTTAATAAATGCTCCTGTTACACTTTAAAACTGGATCAAAATCCTAAAAAACTTCACATCAGTGAAGTTCAACAATTTAAAAGCAGTTGTGTTTTAAATCGTAAATCTAAATTGTCGGTTACAATTACAAATCAACCTTTAGTAACCCGTATGCAATATGGGTTACCTTTGGTTTTGTAATGTATGGTCATTAGGCCGGAGTAATTTAATTTCGAAAAAAGTGTATGGCATATTGGAACTTTACGTTCGATTATAAGAAAAAATTGTGAACAAACTAAGTATATACCAAAATTGACGTTTGACCCTGCCAATTTTTAAAAGAAAAATCAGTGTTTTGTAATTTTTCGGAACGAAATTAATTTTGTTTTTACAAAATTTTGAAGGAAACTTCATGCATTATACATACTGCCTTTTCTTTTGAAAATTGGGAGGGTCAAACGTCATTTTTGGTATACAGTTTGCTCAAATGGACGAAATGGCGATTTTTTTGGGGTAAATTGACGATTTTTCAGCGAAAGCTTTCGGCAACGCTGTTCTTCACTCTCGAAAGTTGAGAAAACATGTTTCATTGTAAATCATGTTTTCAGTGAGTCAGTAACAGTGCACGGACTTCCAAAAAATTAAAAGTGGTAGATTTTACACACAAAAATCTGTGGAAGTTGGTAGATGTTTTAAAAGAAAAATATTAGATAGTTTTTACTCATATAGGATAAATGAAGCTGAATTCAGATAAGGTAGTTTTATCAGAGCTGGTGGATCTTCGCCTCGGTGATTCTTGTTGTTAAAATCATGTATTTGTTGTAATTCTTATTGTCATTATGCGTAAAACTTGTTAGTGGCATGTTTGTTTTTGAACTTCTGCTGCCACCTTATATGAATTCGCCTTGGAATAAATTGTTAAAACATTCAAGAAAAACGTATACATAAAACTGGGCCCGAATCATGCCATCCGTGATCGAATGAAACATACCCGGCGCAAGTATTCAATATAGTTTTTTCACCTTTCCGAAAACTACCGCTACGTGGTCAGCAGAGGTGGTTTTACGCCTATTTCAAAAATCTTCGATAGAACGTTCAGTTAGACATATGTAATGAGATAAACTATACACTCCGCTGCATAATTATAAATCCAGTACAAAAGTCTTCGAAACAGCCGTCACACTCCAGATAGGTAAAAACTTTCTTCTATGACTTTTGCATGGTAAAAGCTCTCCTAAAATAGAGTGGTTAATTTTTTTATAATCATAACCTTATTTAAAAGCAATAAAAAAATCTAAAAATTACTTGTTGCAAAACTTTAAATCCAACAAAAGAAATCCCAATAAAATAAGTAAAACATGCAAATATGTCCTTCGAATACTCTATTTGTGCTCCATTGACTTTAATTAACCGACTTCCAAAAAAGGAGGAGGTTATCAGTTCGTCGGAATATTATTATTATTATTTTTTTTTTTATGTATGTTACCGCATAACTTTGAACTACGTCAACCGATTACTTTTTGCATCGGAAAGGTAGTGTCTCAGAGGTGGTCCCATACTAATCTGGTTGAGATCCGACCAGTGGATCATGAGATATATATATATATATTTTTTTTTTATATGGGAGTTGAAGTCGGTTTTTTTTTTGCTAAAAATTACTTGTTAACTGAACCAACAATATTCGGACCCTTGTGCTCTCGTGACCTCAATCCAATGCAAAATGAGTGGAGAATACTGGCAAAGAAAGTTCATGCTGATAATCGCCAATTTACAAACGTTATATGGCTTGAATTGGCGATTTTGCAAGAGTGGCATAAACTGGATGCTGCTTTACCGAAGACATTATGTCTAAGTATGAGGAAGCATATATTTCAGTTAATTAAAGTCAATAGAGCACAAATAGAGCATATTTGCATGTGTCACTCATTTTAATGGGATTTTTTTTTGGATTTATAGTTTTGCAACAAGTAATTTTTAGATTTTTTAAATTCTTTTAAATAAGGTTATGAATACGAAAAAATTAACCACTCTATTTTAAGAGAGCTTTTACCATGCAAAAGTCATAGAAGAAAGGGTTTACCTATCTTGATTGTGACGGCTGTTGCGAAGACTTTTGTACTGGATTTATAATTATGCAACGAATTGTATAGATCAGTGGTTCCCAAACTTTTTTCACCTCGGCACCCTTGTTGTGCTAAAAAAATTTCACGGCACCCCTACTCTTCAAATGTCTACGAAACCAAGAAAACACAATGCAAACTTTATGCTCCTTTAGCCTTAATGTGAGGTAGAGTTGTCAAACTATCGATGGCACTATCGATAGTATCGATAGTTTCAATTTTTTTAGACTATCAATACTCATTGATAGTTTTTTTCTTATACTATCAAAAATATCGATAGTTTAGTAGGACTATCGATCATCTCTACCAATAATTTTGAAATTATTTGAATTTTTTAATTTGAATTAAAAATTTAGTGTTTTAGTGTGATGCCGACGTCATATTCAAATATGCACGCATTTAGGCCAAAATACAAACATATGTTAATCGTAAATCCTGTTTTGTTTGTATAACTTGTGTTTGTTTTTGAACTTTCTATAAAGAGAAGTATTTTGGCTAAGCATTTACTTAATTTTGAATGATTATAACTTTTATAAGATAATATTTTTTTCACTATGATCCTGTAAAAAGAAATCAACCTAATTGATTTAGTACTATCGATAGCGCTATCGATAGTGCTATCGATAGTTTTGTTTTTTCGAGACTATCGTGAGTATTGATAGTTTTTCTGAAAACTATCAAAACTATCGATGGTGTGACTATCGATAGTTTGACACCTCTAATGTGAGAACTGAAATTGTTTTGATGATTTCATTATTTCCTTTAACTTTATTGGGAGCTTTGACAATTTTAGTCTGAAATCGTTTGACGCTGAAAGCTTGCTGGTGTATTTGTTTTTAACCGACTTCACAAAAAGAAGGTTATCAATTCGTCGGAATATTTTTTTATTATTTTTTTTTCTATGTATGTTACCGCATAACATTGGAACACGTTAACTGATTACTATACTTCTTTTTTAAAGGAAAGGTGTTACCTGACAGGGTGTCTAATTTGGTTTAAATCCAATCATTGGATCATGAATAGATTAACGATAATCCTAAATTCTTAGAAGGGAATTGAAATCGGTTTTGTTTTTTTTTTTGCTTAAAAATGTAAATGTAAGCATTTGTTGAAAATCTAGTCTCACATAGAAATGTAAAAGTAAGGCCCCTATTATGAGTTGTATTCGACTGTGGTCGAAAGTGCTGATCGAACGAATTTTCATTTGGTATTATGACGCTCATTCGATGAAGAATAGCACTATTGTGAATTTCGCTCGGTTAGGTTGTTTACAATAGTATATTTTTCACCGCTGAGAAGTTTTGTTTACAAATCGAGCAAACTAAATAGTGTGCATGTAAATTTGTGCAAATTAAAATGAAATAAAAAAGAAAGCGAGTTTATAAAAACGTGGTGAAAATGAGTACAACGGAGTTCTGGTTCAACGATTCGTCAGATGAGAGTAGAAAATGTTTAAGAGGGTTTAAGTGTAGTCTTTCGAATTAATAAAAATTTTTTTAAATTAGTGTCAAGCCGCCATAAAGTAAAAAAACAAATGCAAATCATAAATTTGTCACAATTTTCTAACACTTCGCTACACCGTCGAAAGCAAAATTCTATTCGACAGAAAATTCGATACTCAACGAAAATTTCGACACGGTTGCATAGCTCATAATTTCACGTTCGATGTTCGATCTGCGATAACCAGCGAAGAAAGTAATGCTAAGAAAATAATTTTTACAGCCAATTTCACGAAAGCAATTTAAGTGATAAATGATTTTAATTTTTTGAATTTTATATGGGAATTTCTAGTGAAACCGGCTGTTATCAATTTTCTTAGCGTTAACTTCGAAGTTACATACGTTTTTCTGATTATTTTGTTTATTTATTTATGGGGTTTTCATGCAAATTGCTAGAAATTCTAAAATATACATGTCACCAATAAAAAAATCTCGACGTGCTAGAAAAAACTAGAGATGTATTTTAATTTCGCAGGCTTCTGTTATCTTCGCGGCGTTATCCAATACGGGTTTTAAATCTAGTGGCGGCATCTTCCTAGTCGCCAGGGAATACCGAGGGATCATACAGTGACTTCTCGTGGCGTTTTCTGCCTCTTGCTTCATCCTAGACCTCGCTCCTTTCGTTTTTCCAACCACCGCAAATATCCGCACACTTGCTCCATTTCAAACAATTGTTCTGTACAAATTTGTCGATAGCTTTAAAAATTTCATTGCTAGTGGCGTAAGTCTGAATTACTTCGTTCTTCTTCGATCTGCATTGCGAATGCGTACCTCACTAACACGAGAAGTCTGCCTCTAAAATCCTGTTGATTCGCTCTTTGACAGTGTGATTGTGAAGTTCCAAAGAATGAGTAATATATATACACGTGCGCGAAACTGCTGCGCTTGTTACGAGAACAGCCCAGCCAGCAAAAAAACCGAAAATTAATCCGAAAACGGGAAGAAAAGTGGATGAAACGCGGATTAGGTCTACAAAAGTACCGAAAGTGGCTGTGAAAAGGGTACGTTTTCAGCTATTTTTCTGAAAATTTTCTGATTCAATTTCACGTTGACAAAACGTACTGGGGAACTACGCTTAAGAGCGAAATATCACTTTGCTGCAAGCTATTTGTGTTGTGTATGGGGTTTGACAAGCCGCTGAAGGTAATTTTAATAAAAATCAAAATTTTTTGATTTCTGTCCGCCATGTTGAAGTTTGATCAAACCGCTTGCCTTGTGTATGGAAAGTCTAAAGAATCTGCCCGTACCACAAGTATACTCTAGCCACTAGCGGCACCCCAGGGTGCCGCGTCACCCACTTTGGGAAGGCCTGCTATAGATATACAAATGTGGGCGGCATTACGCCCGTTTTCCAAAATTCCATAATAATGTTACTCGTTTCAAGGGAGTGTTATTAGTATAAATTTTGCGTAAAATTAGCGTATCGAAGTTTCAAGCATTTCTGACATTTACCGTTATAGAAAAGAGGGCGTAATTCATCATACTCGAGGTGCTAGTAACGTTTTAAGGCCCTCCAAATTGTTTAACGACCAACGGTATCTGAACATTTTGCTGTTAACTTCTTGCAAATTGTGATGGAAACCAACAATATTCGGACTCTTGTGCCCTCAATCCAATGGAAAATGTGTGGAGAATAATGGCAAAGAAAGTTTATGCTGATAATCGCCAATTTGCAAACGTTATATGGCTTGAATTGGCGATTTTGCAAGAGTGGCACAAAATGGATGCTGCTTTACCGAAGACATTATGTCTAAGTATGAGGAGGCCCATTTTTCAGTTAATCAAAGTCAATGGAGCACAAATAGAGTATTAGAAGGACATATTTGCATGTTTTATTCATTTTATTGGGATTTCTTTTTTTGGATTTATAGTTTTGCAAGAAGTAATTTTAAGATTTTTTGATTTATTTTATATTAGCTTATGAATATATGATTAAATAAAAAAACCACTCTATTTTAGAGAGTTCTTACCATGCAAAAGTCATAGAAGAAAGTTTTTACATATCTAGGTTGTGACGGCCGTTTCAAAGGCTTTTGTACTGGATTTATAATTATGCAACGGGTTGTATAGATATACAAATGTGGGCGGCATTACGCCCGTTTTCCAAAATCCCATAATAATGTTACTCCTTTTCAAGGGAGTGTTGTTAGTATCAACTTTGCGTAAAATTGGCGTTATTAAATTTCGAAATATCGAAGTTTCAAGCATTTCTGACAATTACCGTTATAGAAAAGAAGGCGTAATTCTAGTCAGATTTCAATAATTTTCAGCGTTTTGCCTTTAAGTGGCAAGCACAATAATCATACCGAGTTTGGTACAAATTGATCGAAAGGTTACCGAGATACACTTATGTGGTAATAAGTGGGCGGGGTCGCGCCCTATTTTTCGCTAGAGAATTTTTACTAAAGTCAATTTTAAATAAATTAGCCTCAGTATTCACTGATTTATCGAAACTTTCATATTTCTTTAAATTACCGTTATATGGGAAGTGGGCGTGGTTATTGTCCGATTTTAAATAGTTAACAACTGTGCCAAGTGTGGGAGAAATCGGTGGAGCGGTTCCCAAGATATACACATGTAATCGTAAGTGAGCGTCGCTACGCCCATTTTCCAAAAATTTATAATATTCTTAATTTTCGCCTAAAAGCGATTATATCAATTTTGAGGGAACAAGCTTCAGTAGTTACTAAAATATGGCAGTTTTCGTATTTCTGGAAACTACCGTTATATGGGAGGTAGGCGTGGTTATTGTTCGATTTTGCTCATTTTCAATACCATCCGTCCTACGCTGAAAAAAGTAAATATACCACTCACACTTGTTTATGGTGGCGCCCGCATGTCGCACAGTGTTGGGAAATGAAATTGTTCCTTCAGTACGAAATCTATACAAAAACTATACTTTTCGACTGTAAATTGCATCGACTTTTTAATTTGCTCATATATTTTTTTAGTACATGCATACATAGATTCCCTTCAAGATCAATGATTTGATGGTATTCATGGGAAAGTTTATGTAGGTACATTTTACACTTTGAACATAAATGTGTATGCACATATTTTAAGGTACACTTCTTAACAAACACATTTTGTTAAGTTATTATGCATGGATAAAGGAGACATCTTCTTTGAATTCAGTACTAAAGTTTGACATTTTATTTTTAGTATTTGAAGTGCTTATCAAAACTTTACGACACTCACTATTGACAAGATTGGCCATTTATATTAAAATTATTTCATTTTAATTATTTGTTTATAAAAATGCAGTTTATACTTTAATAAAACCCCAAGGTTCAATTTTTACGCAACATTAAAAAAATCAACAAACTTTCGTAAAAATTTCGGGCCTTTAACTCGGTTTCCTAGAAATACATGTTTTGAGAATGCCGTTTGTAGTCCGATCAATTTAAATGAAGTGCAAGTTTAAAATAGCTGCGAATTATCGTTGATTTTTGATATATATATATTTTTTTTTGATGAAGGTGCTGCTCATTTTCTTAGTTAAAAAAAATCGCGTTTAGATAATATGACATTGACGGCAAATTCCAGCTGATTTAGACTTGCACTTTATTGAAATAGAAAGCTCGAAATTTTTACGAAAGTTTGTCGATTTTTTTAATGTTGTTCAAAGATTTAAACTTATTTTCATACAGTTTTTGTTAAGGAATTAACTATATTTTTATAAACAAATAATTAGAATTAAAAAAATAATAAAATAAATAGTCAACTCTAGTCAATATATGAGTGTCGTGAAGTTATGATATTTAAGAACATATAAAATTAACGATGACACTGTTTCTAACTATATGAAGTTGACTTCGACATTTTGTTTTAATAAGATTTAGTATCAAAAATATTCTTTCAAAACTTACCTAGGAATGTGAGGTTGATAGCACACCTTTTGCTATGTTATAATGGTTATTTCAAAATCTATTTTCAAAACTTACAAAGGCAAAAACGAGAAGGCGAAGACAAAAAGATAAAACGAATTCCCGCAGTGAATTTTCAGAGCTACGTATATATTTATAGTATTCATTACAAAATTGTACTAAAAAGTACTGCGTAGTAAACGAAATTGTATCAAAAAAGTACAATTGTACCAAAAATGCCAACACTGATGTAGAACAAAGCAGAACACAAATAATATTAAACTCATTGAAATTATTTTCAGCCCCTCACTCGACCAAATGAGTAAAATCCAGCTGGGTAGACTATACTCGATAGAGACAAAAATTGCCGCCACAAATAAGAGTTAGTATATTTTGAGTGTGTTCTTGTGTTGGTGGAAATTACTCTTAGTCATTTTTTGAATTAGTGTAAGTGCTCATTTGCACTAATTTTTGTGGATCATGAATAAGTACACTAATTTTATTAGTACTCAAAGCCGGTCTCTGGTTTGAAGGCAACGAAAGGGCTGACTGTCTTGCAAAGAGTGGAGCCTAAATGAGTTTGCATGGTTCCGAGACTTTCTGCGGTACATCTAAAGGATACACTGCAGACCTGGGAATTGCTGCCATCAAAGAGGTTAACGCGTCTTTCTTTGCCCTCGCCTATGTTAAGAGGCCTTCTTCGCGTCTATATTCGTATCTAATGACGATATGTATGTATGTACAGTAAAATGAATCGTTATACGCAGTTAATTTGTTTTTATTGCACTAGCTGTAATTTATTTTTACTAAATGTTATGTTAGCTATGTTTTTAATAAATTTGACATTGAAAAAAAATATTGAAACTCAAAAAAATGTTTGGTAGGTTTTGGTTGGTTATGGTAGGAAATTTTGGTAGGAAAAAAAAATGTGTCTGTGGCAACGCTGCACGCAACACACTTTAGTATCGATACGAAAAACAGTTTCGTTACCGCACAATAGCTCTGATCCAGTACTACTTACAGGATTTTACACGAACTTGCAGGAAGTTGCAGGAAAAATGTTCCCGTACTCCAAAATCCTGTAAATGAGAGCGACTTTTGGAGAGTTGTATAGAGAATGAAGTTGCAAGATTTTCCCGAACTTTTTCTTCTGGTAAAATCATGAAAAGTGTCAAGCAATCAATCACTGGTTGACGTTTTTACAGGAAAAATGGTTTTTTGTTCCCGTACTTTTTGTTGTTACTCACTTTTTACTCTCACTTCAGAGAGTAGAGAGCGAAAATTGGAACGTATTGGATCGTAAGTGTCTTCTTCTTCCTGCCCGAAACAGCCCGGACTTTTTCTCCGGGCTATTTTGTGTTTACATGTTGCCTGCATTTACTTGGTGCTTTTAAGGAATAGTGAATGTATTTACAGTCTTTATATTCTTAAAATCAAATTTGTGAAGCAAAAATTCAATTTCCAAGAGTTTGCATTTAAGTGACAAAAACAAAAACAAAGCCAATAAGCCGTTTCTCAAATTCTGGGCACGAAATGTGGTTTTTTGCGTTCCCGTACTTCTGGATTATGTTCCATTTTTGAGAGTAAACTTTTCGCTTATTCTCTAATTACCGGATCCGGTCCGGATCGTTAGGGAAAGAACCAATTGATTCACGTTGATGGTGCATATACGGAAGATGCGAGTAACGAGATTATTATGTTGTACCGCAGGGGTTCTTAAACTTTTACGATGATGGAACCCTTACTAAACGCATTTCATTTTATGGAACCCCACATCAAATTACTAAAAATCAAAGGCAGTGCTTTTACTAGAAATAGTATACATACTTTAAATTTTAATGCGAAGAAAGAAATTGTTGATATTACTACTACCATCCGAAAAATAATCTGACTAAGATTTCAGGTGATGTACCAAGTGCCTAGTTATGACATTTCACATTTCATTTGGCAATTCATCGCGTTCCTTGTAGAAAGTTGTGTATAACTCTTTGGCTACAGTGGCCAACAACACCCTGTAGTCAAATGTACTACTTGTAAACTACCTCACAACTAGTATGAACCGCATGCCCAACTAGTCAGCCAACTATATTTTTTCGATGCAATCAACTGGTATTTTTAACATGTGGATGTCCTACGAGATGGAAATTATCAGATTTCGGTCAGAAATATACCAGTCTCATACTAGTTCAAAATAGACAGAAAAATTATGGTCCAATTATGGACCGAAACCACTATTTTGGGAGTCAAAAAATAAAATGAATTCATGAATATACAATAAAAACTTTTGACTTAGTACACTTTAATACATTACATATTTTTATTTAGCAGCCTTAGATTTGTCAATAATTAGTGTTAAATTTTTTGAGTATTAATTAAAAGGAAAAATAAATACATAAATATTTAACACTTCCGAACACAAATGCATTTAAATGCATTTTCCATTAAATGCTATTAAATGTAAAAGCTTTCAGCACCCATAAGTACTATATTTATATTTTTTTAATAATATTGAATATGGAAAGGAAAACATTTTATTTAAAAATAAATTAAATACTTTAGTCCTTTTCGAGTGAACTTAAATAAGAATAAAAGTTTTAATTAAATTAAATTCATTAACCTTGCTCATTTCAGACCTTTCTTTTTAAAATTTTATAAAAGTAATAATTAACGCATACAATTTTAGATTTGGATGAGAATTAAATAAATAAATAAATAAATAATTCATGCAGTTATTAAATATTCTTAATTTATGTCTATAGTTTGGCTTGTTGATTGATAGTTGAAATTAATCAAATAATTATATTATCTAATCGTGTAATTAAAAAAAAAGTAAAAAATAATTTAAAATAATCAAAAATAACAAAATAATCATGTAATTAAAATTAATGAATTAATTAACAATTTTCAATTATATATATTATATTATATTCAATAATCATTATGATTATTAATCATTATTTAACAGGTGTGCTATAATTGAATACGTACGCACTTTAATGGTTTACAATATACCCAAATAAAAGTTTTAATACTTTGTGTACACTATTGTATTAAACTGTCGAAGTCAAATAAAATAGGGCATGAATAAATCGTTTTGAACTTGGTACAAGTCTGGTCATATTCGAACTAGTTCGGTTTCAGTCAGGAAATTCTAGTTGTAAACTAGTATTTTTCCTGGCTAGTCGGTTAGAAAAAAAAACAAGCTAGCAAGCGCAAGCTCAAAGCTCTTATACAGGTATGGCACTCAGTGCGGCAATCATACCAACTATGGGTAAATATAGGTATGTACTCGTATTGAGAGGACAAAATTCTCCAGCAGCAAAAGTTCTGAGAATTTAGCAGCATTCACTCTCAAAGAGACGAATTATCAACAGAAGTACGAGAACGCAAAATTTGCAAAAACTTGCAACCTTCGAAACAGTTGATCACTTGCACAGTTGCCACTGGTTATTAATTTGGAAATTTATTTTCTGCTTGGTACATTTTCGCCGATTTGGCATTTTATACAATTGAATAGTTTTGGATAAGAAAAACCTTACACACACTAATTATATCGGAATGAATAAGTTATTTTTCTCATAATTATTTGTGATATCACGTAGTGACGCTTTCAAAAACAGAAGTATCTCCTCCAAACACCCATCATTGATCCAAAAAAAATTTAATAGATATAGCTACAGATGTAGCTTTAAAATTATAATATTTTCATTTCAACAATCAACCTACCAAAACCGAAAACTTCAGCAAAAAAACATTTCAGCATGCTGCTTTTAAATCTATTTTGGTATATTTAAACTAAAGTTATGGTACAAACGAAAAATGTCATATGGCAACCATAGTCGGCATACACTGAAGTAAACAAACTGGAGATGTCAATGTTATTGTGGCTTGTTAACATTTTATTTTTAATATTTTTATTGAGCTTTGTACCACGATTGTTTATTAGGAAAAATTGAAAAAGCAACAAAGTCTAAGCGGTAGAAGTTATAGCACTATTTCGGAGATCACCACATCTCCTCATCAGACTTCTTTTTTTCTAGACTTCAGCAGGGAAAGAAGTCTGATGAGGAGATGTGGTGATCTCCGAAATAGTGCTATA
>NW_023458559.1:9364158-9379581 GCF_013731165.1 Rhagoletis pomonella
CGAAGGCAATGAAGATGAGCAATTGGCCCAGATTCGGCTCGTCTTGAAGAAGATGCAGAGTGCTATCTCCAAGCAGAAGAATGCGTCCATTGACATAAAACCGGGTATGGCCCAAATCTAGGAGAGCTTAAATATACTAAGCTACCCCCGAGAGCAGCACCGGAAGAGGTCTACCCTTTCCGAGCTATAGAAGGCTGGCCCTGGTTCGCAAAAGAGAGGTCGAACTCGATCCGACTCCCCTATAGGCGAGCCGGAAAAGAAAAAGAATACCAACTATAATAATAATAGTAGTAATATTATCATTATTAATAATGGTAATAATAATAATGGGAATAACGATAATAATGCACGGAAAACCGTACCAGGGGAATAAGGAGACAAGATGAAGGGCCAACTTCGCGTCTCTCTCCTCGCTGTAAACTCGCGAGAACAAAGAATGGCCGTGGTGGAAATCGACGAACTGCCAGGCCGGACTCTTATTGAAAAGGGGAAGCTGCGAGTAGGTTGGATTAGCTGCCGTGTCCGAGAGCGCGCGGATGTCCAAAGGTGTTTCCGCTGTCTGGGATATGGCCAAAAAAAGGCGGCATACAAAGGCCCAAAGTTCATGCTGGAAATGTGGTCAGCAGGGCCACATAGCCTCTGCATGTAAAGAAAGCCCAAGCTGCTACCTGTGCTCGGCAGAAGATGGACATAAAAATGCCAATCACCTGCCCGGGTCGGGAGCGTGCAAGGCCTTCAGAAATGCCCTTGCTGAGGCTAAGACAAAGCTTGGGAGAATATGATTCAATTTATACAAGGCAATATGAACAGAGGTAGGGTAGCTGATGACCTCATGTCTCCAAACGACAAAGTCCTTGTCTTCAGGGAAAAGCTCGAAGAACTTGAAGACGAATTGCGCGACATAACCGTCCACATTATTGTTGCTGGAGATTTTAACGCAAGAGGCGTGGAATGGGGTATGCTCCAAACAAACACCAGGGGAAGACTGGTCCCCATTGGCCTGACCATCCTCAACACCGGAATGACCCCTACATATCGAAGGCCGGGTTTTGGATACTCTGTCCCTGACATAACCTTGGTCTCAGAAGGCCTTCTTCGAAGGGCTGACGGATGGAGAGTGATGGAAGACCTGAGTGGTAGCGACCACAACTACATCAGCTTCCAAGTCACTGACAAAACGCGAGGGCAAACACGTAGTATCCCTCGCAGGAAACCAGGATGTAACCCGTCTACGGTCGATGTTCGCAAGTTCGATATATCACTCCTAGCAGATTCCCAAGGTATTTCACCCACAACGGGAGAGATCCACAACAGGGAATCTTGTACTCAGCTGGTCGAAGAAACCATGCTCTGCATTCACCGGGCATGCAAAGCCTCAATGCCACAGAGTAGAGCATGGTCAGATAAAAAGCAGGTATACTGGTGGAATGACCGAATTGCAGAGCTGCGAAGGGCCTACCATAGAATGCGGAGAGTCGCAACGCGCGCTCCTGGTAGACCTGAGGCGCTGACCAGAGCAGCAGCCTACCAAAGCGCTAAGAAAGCACTTGGGACCGAGATACAGAAGAGTAAACGGAACTGCTGGAAAGCGCTATGTGACGAAATGGATCACGATCCCTGGGGCCAGGGATACAAAATAGTGATGAAAAAGTTCCATACATCATCGCAAGCGATGGATGAGGCCCGAGTTAAGAATATAGTGGATGCGCTATTTCCCACACACCCACTAAGCGCAGATACAGTGTTCGCAGAGGAGCAACCCGAGGCACCACTGTTTTCGACAGACGAGCTGAAGCTAGCCCTGCGAAGCCTGAAAGCCGGCAAGGCTCCAGGCCCAGATGGCATACCAGCGGATGCAGTCAGGTTAGCAGCGAAAACGAGCCCTGGTCTCCTGCTTAGCACGTACAACAGCTGCCTTAGGGCCCGGGTCTTTCAAAGCCTATGGAAGAAGGCGAGACTGGTGCTTATACCCAAGGGCAAAGGGGACCCAAACTCTCCTTCACCCTTCCGGCCACTCTGCATTAGAGTGGTCCAAAATAATAAAGTCGGGATTTTAATGCCGCCACCCCCTAGGATTATTCTGAACCGAAAATAACTATACCCCTATTTTTTTATTTTGAAATCAAAAAATATTTAGGGAGTGCTCACAGCGCTCAAAGTTTTCCATGTATTTTATATGGGGAAAAAACTAATTTTCGTAAAAATGGTATAAAACTCTAGAAAATCCTTATTTTTCAATCGTAAAACTGTGGTTCTCTTCAGGAGACTTCAAATATTAATATCCAATTGTTTATTTAACCATTTATTATGATTTAAGATTTTTTATTGGTCCCCCCATGGCATTTTCTATGACCTATAAAATATAGTTACCATGAAAAAATTCTTGGATATTATTACCGGGAATCTCCAGAAGATAAGCAAAGTTTTCCGATCGAAAAATATTGATTTTCCAGAATTCTACACTATTTCTACGAAAAGTTGTTTTTCCCCCATATAAAATACATTGAAAACTTTGAGCGCTTTGAGCACTCCCTAAATTTTTTTTATTTCAAAATAAAAATATAGGGGTAAATTTTTTTTTGGTATAGAACAATCCTAAGGGCTGGCGGCATTAGAAATGCGACATTATTTTTTATACCCACGCGCACTTGTGCACGGGTATATTAATTTTGTTCACATAACGGTTGTTTGTAACAGCCAAAACGAATCGAGATAGATATAGACAAATGTATATATAAATGATCAGAATGAAAAGAGAAATCGATTAAGCCATGTCTGTCTGTCCGTCCGTCTGTCCGTCTGTCCGTGTACACGATAACTCGAGCAAAAATTGAGATATCTAAACGAAATTTGGTATGTAGGTTTCCGTTAATCCAAGGTAGGTTGGTATTGAAAATGGGCGAAATCGGACTGTAACCACGCCTACTTCCCATATAACGGTAATTTCCAGAAATACGAAAACTGCGATATTTTAGGAACTACTGCATATAATTCACTCAAAATCGATGTTTACGATAATGTTTAGACGGAAAATAAGAATAATATACATTTTTGGAAAATGGGCGTAGCCACGCCCACTTATGGTTACATGTGTATATCTTGGTAACCGCTGCACCAATTTCTTCCAAACTTGGCAAAGTTGTTGGCCTTGATACAGCATACTAAATGGCCGAAAATTTAAAAAATCTGACAATAACCACGCCCACGTCCCATATAACGGTAATTTTCGGTAATACGAAAACTGCGATATTTTAGTAACTACTAAAGTTTATTCACTCAAAATTGATATTTACAACAACTTTTAGACGAAAAATAAGAATATTAAAAATTTTTGGAAAATGGGCGTAGCCACGCCCACTTATGGTTACATGTGTGTATCTTGGTTACCGCTGCACCAATTTCTTCCGAACTTGGCACAGTTGTTGGCCTTGGTACAGTATACTAAATGGTCGGAAAATTTAAAAAAATCGGACAATAACCACGCCCACATCCCATATAACGGTAATTTAGAGAAATACAAAATCTTCGATAAATCAGTAAATATTAAAGCTAATTTATTCAAAGTTGATGCTTGCAACAATTCTTTACCATGAAACACGTTTATGGTAAAATTTTGGAAAATGGGCGTGGCACCTGGTACATAAGGCCGAAGAAGCCTGCCACCAGGCGCCTTCAACTCGGCAAGATGGGACGACATGCAGGAGGCCTTGGAACGGTCATTCAAGGTTCCAGCATACTTGCTAGATATGATCCGGGACTACCTCAGAGACCGTTGGCTTTTGTACGACACAACACAAGGTCAGAGAAAGAGACGTATAACCGGCGGAGCGGCACAGGGGTCTGTACTTGGCCCGGACCTCTGGAACGCCACGTATGACAGTCTGTTGGGCACGTAAATGCCGGACAGCGCCTTTCTTTTAACAGCAAACAACGTCCAGCTAGCACAGCTCAAGCTAAACCAGGTCATGCGCAACGTCAGTGGATGGATGAGCGATCACGGTCTGCAATTGGCTACAGCCAAAACAGAGATCGTGCTCCTCACCAGGAAACGGATCCCAACAATTGATGGTCGGACCTCAACTCGTGACAAATCTAGGTCTACAAAATACCTAGGGGTGAAGCTTGACAGCAAACTCACATTCTGGGAACACATCCATGGAGGATGTGAAAAAGCTGGGCAGAGCACGGTGGCTCTAAGCCGGCTGATGGCGAACTTGGGCGGCCCGAAGACATGCCGCAGGAAGCTTCTGATGACAACGGCCCAGTCGGTGCTCCTGTATGGGGCAGAAATATGGGCCGAGGCATTGAAAGTCAAAAAATACCGGATTCAAATGTCTTCGGTCCAGCGCAAAGGGGCACTACGCATTGATTCTGCATACCATACAGTGTCCGCGGACACGGTTCTAGTCATTTCTGGCGTCATGCCAATTGAGCTACTTGCTTACGAGCGAAAAGAGATTTACAATCTCATTGCCGAGATAGGTCGAGCAGCTGCCGCGGCAAGGGCGCGCGAGCAACTGATCCAGCAGTGGCAACAAAACTGGAACGCGAGCACGAAAGTCGATGGACGCACTCCCTTATAGCCGACCTTCAAACATGGTTGAACAGACCGCATGGGGACGTCGATTTCTACCTGACGCAATTCCTCACCGGTCATGGTTACTTCCGAGAATATCTTCATAGAATGGGAAGGGTGGACTCACCGTTCCGTCACTACCGTGGAAACGTCGAAGATAACGTGTACCACACATTCTTCACCTGCGAATACTTTTTGATTTCGCGCAGAATGTTGGAAGAAAGATACGGAGACATAACTCCGAACAACATAGTTGGGGTAATGATCTCCAGTGCAGAAAAGTGGAAAGCAGGTGCGAGATACGTGAAATTCGTACTCCGCTGCAAGCGAGAGGACGGTTGTCTACTGAGGACACCCGAATGAAACACCCCTACAAAAGAGCAGCCCCAAGGCTCTAGCAGCGCGCTCCTGCATCTGAAGACATGCAGAATTGCGGTGCCAGATGCGGGATTCTTGCGCGGGCGCACAGTGTATCAATTCCATGTTCTAGAAAAGATTAATTACATAATTTTATGTCACCAAAATTTCAAAACAACGTCAAGAATATTTTTAGAAATGCCTGATAAAGACGAAACAATAACAACTAAAAAATTTAAATCAAAGTGTATGGCGGGACGGGGTTTGATTTGGAAATTACCGAGCGCAATAATATTTAAACTAGTATATTTGAAACTGAATCTCAATGTTTATTTTGTCGGTGTTATGTAATTTATGCAACAATTACTAAAATACGATTTTGGTCTTATTTGCTTGGGTATGTTCTCTTTAATGAATATACATTTTTGGGATTTTATTAAACTAGGACTGACAATTTCATATTAAAGTAAAACGATGTTAACTTAAATTTATTTTTAGAACTTTATTAATTTCATTAGACCCGCAAACTCGTTATCCGCCACTATTCGATAAAGTTTGTATATCAGTTTATTTGCCACTCCTCTTAGATTTTAAACAACGTAATTTTAGCTGCTGGAAAGTGCGGGTTTTGATGAAGTTTTCTTTTTTCTGGCCTACTGGGAATTTCATTTTCTTCGAGTAATTCATTTGCATTTTATCTCGACCGCGACAAATTTTTATATTTCGTTTTGAATAGAGAAAGCCTGATTCATTACCTTTCCAATGGTATCCAATTTTTGTAAATAGAGTAAGAAATATTGAACTTATAACGGAATTTTGTTGACCCAACTTGACTTTTTTATCGATGTTTTCCACGCCCATAATTAAAATAAAATATATTTATTTTTAAGTCCATTTCTGTCAGTTTATAATTCCTTGTTATAGGGAAATTCTAAATATCAATTTTGGGCATTTTAGCCTTTGTAGTTAGTTAAATATTTCAGTTTTTGCACTTTTAAAAATTGCAGTTATATAATAGGGTGGCGTGACAGTAACTATAAATTACCAATTTTTTGTAAAAAGCTTCGCCTATCTTATAACGTACCTTGTGCAAAATTTCATTAACCTATCTTCAATAGTTTTCGAATTACAGAATTAAAAACAGCTAGATGGGTAAAATCTTACAATGTGAGGCGGTGGGAGTTTGGTCTTTAGTGGGTAGCTCAACACGCTTCGGTGGGAGTCCCACACTCGGTGAAGGTAGTATAGAGACTAGCGCCCCCGGCCACTGCATAAAGCATTTCCCTCTCCTACGAATAAAAAAAAACCCCCACTTCGCCGTGATTCAAAACGTATGCATAAACCAAATTTTAATACGCTCAGAAATTCAAAAGTGTATTGCCTCGAACTTGTTTTCAAATCGGTTTTTTAATTCTCACATCGCTTAGAAAACAAGTATAAACGCATTATTTCGATTTTAAGTTTTCCTATAAATTCGCTATAAGTTATGCTGGTGGACTTCAAAATAGTAATTCGCATAAAGGAGTTAGTATTGGTGGCAGGTAAAATTCAAAAGTGTATGAAAAAAGATGTCGAATTTCGACAACTGGGCGATACTAGTTTGTATAAATCATTTAGATTTAGCAATTTATTTGAGAAAAATGAAACATTTGTATTTTTGTTTTGATTTTCGTTAATTTTAAATTTGCTATCCCAAATTAATTGATATCAAATAAAACACCTCTTTGAGGTAAAATTTTCGAGTGACGAAAGCTGAACTAGAAACACAAAATTTATGATATCCATTTCAGGACGAAAATTAGACAAATTTTTTTAACTGCCCAGTAGCTCGTTTCCGTAACAATTCTCTACCAAGGCGAATTGAGATATGAATTCGCCGCCCTGTTCTCTACTGCTAATTGGTAAGTGAGAGTGACGTATTTTCTCTACCATTATAGAAATAATCGGTAGAGAAAAGTTACAGAAACGGCCTACTGGAAACTGACGGAAAATAGTCATATTTATTCGGAACGTTGCCAAAGTCAAGATTTTTTTTAGTTAGTGTTTCTAAAATTGGATAGAACCTTGCAGCGTTCTGAATAAATAAAACTATTTTCCGTCAGTTTCCAGGGCAGTTAAAAAAATTTGTCTAATTTTTTTTAATTTGTATAATTTTCGTCACGAAATTGATATCATAAATTTTATGTTTCTAGTTCAGCTTTCGTCTCTCGAAAATTTTACCTGAAAGAGGTGTTTTATTTGATATATGTATACACGCAACATATTGTTGTATCGATTCGAACAATTTGATACAATCAAGCACTTTACCCAGTGATGGAAAAGTAGGCACAATTGTGCCATTTTTGGCCCTTTCATTCTCAGAGACACTTTTGGCACAATTCATCCTGTTTTGGCACAATCATAAAATATAGAAGTTTAGCATGAAATGCCAATATATAACAAAAAATTACATGCCACATTATACATTAAAAAATTACAAAAAGTGAAAATTAAAATCACTTACAAATTAAAATAAGGGCTATGAGAATTATTTGCAAACCGCTGAATTCTGTTGTGAATATGCAGTAAGTTTTCGCCACAACAAGCTTTTAATTCAGAATTTTTGGAAAGCTTCTAAGTTCGCAGTTTTATAGTTCATTAAATGAAAGTGCAAGTTTCTGCAATATCCCGATGATTTTTTATATTTTTTTTTTACGGCGTCATACATTTTGATCCATTTCAAAAAATTCCGCACACACTTTAGATGGAAAAAATGCATAACATCGAAAACTTGGAATCTCCCTGAAAATTCGGAATTCAAAATATTTTGTTGCGAAATCTTGTTGAATTTTTATAATTTTTGTACAAAGTTGGAAATGCCGATTTGTGTACATATATTGTGTTTATTAAATTATGAATTAGACCTTTTTATAAAATCAATTAAAAAATAATCAATGAAAAGAATAGGCGAAACTGGTCAAAATGTCTCACTGATTCCTTTTGGGGACGGTCACCATAGCTGAGCTCTAAGCTACCGGGGGGGTCGGTAGGTCGCGGATAGCCATACGGCCTTTAGTAGCAGGTTAGTTGCGAAATAAGTCTCAACGAATAAGTAACCCCCGACGATGAGCGACAGGAATGGAGGACGCTGTCCAAAAGCTAGCAAGTCCGATGAAGTTCCTGTGACAGTGGCGAGTCGACACCGCCTCTTTGAAGTATGTGTTCCCCTCATCACGCATGGGCTTGATGAGTAACAAAAATCCAGGCGCGACGGATCCACAACGGGCGGCTTCCTGGTCAGTGTCTGTTCACCATGTCAGGTGAGGCTGATATTGTAACCTGACCGGTACGGGTCGCGGCGCACTGGGAGTCCCTTGAAATCTCGACAGCGACTTCTCCGCTGGTGGGACGAAGAGGGAGATGTGAGCATGTCAGGAAGTGTGTATTGGACGCAGGAGTAGTAGCCTGCGTTGCTCCGGGCGAGCGCGGGTCCGTCCGCGTTTTCCGGCAGCAACATATACGCCATCATAATGAGCAGCGCCACTAAAAGCTTGGATGCCGGTAATGGCAAAGTGTCCGTCGGAGCTAGGCGATGCCATCAAGATTGATGGATGTAATGCGCCCACCACAGCGCAAAATCAACAACAACATGAGAGACATTCTCAGCCAAATAGCAAAGTTACATGCAAATGCACATGAGGAGTACACCAGAATAAAAGAAGACAGACGGAACGTCTAATTATGCAAATGGCCGTTGATTTTTTTAGAATTATCTTTGTCGCATTTGCTTTCCTATAGTGAATGAAACAATTTATTTTTATATGGAAGACCCCCCAAAACCAACACCAAACAAAAATATGAAAGGAAAATTTTTGGCCACTTGAGACTTGCACTTTGTTATACTAGAACTGAGTATGCTACAACACTGCATACCCAGAATATTTCTAAGGATTCGAATTAAAAAAGCTCGAAATTTTTACGAAAGTTTGCTGAATTTTTCAATATTGCAGAAAGTTTGAAACTAAGATTTATACGGTTTTTATTGGAGAATGAACTATATTAAAAAAAAAAAACTCAAATTAACCCTGTGATTCAGTAATTCAGTCTCATCTCACGTCAAAACATTTGAGATTAGCAGTTAGTGACTATTTTTGTGACTTGAGAAGATTTGGGTATTCAGTAGGAGAGAGTCACAAAAAGTTCACCAAAAATATGTGGTAAAAACAAACACGAATAGTTAATTGATAGCGTTTATGTATGCCCATTGTCCGCGCCGTACAAAGAGTCGCAATGGCCGAATGGCCAAAGCATTAGGCTGGCGGTCGAGAGGGTCCGGGTTCGAGGCCTCCTCGGGCGTAGACGATTTTTTTATTTTTTTGTTTATAATGTTTTTCTTTTTTTCATTAGATTTATTGTTTTTTAATAATCTTTATATTTTAATGTTTTAAAAATCAAAAAATAAATTTATTTTTTTCCAATGGATTTGTATGATACTAAAGCATTTTGGTTTATTTCCTAAGGAAATTGTTGTTGAAAAAATTTCCTCGCTTCATTTTGTCGTTTTTTTTAATAAATTGGAAAGTAATTATCTTTTTCTCCATATTTTTATTTTTTTTGACCAGCCAACTGACAAATTAGTGACTTATTTTTGAGACTAGCGACGTGAGACAGCGTATTGAATACCAAATAATCTCAAAATCCAAGTTCACCACTAAAAGTCACTATTAGTGACTAGAGACCGCTTACTGAATGCCAGGGTAAATAACTAACAAAAAAAATTTTTCTGAAAGCTGGTCAAAATTTGGGGCGACTAAAATTTGTTCGACCACAGTATGTATGTAAGTATTAAATGTACATTTTTTATTTGTTCACTAACTTTACAAAAGTTTGGGTTGATTTATGAATACATAGATAAATAAAATTTAGAAATAAAATAAACAGAAGGACCAGCAAAATATCACAAAATACAAACATTTTTTTTTAAAGGAGATATCTATGGGAGGGGAATTTTACGAAATTTTGAGCAAAATCGGGGAATTTCTTAGTCGAAATCGGGGAATTCTCAAAAATGAGTTGGCTACCCTGATTTGAAAGCACATCTGAATGTCTGGCTGTAGCTGAAAGTATAGAGATGATCGCTGTTATTTGTTAGCTCCCAGCATGTTCGTGTTGGAATGCCGTCAGAGGCAACACGTAATTTGTTTTTGGGTATTTATTAATTGCGAAAAACCTTCAGTGAAATGAAGAACAGAAGCCTGTACAAATGAAACAGTATATCGTCGTTTAAAGTACAAAACCGCGTATCAACAAAACGCAAAACCGCGTATCGAGATAATGCAAAACCGCGTATGTGAGGTTGCATAAATTATTTTCTAGAGAACAAAAACACTCATATTTCAAAATGGTTCTCTTTTCTATAAAGCAATCGCATATCTGGCTAGTATATTTCAGGACGAATGGATAAGGATTGAGCCAAGACCTTGTGTGAGCAAATCCAATTTTTGGCAGCAAATGTCAGTTACGCGGTTTTGCAGAATGACGATACGAGGGTTTGAAAACGCGAAACTATTGCATGAAGTGAAAGGGTGATAATAGCCTAACCAAAAGCTTGTGAAATGGACTATTTTAAAAAGAATTAGACCAATGGACCAAACGAAAAGAAATGGACCAAAGTTGGTCCATTTGGACCAAAACGGCTTGCTATCATCCTCACATACATATCGTCGTTTAAAGTGCAAAACCGCGTATCAACAAAATGCAAAACCGCGTATCAGCGAAATGCAAAACCGCGTATGTGAAGTAGAAATTATTTTCTAGAGCATAAAAACACTCATATTTCAAAATGGTTCTCTTTTTTATAAAGCAATTGCATTTCTGGCTAGTATATTTCAGGACGAATGGATAAGGATTGAGCCAAGAGCTTGTGTGAGCAAATCCAATTTTTGGCAGCCAATGTCAGTTACGCGGTTTGAATGACGATACGAGGGTTTGTACTTTAAACGACGATATGTATGTATGTATGTTCATCAGAGTATATCAACGAAAGATGAATTCATACAAGGTGACAGCAGGAGCACAAAAATTACTCTAGAAAATTATACGCACAATGACAAACATGAACAAATGTCAACGAGCAGCGGGTTGCTAGCTCTAATTAGATTTGTTTTCTTCCCAACAAGCAAAATAAACTTAAAGAAAGTTTTTTTTAAGTTTTCAATTATAAACATTAAGCTTACAAAACGTTGATTTTTTGTTTATAAAACGCTTGAAAGTAAGCGTAATATAATCGAAAAGGAACATTGGTTATAAGCGTAGAAATATAAACTTGTAATAAATGTTCAAAAGAAAGCTTTTTATAAGCGTAAAAGTGTAAACTTATAATAAAGGTTCAAAAAAAGTTTTTTATAAGCGTATCAATATAAACTTACTAAAAATTTTCAAAAGAAAGCTTTTTATAAACATTTTTATAACCCTTTATTTAAAGATATTTCATTAAAAACTCATACATAGATTGCTTAACATCTAGAAACTAAACGAAATGCGAATTTTCGGCGGGCTCATCTACAGTCGCGAAAATATAAATAGGGAATAGACATTTTAGCATACAAATTCACAATAACACATACAAATTAAGCATAAAAAAGTTAATTATTACATCTTATTGCGTGCTTTCAATTACTTGCGGTTATTGGCAAATTGGAAAAGCGACATCGATGCAGCTATATATTCCGCTTCATCGCCGCCATTCTCATTGATGAACTTTTCTGAAAAAATTTAATACATTTTTAATTGAATGTTAAACTAAGAAAGGATAAGGGGAACTCATCATTTGAAGACTCGAATGCTCCACCATATGTGCATATATACATGTACACAAACAGATGTACATACAACAAACATATGTACATACATATAAATATATTTACAACCATTCAAACATATGTACATGCATGAAAACATTGCTGTCCATAAAGCTAGGCAGTAATGGCCACGTCAGAATGGGTACTTTGCGTACGTTTCGCTCAAGGATGAAACTGACATTTGAGTAGACTGTGTGTTTGCATAGAGAGCGTCAGATAGGCGACGTATGAGTTGCCGCAGCGGACGAATATCACTCTACTCTCTACTGGAATTCAACTTACTCGAGGCTGTACAAATGCATCCATGTCTCTTCGATAAATAAATTGTGGGTTACCGCAAAAAGCTGGCCAAAGAAAAGGCATGGAACAATGTGGCGGCTGCTTCCGGTGCCAGCGGAAAGTGGAAATTTATAAAATAGAAAGGATTTTATTATATATAATTATTTAAAATGGCAGTGGAACAATGTCAAGGTCGGTGGAGGTCTCTTCGCGATCCCTACGTAAAAGAAGTCATCGTAGGAAAAGGGGCTTCTGGCAGTGCCGCGAAAGACATTAGTAACTGGAAGTACATGGATGCGATGACTTTCCTACAGCGATACGTAGCTCCTCGACAGTGAGTGATTAAACACCTGATCAAATGCACATATGTATATCTATGCATAATAGGCCATGAACACCAAATCTAAGATATAATATAATTATAGACGGTTGTAAATCGAATTACCCTATTCTGTGGATGTACTCTGTATTACAATTAGGAACTTAATGCGATTCGAAAGGCGACACGGAGTAATAAAATTTCATAATGCCAAGTATTCGAACCCCAATGATTTGCTTTTCGAATCGCAATACGGAGTAAAGGTCATGGTTTTCATGGCCTTTTTTTCATTGCCTAAAATAGCAGCGTAACGACGTGACATCGAATTACCAAAGATCTTCACCTCCCTTTTGAAAATATTTGACATCCCAGACGTCCAAAACTCCAATTCTATGTACAAGGCATAATTACAAGGCCTATCTTCAATTGAATGTTTAACAAAAACGCTCTATATATTAAACACTAAATTATCTTTCCACTCAACAGAACGATCGGAAACACCACGTTTATCATCGATGAAGTTGAAAACCAGCCTACGCAGCAGCAAACCTTTGAAGAAGTTGGCTTTGAATCGGAGGTTTTGTTTGAGGAGTGTCCTGTCGAGGATTCCACATATGAGGTTGCACAGTGTGACCAGTTGAATAATGACTGCAGGTCGGCTTAACAACCAGTTCGAATAGATCTATAAAGCGGAAAAGAGATGAGGCCGATCCTAGATCAACTTTGTGGTACTGTAAGTGACTGGCTAAAAAAGTCTGAAGCACCTGCACAACAACTAAGCCGTAATTCGCAATATCTATCAGTGCTTGATTCTTATCTTCTTAAGCATTCTGAAGAAGATCAAGACTTTTTAAAAATTCAAATTTTGAACTTAGCCTACAACGGCGTGGAAAATTAATTTACTTTTAATTTAATCTAATGTAATGTACATTTGCCATTATTTAGTACCTGTATTAACGTTCCAACTGAATTAATTACAATGTAATTTAAACGTGACTGAATTGATAGTTCCTTTTAATTAAATGATTTACACTACGGTGTAGTGATATGAATATATGTACAAATACACATTTAAGTTTTTTGTAATAAATAATATATACTGTAGTTTGAAGTGAAAGAAGTTACTTTTAAATAACAAAAGGCATATATTAGAGTTTTATTATTACATATATATTTATTATTAATATTTTTATGTACTATATTATTTTTATCGTCGTCGTTCGGGGCAAACAAATCAAGATATAAAACAGTAATACAAATATTCAGTTCAGTATATTTTAAAGGAGATAAATTATTTTCTTTGTTTATATTAAGGCATCCTTATGAGCCATACTTTTAGCTTTATCGTGCTTTAACTAAGATATATTGATCATCACTTGTCCTACAAATCTTGTTCCATTATTAAAATTAGGTGTATTAAGGTGACGATCAAATTTCTAAATTAAAATTAGTCTACTACGGTACATTCGGTTTAGCTACCTATTCGACTAGCTGTTTTAGTATAGCTGCACTTTTCTGGTAGAATGCTTAATTCGGAAGGAGCTTTATTCATTATGAATTAAAAAACGATTATGGATTAAAAAACGATTTCATCTTTTTATTTCAAAATAATCTAAAGACGGTAAGGTTTCAAAAAAAAAACACACACAGTTTTAAATATCCGAGTTATCTAATAGATGACTACATATATGTATATCCCCCTTTTACAAACTTATTTATATATACTTTATTCTGAACACCTCCCATAGATACCTATGTCCGAATACCAAATTTCAAGTTCATGTGACTTATGGTTCCCAATTTATGGCTGATTAAAAATTTCACGCCTACGGGATATGCCACGCCCCATTTTATAAACGCATTCGTATAAACCTTACTATAAGCATCTACCATAGATATGTCTGCATACCAAATTTAAATTTCATGTGACTTATGGTTTTGAAGTTATAGCTGATAAAAATTTCCACGCCTATAGGATTCGCTACGCCATCTTTTACATACTCATTTATATTTATTTTTTTATAAGCACCTACCATAGCTATACCTGCATACCAAATTTCAAGTTGATGCGACATATGGTTCCGAAGTTATAGCTGATAAAGATTTCAACGAATATGGGATATGTCACGCCCCCTTTCTCAAACTCGTTTATATATACCCTCCTACAAACACCTACCATTGATATGTCTGCATACCAAATTTCAAGTTCGTGGGACTTATGATGCTAAGTTATGGCTGATAAAAAATTCCACGCCTATGTGATGTCCCACGCCCCCTTTAACAAACTCGTTTATATATACCCTCCTATAAGCACCAACCATTGATATGTCCGCATACCAAATTTCAAGTTCGTGTGACTTGTGGTTCCGAAGTTATAGCTGATAAAAAATTCCACGCCTATGGGATGTGCCACGGCCCCTTTTACAAATTCGATTATATATACCCGCCTATAAGCATCTACCATTGACATGTCTGCATACCAAGTTTTAAGTTCATGTGACTTATGGTCTGGACGTTGTGGCTGATTAAAAATTTTACTCCTATGGGAGGTGCCACGTTCCCTTGTCGGATCCTAATTTTTTCACCCTATTATAGGCTCAGGTGTCATGGCAATACTTTGTCAAAATTTTGTTCGATTCTGTCCTTCCGTTTAGACTGCAACCTGGCACATACATACATACATACTTTCACAAATGTATAGTAGATTATTTTTGTTGCTTTTTAGGTAATTTTTAATAAAATTATGTACATGTATTTTTTAACAAAATCCGTGTAAATCCAAGTTTCAAACTTTGTGCAATATTTAAAAAAGTCAACAAACTTTCGTAAAAATTTCCATCTTTTTAATGAGATTTCTTAGAAAGACTTTGAGTATGCATGAGTAGAACAAAGTACAAATTGCAAATGGCTAAAAATTACCGTTAATTTTTAAGGATTACTTAGGATTACAAAAACTTAGTATGGTTCCGTGCGCAGAAGTGGAAACTTTTGACTGCCATTCACCTGGGAGTGGCCCGAAGCGATTCTTGTGCGTACGGTTCAAATCGCAGCTC
>NW_023458559.1:9394581-9434770 GCF_013731165.1 Rhagoletis pomonella
GTTGTTGCTTTGCGTGTATTTCGTCATTTAAGCGAGTGTTCTTTTGTAGCTCGGTTGCAAAAGAATGGGCCTATTATATAGTAAGATTTAGCGCATGGGGGAAGTAAGCAGTTTCATTCTTCTGCCTTTAAAATAGGGCTCTCCACAATGAAAGCAATCGTTGGAGAGACGTGTGATGTTTTATGGGAAGTACTTGGTCCAATTTATTTATCGGTTCCACAGAAGAATGAATGGAAACGCATTGCCAACGTTTTTTATTCAATGTGGGATCTACCTAATTGTGTTGGCGCTATTGACGGCAAACATATAAATATATTTTGCCCGAACAACACCGGTTCCCTTTTTTGTAATTATAAGGGTAACTATTCAATAGTTGTTCTGGCAGCCTGTGATGCAAATTATACCTTAACTGCGGTAGATATTGGTGCATACGGTTCGCAAAGTAACGGCGGAGTTATGTGGAACTCGAAAAAGTTTCATGAAATTAATACGCGGAACTGACTGAATGAATTTGCATGAAATTTTGCGAGCAGATAGCTTATGACCTACAGAGGAAAATAGGCTATTTTTTTGGAAGAGTTGCCACCTGTTAAAAAAGTTTAATTAAATGAATACGCGGAAACGACTAAACGGATTTGCACGAAATTTTGCACACAGATAGCTTATGACCTAGGTTAGAAAGTAGGCTACTTTTTTAAAAGTTGCCACCTGTTAGAAATGTTTAATTTAATTAATACGCGGAAATGAACTGATTTGCATGGAAGTTTTCACACAGATAGCTTATGAGCTAGGTTGAAAAATAGGCAACTGTTTTTAAGATTTACCACCTGTTAAAAAAGTTTAATTAAATTAATACGCGGAAAAGTCTGAACGGATTTGCATGAAATTTTGCAAGCAGATAGCTTATGACCTGCAGTGGAAAATAGGCTAATTTTTTGGAAGAGTTGCCACCTGTTAAAAAAGTTTTAATTAAATTAATACGCGGAAACGACTGAACAGACTTGCATGACATTTCGCACAGAGACAGCTTATAACCTAGACTGGAAAATAGGCCACTTTTTTAAGAATTGCCACCTGTTTGAAAATTAAATTTTGCTCAAAGATGGTTTATGACCTGGACTGAAAAATAGGCTACTTCCTCAACCGGTTTTCCGATCAGAACGAAATTTAGTACACTTACTACGGATTTCGGAAGGATTGTCTTAGACTGAAAGTAAGTCCGATAACTCAAGGCCCCTCTTATAAAAATTGGAATTTTCATATTACATACATATCTCAGGAAGTATTTGTGGGAGAGAACTGAAACTTGGTATAGTGATATGTATGTGAAATCAATGTTGGCATTAATCGATTGATGTTGTAATCAGTTAGTTAATTGGATTCAATTCAATCTGATTACAGTTAATCATTATTAATTTTAATCTGACTAAACAGTTAATCGTAACCGCGATTAAAAAATTAATTTTTAATCATTAACTCTTAATTTGATCAAGTAGGTTTGGTGATTAATTAAGTAATGCTGGAATTTCCCTGTGCACACAATTCAAGTTAATCCGGTATGGCTAAGTCGGGTTTCCTCATCAATCTAAGCAATTTGGTGTGCATTTTCATTAAGACATATACCAACAAACGTTTTACAAACTAGGTTTGTAAAAGTTCCCAGTTTATGTATTACTAATAACAATAATTATATTTTTTTATATTATGTGCTTTTTATAAGCGTAAAACACAAAATAATTACTATAACTGGTGGTTTCAAACTCGGACAAACTAGGCAAATTAATCAGATTTTATTTTTAATTGGATTAACGTTTAATGTTTTAAATTAATTAAACGTAATCGCAGCCAGCGATGTACGATTAAAAAAATGTTATCATTAATCGTACAGTTGATTACGACTAATTAATTTTAATCGTCAAACGCGATTAACATTTTAATAGTTAATTTTTAATCGTTCTCCCATACTGACTGAAAGTTTCATATCGCATATCTCTTCAAATGTTTGGGGTAAAGCACTCAAGCTTGGTATGAAAATACATATGTATGTATGTATGTGAAACTAATACCATACTCATGGAAGAAAATGAGAGTTATTGGAAAAGTGGTGTGGCAACTCCCATGCAAATTGATTTTTCTATGCTGCATATCTCTGGAGGTATATATATTTATAGGTATAGCGTAGCGTATGCGAAATGATCCACGGCCCCTATTTATCGGAGATAACATTTCTAGATTTGACGAAGTTGTATCCTTCAAATCGGTCCATGTTTTATTGAAAAGGGATTAAAAAAATTTATTTTGGTGGACTTATATACTTATATAGCGTAGCGTATGCGTTAGACTCTAACGTATATATATTTATAGGTATAGCGAAGTGTATGCAAAATGTTCCACGGACCCTATTTATCGGATGTAATATTTCTAGATTTGACGAAGTTATATCCCGGTCTATGTTTTATTGAAAGGGGATTTCAAAAATTTATTCTGGCGGACTTATATACATATATGTAGATGTATAGCGTAGAGTATGCGTTAGACTCTAACGTATTTATATATATAGGTATAGCCTAGTGTATGCGAAATGTCCCATGGCCCCTATTTATCGGAGATAACATTTCTAGATTTGACGAAGGTATATCCTTCAAATCGGTCCATGTTTTATTGAAAAGGGATTTAAAAAATTTATTCTGGCGGACTTAAATACATATAGATGTATAGCATCGAGTATGCGTTAGACTCTAACGTATATATATTTATAGGTATAGCGTTGTGTATGAGAAATGTTCCAAGGCCCCTATTTACCGGAGATAACATTTATTGATTTGACGAAGGTATATTCTTCAAATCGGTCCATGTTTTATTTTTCGGGGATAACATTTCTAGATTTGACGAAGTTATATCCTTCAAATCGGTCCATGTTTTTTTGAAAAGGGATTTAAACAATTTATTCTGGTGGATGTGTATACATATAGATGTATAGCGTAGAGTATGCGTTAGACTCTAACGTATATATATTTATAGGTATAGCATAGCGTATGCGAAATGTTCCACGGCCCCTATTTATCGGAGATAACATTTCTGGATTTGACGAAGTTATATCCTTCAGATCGGTCTATGTCATGAACTTCAAACTTGGTATGCAGGCACCTCTTTGGTAGGTGCTTATAAGGGGGTGTATATAAATGAGTTTGTAAAAGGGGCGTGGCACATCCCATAGGCGTAAAATTTTTTATCAGCTATAAATTCGAAAGCATAAGTCACATGAACTTTAAATTTGGTATGCAGACATATCTACTGTAGGAGTTTATAGTAAGGTATATATAAATGGGTTTGTAAAAGGGGGTGTGTCACTTCCCATAGGCGTGGAATTTTTAACCAGCCATAAATTGGGAACCACAAGTCACATGAACCTGAAATTTGGTATGCAGACATATATATGGGAGGTGTTTAGAATAAAGTATTTATAAATGTGTGTGTAAAAGGGGGATAAATATGTATTCAACTATTAGACCACTCGGATATTTAAAACTGTTTTTTTTGAAACTTTAAATTCTTTAGACCATTTTGAAATGGAAAGATTAAATCATTTTTTTGATTCCGCGATGCTGTTAAATGAAGCATGTGCATGTATAATAAATAAAACTACTTCTGAAATAAGCATTCTACCGGAAAAGTGCAGCTATACTAAAACAGCTAAGCGAATATTAAGCTAAACGGAATCTACCATAGTAGACTAATTTTAATTAAAAAATTGTATCGTTACCTTAATCCACCTTATATTAGTTATGGAACAAGATTTTTAGTACAGAAAGTGATCAATATAATATTTTATACTTATAATATTTTATACTATATATAACTTACATACTTACTTTCTTAAGACTTCATTGAAAATTTAATGAACGCCAAAAAGGCTGAAATATTGCTATGCTCCTTCTCAGCAGAACGTAATTTAGCATTTTTGACAACCGACCCCCTAACCAAATGTCTACAAGGAAAAAAAATATTGAAAATCAGCGCGGTTATTTAGCATCTTTAAACTTGCACATTATTACCCTCAAATTTGATGAATTTGAAAAAACCTAAATAAAATGTTGAAAATCTAGCTGAAACTTTCTGGATATTTTATTATTTTTGCACAGAGTTTTAAATGTGGATTTATATTTTGTTAGTTATATAATGAGCTTGGCTTTTATTGAAAAATAATAAACATTAAATAAACAAAAGAGAAACAGCCATAATCGATCAAAATGTGGATGACTTAATCAGCTGATCACAATGAATTTTAAATGCGCTCTGTCGAAATGACATTTTAATATACCTTTCGTACATATCGTCGATGTTTTTGCAAAACCGCCCATCGACCAGTTGCAAAACCTCCTAAATCGCCATTGTTACAAAAATGATATTTGGTAAACTTGTACTCCAGTTATCGAGATTTATGCATACAAATCGTAAAATCGTTAATAAAACAAGACATTTGTAAAATAATAGCTAAAGAATATACCGCCTATCAAGGCAATGCCTTCAAAGAAAAGCCGTTTTTTTTGCTCTCCTGTAAAATTTGAGTGCCATAAGATAGGCGGTTTTGTAATTGGTCGATGGGCGGCTTTAATAAGTAAAATTTTTTGTACATTTGAAAAAGACGTTTTTGGGTTGGAAATGACGTTTTTTCAGACCAAGAGGGACGTTTTCTCATGCCCAAGACCTGGCAACACTGCCTGTATGCGTGAAAACATCAACGACCGCTACTACTAAAGGCTCCGTTATGCATACTTGGCATTGCTTGAGCGATGTCACATAAGGAATCTGTTAAATGAGCTTCGCGTGTAAGCGGTTACCCAACGCACAGCATTACATACGTAAAAGTCTTTTGGTTTTTGATTTCTACGTAAAAATGGTATAGCAGTGCATGCAATGCCAAGTATGCATAACAGAGCCTTTAGGGACCACTCTCGTATGCTGATGCTGCCTCTGCTGCCTCTGATGCTGATTCGGCTGCAGCTACTACAACTGATGATCTTACTGCCATACCTAAACAAAAGCGTTGGGCGGAGCGGTTTCTGACGCCTAGCGTTAGCGCCGAAGTGCCATGCCTAAACAAAAGCGTCAACACTACGTCAAATGCAGAAATAACACCAACAATAAGCATAGGTTTGTTTGTGTGTAACACGAAAATGACAGTTTCGCCATTTTCTGCAGCCAACTTTAATACCTAACGCCCTCTCAAAATCGGATTTTCCAACCGCTCAGCGTTGACGCCGCGTTGTTTCGGTATGCTTCATACAAATTGTATGGGCATGAGAGTTTTTTGACAGCCAGACAACGCTGACGCTTTTGTTTAGGTATGGCAGTTAGTTGTGTACACTAGGCTAGGTCGATTTTGTATGGGGGAAAATAAAAAGTATTGGACCGTATTGCAATAGTAATATTATGATGGCTTAGTAGAGGTGTCAAACTATCGATAGTCACACCATCGATAGTTTTGATAGTTTTCAGAAAAACTATCAATATTCACGATAGTCTCGAAAAAAACAAAACTATCGATAACACTATCGATAGCGCTAAATCAGTTCGGTTGCTTTGTTTTTACAGGATCATAGTGAAATAAATATTATCTTATAAAGGTTATAATCATTCAAAATTAAGTAAATGCTTAGCCAAAATACTTTTCTTTTTAGAAAGTTCAAAAACAAACACAAGTTATACAAACACAACAGGATTTACGATTAACATATGTATGTATTTTGGCCTAAATGCTTGCATATTTGAATATGACGTCGGCATCACACTAAAAAACAAAATTTTTAATTCAAATTAAAAAATTCAAATAATTTCAAAATAATTGGTAGAGATGATCGATAGTCCTACTAAACTATCGATACTTTTGATAGTATAAGAAAAAACTATCAATGAGTACTGATAGTCTAAAAAAATGGAAACTATCGATACTATCGATAGTGCCATCGATAGTTTGACAACTCTATGGCTTAGGTCTAAGCTAGGGATGCACAGCAGAGGTGCACGCAGTCGACGTCGTGGGCTAGGCGAGGTGAAGTGAGCTGTACGGAGATGGCATCGAATACATATTAACCACTACACACTTAGTTTCAAGTAAAAATGAATGTATGTATGTGTACTTATTGCGAGCCAGTGTGGCAGTGATTCAGTAAAAAGTGTATAAACATATCCATTTCCTCACGTTTTTATTAATAAATTAATTTCAATACATTTATAACAACGCAAAACATATTTAATTTACCTATTCCTCACATTTTATTCAGTGAATGAATGAATCTTAATGTAGAATGTTAGTGTATAGTTTATAAAACACCTCTTTGAGGTAAAATTTTCGAGTGACGAAAGCTGAACTAGTAGAAACACAAAATTTATGATATCAATTTCGTGACGAATATTATACGCATTTTTTAACTGCTTTGGAAACGTGCGGAAAATCTTTTTTTTAATCATACGAATCGTTGCAAAAGTTCTGTTTTTTATTTTGTGTTTCTAGCAGTAGACGCAATTTTGCAACGTTCCGAATAAATAAAAAAAAAGATTTTCCGTACGTTTCAAAGGTAGTTAAAAAATGCGTATAATTTTCGTCACGAAATTGATATCATAAATTTTGTGTTTCTAGTTCAGCTTTCGTCACTCGAAAATTTTACCTCAAAGAGGTGTTTTATTTGATATCAATTATTTTGGGGTAGCAAATTTAAAATCGACCAAAATACAAACAATAATCTAAATGTTTTATTTTTCTCAACTAAATTGCTAAAAATATTATCTAAATCTAAATTATGTATTCAAAGCGATTTGTCCATTGAAACATATAATTTTTCGTATACGGAATAAAGCAAAAAAGAATGATCATATCCTCTGTATTCGAAAAAATTAAAATTAAAAGAAAATTATGAGAAATGATAAAAACTTATGAACTTGGTACCAACTTCGGATACAATAAACAACTGTATTCGTCTGATTGCCTCGTATTTTATTTTTGTTAACATTTCTACCGGGTGTGTGGCGCACACAAGTGCTTTTTTTAAGAAGTTTTACTTCTATCACGTGTACGATGTTGCACTCGTGCTATTAAACTAATGCTTTTTTCTCAAGTAGTTTTGCTCAGTGCACGGTTAAAAGTTTCGGTTTTAATTTTAAACTTTTTGGACTACATACAGTGTCGGCCAAAACTAAAGCACAAAGTATACCTAGAGGCGTTCCGTAAAAAAAAAAAGTTTGGAAAGTCTTTCATAACTTTTAAATTTTTTATGAATTCAGCAGAATTATATGTTTAAAATAAAATTTCAACAAAATTAACCTCATTTTATTGCTCATAAGACTCTATTGTACAAGAACTTGGCATAATATGTGGAGCTACTGCGACAAAACTAAAGCACGTGATTATATTTCCTCACTCCTTGAACATGTTTTCAACGAGTAATGTTGAAATTTCCACTATAGTAGGAAACCGTTATCCAATACATAAAAAGAGAGCATTTGCAGTAATTTTAAACCGCATTGCTTAGTCAGTTGTGAACATTGCTAAAACAGGTTATTGAAATGGCGCGCAATAAATATTCGGCAGTATTTAAAGAGAAAAACGGAGGCCAAAAGGTCAACGCCTAAATCCACGTTATTCGCAAGGCTCTGTGAAACATGGAGGAGGCAACGTAATGATCTGGGGATGTTTTTCAGGTCATGGAGTAGGTCCGATCCATCGAATTAATGGCATAATGGATCGTTTTATGTATAAAGACATCCTTCAGACGATTATGTTGCTCCATGCTGAAGAGGAAATGCCGTTAAAGTGGATCTATCAACACGATAATGATCCGAAACACACGGCTAAATGTGTGAAAGAGCGGTTTGCTGCCAATAAAATTGAAGTTTTGAAGTGGCCCGCGCAATCCCCCGATCTCAACCCCATAGATAATCTATGGGAAATTGTAGATCGGAAAATCAAGCGCGAAAATTGCAACAACAAGGACTCTCTCTTTTCCCAAGTTGAACTCTCATGAAATGGCATTTCTGAGGACGTTTTAAATAAATTGGTTGAATCTATGCCTCGAAGGTGTGAAGCCGCCATAAAAAACAAGGGCTATGCCACCAAATATTAAAAAAAAAATACTTTTTATTTTTAAACACCTGTGATGTGCTTTAGTTATGTCGCACCTATTTCATGCATATTGTCATTCTTTCAGTCATATTTAGTTGTAAAATGAAGTTATATGTTTGGTTTTTTTAACACGCAAACAAAAGTGTATATTCTTTTAAAATAAAATGGAAATATTTAATTTACAAACGGTTTACAAATTTTATGTAGCGAAATGACGACATCGCAAATCTCGTGCTTTAGTTTTGTCCGACACTGTACATATATGACCAAACTAAATTCAGTTTCAAATACAAACCTTCCAAGATTAAAAAAAGAGAGCACCTATGTTGGGTTTAGAATTTAAACAGTTCGGTTTAAATTTTAAACCCAAACATTTTCATAATTAAGAATAAAAAAAAAGATCTTAAATTTCATGCTCCGTCTGATGGGGATTGAGCCCGGACAGCCTTGGTAGCAACCAATTGTATCAAGCATCTTTGCACACTCAGCTACAGCACGCATGTAAATGTGCTTTCATATGTTGAGTTTGAATCACCACCACATTTCGCTGTGTGCAAACATTTTCTATTTCGGTTTAGATTTTAAACCAAATTTTCTATATATGAAACCTAGAAACTAGAATTAAAACATTTTGGTTTCAGTTTAAACCACGAACTTTTTCGACTAAAATTTAAACCAGAACCTATTAAAAATTGCTTAAAACTATTGACTAGTTTAAAAAGTAGACTATAAAAAATTAAAAAAGGCAGTAGTCCCAGCGCGGTTTAAAAATTAAACCCAAATTTTTGACCGTGTGGCAATTTATACATATGTATGTAAGTAGTAGCGGCACATTGGGTGAACTAAATCATTCATACATACATATTTATGTACAACTGTAGGTAATATTGTACGCGTCTTCCCAGGTAGGTTAAGTGCGGGTGATAAACACATGTAGCATAGTTAAATACTGTGTACATAACTACAATTAAAACGGGGAAAATGTTACAATTTCGGCATATGACTGAAATAGCTCTAAAATATACACAAATTGTGGTTTCCAAGACATGTACGAAGTGATTAGCACAGCTGCATCCAAGGCGAATTTATACAAGGTGGTGATAAAACAAAAACAAAAAGTGCGTGTATTTTGTTTTTGTAAAAGTACTACTTAATGTCAAAAACAAGGCGAATTTATACATTCGCCGTAGTCCAAGGCGAATTTATCCTTGGTAGAAAGCAGCTGATCACATCTAAATAAACAAACAAAAGCATTGAAACAAGATTATTGAATAAAAGTGAACGCAATTTAACGAAAAGCGGAATATATTCTCGTCGTATTTTATAAATATTTGTTAAGGAAGCGGTTTGCTATGCTTTTGCGGAGCAGATTCCTGCCACGTTCCTTGCGTGATATGGGCTGCTTTTTGATGATATTCATGAGATAGCATTTGTATTTGGCGCTACTGCCACCCAGAAAAAGGTTTAGTTATAATAACCAAGATTTGGTTATAGTGATCAAGTGGCATAGTTGGATATGGCGAAATAAATATATAGTTCACGAAAGTCTGCAATTTACTTAAGACTTCTAGTTGGGACAAATGTATATTTGTTAATAATTACAAAACGACTACCTTGATTGGACAATATTGTTAGTTGAATAAAATCATTGTTGAGCAAATATAAACAATGCTTTGGTTGATACAAGTTTTCAATTAATCTTGTGAACTTGCCGTAGACTTGAATCAGCTAACCGTTTATTATTGGGAAAAAAGTTTCAGTTTGACACAAATAAAAATTTACTCGATGTTTGTTGTGTTTACTTTCTTCTTTTATTTGCATATATTACTAAAGTAAATAATACATATGTATATGGTGGTAAGAATTTCCTAAAAAACAACGATGAAACAGGAACAGTCGTGCGAAAACCCAGGTCAATATCTGCTGGAAGTATACTGCTTTGCTTTTTCCTTAGCTAAATAGACACTTTCAAATTATAATTCACATGAATTATATATCCACTGAAAAACCCCGGTTGGCATCTAACTTTATATTTTTAATTAAACTTTAAACTATGCGCGCACCGAAACAACCCGCGATGATAGCAAAACTGAAACTGTGACAAACAAGTATGGGCATGTCATAGCACACATGGCGCAGCGATCGACATGCCATAGCTTACTGAGCGCTCTGGGACCACATGCGTGTTTCACCCATATACGAACAGCGGTAGCGGAGCAATGATTTCCACGCACAATGCAATGGTCGGCATACTAGCGCATTCAAACGATTCAATAAGTGGGACTGTGTGCATTGCTCAGCTGGCGCTCTTCGTATGTGCTCAGAGAGCGCTCAGCATTCTTTAGGGGTGGCTCACAAGCATGAATATGTTCCACTCTCAAACCAAATCGTGGTTGTCTCAACTAAGATTTGGTAACTATGACTAAACCACGTGTTGAAAGAAAGCTTATCTGCATTAGCAGAGCTTAATAACATCCTTTTATGAACCATACGTTAAGTTGAATGGAATTTGTAGAAATATGCTTCAAAGAAATATTTATTAGTATTAACCAAACCCTTCAACTAAATTAACGATTTGTTACAACCTAGATGAATATTAGAAGCTTTAATATATTTAGTTATAATAACCAATCGATGGTAATAGTTCCCAATCCTTGGTAACAGTTCCCAAATATTGTCGAAATTCGGGAACTAAATATCTTTAGTTGTCGAAACTAATCCTTTTTCTCAGTGTGCTCGGATTGCGAAATGCTGGCTCCACCACGTTCTTGGCATTGCAGCATTTGTGATACTTGCATTGTCAAAAGAGATCACCACTGTGGCTTTACAGAATAACGCATTGGCCATAACAACCACTGATACTTTGTATTCTTCCCTTTACACCTTGCAATTGCCGTTTATTCAAAGTGATCTACCGCATGATGGCATACAATGGGAAAATGTAATGGATGACCCAGACAAAGATCGTTAATTAGAATGCACATTAGCGTATGATGTCTTTAAATTTAAATCTCTAGTCTTAGTCGAATTTTAGTAATTTTTTAAGCATTTATTTATAGTTAATAGAATTACCAATAAACTACGTATTGAAATCGAATGGATACTAGCATTAGCTACTTGATTAATAACACTATGCGACATTCAAAATCGGGATGGGATGAAACCAACGGGAAATGTTATATCGGTCAAAAACAAGTTATACGTGGCCCGGCGTTTCGCTGTGTCACGTCTAGGAATCGAGATATATCGATTTGGAGTTAGTAACTATCATATAGGGGAAACTGTCACCTTTGGTGGTCTTTTTTTTGACATAACTCGAGACCCACTAGTCCGATTTTGCTCAAACAAATTTAAAAAAATTTAAAATTACAATTCCTTTAATCTGTTAATATAACGTTTTTCTATATACTCAACAGTTTTGCCGGTAAAAATAAATTTATGAAGAAAAAAAAATTATGTTTGCCTAAAAATTAAATTTTTTTTTTTAATTCATAAAAAATCTAAAACGGATAAAAGTGTCACGTAAAGTCACATAACCTATGAACAAAATGAGACATACATCATGAAAATCAATGTATTCGTTTCGCTTTTATTCAAAATTAAGTAAAGGTATGAATTTCAAAAATTTGCTCGAGATATGCTCAAAATTCCTTGGCAAAAAACATTGATGACTTTTTTTTATGATTGTCAGAATTTAAAAAAAAAAAGTAATAAACAAAAGGTTATTTGATTTTTATGGTAGCGGTAACAAACTAAAAAGCGGTCATAAATGTGCGTGGACAATTAAATAAAAGGAAAAAAGGAAAGTGCACTTTTTTAATTATTTGGGTTTTTTCCGTTGGCTACCTGCATGATTTTTTTACACAAATTGCACCCACATTTATGAGTGGTCATGTTTTAGAACGTTTCGAAAAATTTAAAACGCACACGAATCAGGTATACAGCGACCCTTAAAAGATGCGCCAATTCATAAGTACCTCTCAGTAAAATATTTAAACTTACGTAGTATTTATAGGTGTTCATTGATCGATTTTTGTCATCCAACAAGTGTCTCCGAACGCGTAAAGTACGATTTTTTTAAAGTGACGAAAAAGTAATAAAAGTATAAAACCGAAATGAGTGCAAATTGTCCAGAAAATATCAATTTATTTTGTTACGTTTGTGGCAAGAGAGCTTTTTCAACAAATACTGCATTACTCACTGAGCAAGTGGAGCGCGCTTTTAAACTTTATTTTGATTCCGAAATAATTCGCGGCGTTTCGTGGGTCCCAGACAAAATTTGTAAAACGTGCTACAATGGTCTTAACATGTGGATCCAAGGGAAACGCATTTCACTTCGTTTTGGTGTACCAATGATTTGGACTGATCCAGGAGAGCACAATTCCGACAACTGTTACGCTTGCGCAAACAAAATATGTGGAGTAAATCGTAAAGGCCTTAAACGAAGAGTTTACATATCTGTTAAAAGCGCACAAATACCTCTACCGCATTCGGATGAAATACCAATTCCACCGCTTCCAAGTCCTGACAGAGAAACTTCTTTTTCTATTGAAACAATGGATCAATCGGATTTCACCTATAAACCAACACCAGAAGCCGGCCCATCGAACAAAATAATTCCAATATCACAAGCAAGAATGGACAAGATTGTTGCAGAATTAAACCTTTCTCAACATGAAGCAGAAAAACTTGCCCAGCTTTTGAAAGAAGGCAACAGTTTGGAGCCTAATGTCAAAGTCACCGGATATCGAAGACGACAATTGCTATTCCAACGGTACTACACACTCAACGAAGGGAACACATTTGTTTACTGCCACGATATAAAGGGACTGATGGACGCGATGGCCATTAATTATGTCGCAGCTGATTGGCGAATGTTCATCGATTCTTCGAAATCAAGCCTGAAAGTCGTTTTGCTACATAAATATAATAAAAAACCAAGCATTCCCATTGGCTACAGCGCAGACATGAGCGAAACATACGATTCCATGAAAATAATTTTGGATAAAGGGTGCTACACTGATCACATGTGGCGGATCAGTTGTGATCTGAAAGTCGTGGCGATGCTAAGAGGTCTCCAAGGAGGCTATACGAAAAACATGTGTTTCTTGTGTCTTTGGGATGCCCGATTTAAAGGAAACCAATACGAAACGCATGACTGGCTTGCTCGAGATCCAACGGAGAAAGGACACAACTGCGTAAATGATCCACTGGTGCCAATGGAGAACGTCCTCATGCCCCTCTCCATATCAAACTGGGAAACGTAAAAAATTTCATCAAGGCCAGTGTGAAGCAACCGAAAATTCTTGATTGTTTGAAAAATATTTTCCCACCAATCAGCGAAGCAAAATTGAAGGAAGGTGTTCTGAATGGGCCGGATATACGAAAGCTCATGAAATCAAAGGAATTTAAAGGTGCTTTAGACGGTAATGATTACTTTGCGTGGAGGGCAGTGAAGAAAGTCATACGATATTTTTTTGGGAAGTACGCGAGCACACAATTACTCCGCTCTTGTGACCAAGATGTTGCACTATTCCAGAAAATTGGAGTGAATATGTCCCTCAAAATTCCCTTCTTGCATCACCATCTCGAATACTTCAGCAAGCAGCTAGCCTCAGAGTCGGATGAACATGGCGAGCGCTTCCATCAAGTGGCAATGCCAATGGAAACGCGATATAAAGGCAAAAGGCTCGATTCGCTGGTGGCTGAAATTTGTTGGTGGTCGCAAAAGACGTACGATCCCGACAATGAAGATGAAGAAGAAGAATATACAATGGGAGTTTCCTCCGAGTGTAAGTCACAAAAATGAAGTTAACTGACTGATTAAAATCAATTGATTTTTTCCAGATGAAGACAGATCCTCATCCGATTCAGACTCTGAACAAGTGGGCGAACCACCACGCAAGAAAGTAAAGGGCGCAAACAAACGAAAATAAGTTTTGCGTTCATCGATTTTTATAACTTATGTATCTATGTAATAACCTAATAATTACCTGTAATAATTTTTAATTTTACGTGTTAATAATAAATAATATATAATAAATATTATCCAAATTCATTGAAACATAAAATCAATATTTTTGTCAAAATGAGATACCTTCACTTAATTGTGAATAAAAGCGAAACGCGTGCATCGATTTTCATGATCTATGTCTCATTTTGCTTAAAGGTTATGTGAATTTGCGTGAAAGTAATACGACTTGCCTTTTTTTCCGTTTTGGATTTTTTATGAATTTAAAAATAAAAAAATTGAATATTTTAGGCAAAAAATATTTTTTTTCTTCATACATTTATTTTTACCGGCAAAACTGTTGATTATATAGAAAAACGTTATATGAACAGATTAAAGGAATTGTAATTTTTAATTTTCTTAAATTTGTTTGAGCAAAATCGGATTAGTGGTTCTCGAGCTATGTCAAAAAAAAGACCACCAAAGGTGACAATTTCCCCTATATGATAGTTACTAACTTCAAATCGATATATCTCGATTCCTAGACGTGACCCAGCGAAACGCCGGGACACGTGTAACTTCTTTTTGACCGATATAACTTTCCCCGGTAGTTTGAACCCTTCCCGATCACTGACCCCTACCATTTGTCTCACAGTGTAATAGGCTCCTTTCTCTTGTTCTTAAAATTCAACGTTATTGCTACAACACGGATGCACAACCATTATGGTCCTAATTTACATACAAAATAACCAATTTAAATACAAAATAACTCATTTAACCCTTTCGCTACGACTTTTGCAGGGCTTTTCCCAAAATTTAATTTTTGACTTTTTGGAGACCCATTGAGACTTTAGATGCGTAAAAATCTTACGAAGCTTGTAAGTTATGTAGGTAACGGTATTTTTAGGTGGGACATATCTGTCCCTGCAGTATTTTGGGATGGGACATATTTGTCCCAACAGTGTTCAAACCACACAAAAAACAACAAAAACTTGTGTGGCAATAACGTATACTTTTCCATTTTATTTAACTTATGAATGTGCTGAAGCGAAACAATTTATACAGAATGGTAATCTACAGGCACGGCAAAAAATTTTTGTTCTTTTCTCCACTTTTCGTTTGGCGCATGTGACGCATCGACGTCTTTTAGATTCCTCTATGGGCAAATGATCTCCTACATTTCGCATGGATTTGTACATATTCGATGATCTTCCACACCGACCAGATCGTTTATATACGGTAGATTCCTTTCCTTTTTCAATTAGCGACTCAGCAATTTCAACAAGCACTGTTAGAAAGGGACGTTTCCTTCTATTCAGCTCCGAATGTATAACCCAAGTGTTAACAGCAGCCATCATCATACCACGATAAACAACTTTTTTCCACCATTTGTTTGATTTCCTGTTTATATCATACAATCCCGACATTAGGTCTGCTAGGTCCACACCGCGCATTATAGTGATATGGCTGATTTTATAGATTTGTTGCTCAACGAGAAATGATTCGACCAGTTGTCCTTTATAGATGGCACATGGTTATAGGACATGATAAACATGCATCCAAGTATTATATCGATTTCGTCGAAGTCGGTTTGAAGAAGTTTTTTTCCGCTTTGTCCCGATAGAGGTACTTTCCTGAGTATCTCGTTGGTGCAGTGGGCGATGTACAAAGACATGCTTCTTGGAAATAATTTTCGAAAAATCTCATAGGGTGTTGAGTGACGTGCAATATTTTCTGCGATTTTGCATTCGCGGTGACTAGTAACTGATTTTCTTGGAATGAACGACACGTCCGGTGTGCTCCAAACAAACGTGGCTAAAGGCTCATCATATACAACTTCTGCGCGCATAGGTTGGTGGTCTATACCATCATTCGAGACTGATGACCCCTTGTCACTCAATTGGCTATCTTCAGCATCACTAGCAGAGTCATCAGTGCCAATGCTTTTGTCTGACGAAGGACTATAAATATCATCACTTCCGTCACTGAAATCAGTTCCCGATTCACTGATCTCATCGTCGTCTTCTTGAAGTAATGCACTTATTTCCTCGCTATTCAATTTGGTCATTTCTTCAATCTACAATATCGCAAAAGGAAAAAAAATAACTGTATGGCAAATGGTGTACAACGTACTGCTGGTTCATATATGTCCCACTATAAAACCCGGTTGGGACACATACGTCCCAAGATTTATTTTCTTCGAATATTTTTTACAAAACACTTTTCAAAATATATATTTATACTTACCGCTATAGAATTTTAGAACAGAACTTTGTTATCAAAATATCACCATCACTTTGATATATGCGTATTCTTTTCTAAAAATTATGCGTAAATTTGATCCGATGGCAGTCTCTGCTCTCACCTAACTGCACAAAATAAAACACGAGCGAAGTTGTATGTAACGTGGATAACGGTAGATTGTAAATATGGTTCCTAGCTACTGACTGGGACATTTTGGTTGAGTTTACAATACAAATCGCGATTTTCAGGGTCAAATGAACATGCCGTGGGACACCAGTGTCCCTGCAGTAGCGAAAGGGTTAAATACAAATTAACCTTGGTTTATGTGATCAAATATAACCATATCGGACCAGGGTAGAGTAATGTGAGGCGAAAACAAGTGATTCGTATTCGCGCTGACACATCGTCAGTAATAAACAGAGTTGATTGCCTATCGCATCGTATTTCCCTGTCGTGCTCTGGAATGTAAAGGTGCGGAACGAGTAAGTCATAGATTTTTATGAATTCGTTGTTGTTGTTGTTGTTGTAACAGCATACAAATTCCCCAAAGAGTTTTTTGGGGAGTGTTGCTGGAGTGACAGTCCTTGGCCATATATAAATCTGGGTCGCTCCGGTTACGTAGACCCGACTGTCGTGGGATATCGCCAATCAAATCATAATTATTACCAGTGTGTAGTAGTTCATTCACTTTCTTTGCAAGGGACTTGTTTTGCAAGTGATTGTGACAAACGTCCATTGCCGTTGTAAAGATATACGTGTCTCGCGGGTGTTGAATTTTGAATTCTTTTCCCTGGATCTCATTTAAAATATCGACTATAATACGTGAAAGTGGTCCACGTTCTCGACGGAAAATGATCAATAGGTGTAGTAAGTGCTCAAGCTAAGCTCAACGCCTAGTTGTTTGAATTCCGCGAGTAGTTTTAGTGCTGAGCTACGAGCGAACTTGACGTTTCCAAAAGTGCTAACCACCTCTAATGGCGCATTTAAGGTGCCCAAATTTGGTTTCAACTGTTGCTCTGATATTTGCTGAAGTAATTCCCTGCATAGTTCCCAGCGTTGATCCGCCGTTTCTTATAGGAAGTTCGTTACGTTGATCACTGCGTTGAAAGTTTGTGTGGCTAACTCAAATTGCTTTTCAGTTGCTTTTGCAGAAGTGCATACGCGCGTTCAGCCTAATGGAAAGTTAGTAAGCAACTATGAAATTTAAACTATTAGCTCTGAACTGACTTACTTGAAAATATTTAGCCATTCCCCTTATAAGCGCTGCATACGATTGCGGTGGTTTTGGTTCTAATTCTCCAAACAGCTGTTCAGCTAGTTCGCCGTCTTTCCAAGTTTTACGATTACGTTCACGTGCGTCTGCGTAGCCTTAAACCAACGTTCTTAAATCAATTCTTCCGGCAACGACTCTTCGTTGTTGTAAAATTAAATAAGTTGAAGAAGCTGCTGTTTCGTTGCTGATTTCAACACTCTTCTGATTAATCAAATTATATACAAGAAGGGCATCTGTTACTTGCGAGTGACGAACTAAATGATGCAGTATATCGGCATCTACTTCAGTTTCCTCTGTATACACCATTTTGGGTACAAATTCATCGATGGGTGGTTGAGCTTCTTGGTGCTACAAATAAGTTCAATTATAACATTTTAAAAATGTATGAATTTTTTACTTACCTGGAACACTTCACGATGCTATTCTCCAATAAATCGGGCCGCCTTTCGTCCAGCTTCTCGAGCCATGGCAAATGTTCGCTTGCCCACATTGGACATTGGAATCAGGTATGGATCATCATGATATTTGCAATGCGCTGCTGTTGGATCACGTCCCACAGAGCTGGCCTGTGCTTTGAATATATCAGTTGGATACCGTTGTATGCGGCTGGGTATTTCTATGCTATCCTTTGACTACTGTTCAAACGAGTGCTACTGGAGACCAAATAATGAGCCGCGCCAGTGTATATACGCGGGAACCTGCAAGTTAAATACATGGCGTGTAAGATAAGACTCTAATTTTGTTTATTTAGTAAATATATTTTATTTAAGAACACTAGTTACTAATATGGTTTATACTTGCGGGGTGCGCCTTGATGTTGCCACACAAAGGGGAGGGACCTACAGTTTTACGCCGACTACGAACGGCGATTGTATTTTTATGAGAAGCTGTTTTTCATGGCAGAAATACATTCGGAGGTTTGCCATTGCTTGCCGAGCGGCGACCGCTATTAGAAAAAAAAGCTTTTTTTATTTTCTGATGTTGAGTTGATGTTGGTTGAAGGTAATACTTTTGTTGGTCTGGAAGTGTATTTCAAATAAATAAATTATATTAATTTAAAGTAATAATGCAATTACTAAAAATATATCAAAATGCCTTTAAAGAATTTTGCTAACCACACTTAGAGCTTGATTTTGAGGAACTTTTTGGAGCCCATTATCCTCTGCTTAGCTTTTTGGATTTTAAGCCGCCTATTAAGGCTTCGCATGCGGAAGTAAATCCTGCATTTAAAAAACAATCGCTTCGCCTTTTCAGGAAGCTCAACTTCCGTACTTCTCTCTAACAGCCGTGTATGAATGTTTTTGGAATGAACTATTTCAAGACCATTGAGATTGGAAAAAATGGCCTCGAGTCTTTTTACGCCATCCAAAAAACTTGATGATGGCTTATGGAGGTAACCTATGGAAACTTGATCCACCCAGGTAAACGAATTTTCAGAGCTGCAGTGGTCTTCGAGATTTGGCTTTTTGATCAAGTATCCGGAAACGTATTCCAAGGCGTCCTCCTGCAGAATACCATAGTCGTCTGGGTTGGAAGTGGTCAATGTGTCGATCATTTCGGGGTCTTTTTCTATATCAGCCATGAGATCGGAAAAGTATTCGTCTGGAACTAATTCTTCTGACTTTTCAGCAGACTGACTTGCAAATGAGCTTGTTGAGGGGTCCCCAGACATCGACATCGTCTGCGTGTCCGAAAAACTCAGCCAATCGTCTGAGTCTCCAGACACATTTCCTGTGCCTTGTAAACACCACGTGTTCCGTGCTAAAAAAAGAAAGTCATGTAATCTGTATTTAATAATCAACGTGAATTATACCTATTATGTACTTCCGCAGCCTATATATGAACTCCTTTGGAGTTGGGTGGTCCTTAAGTCCACCTTTGCTGCGAAAGCACCAAAAAAGTGCTCTACAACGTCCTGGTTCAGTTTGTACGTTAAAATGTATTCCACATTTGAATTTTTACGTACATATTCGTAAAGTAATACCAATGCCTTGTTCGACATAAGGATGCCTCTTTGGAAATGCTCTAACCCATTCTTGTTAGGAATGATCTGCAACTGCATGAAATCATTCATTCTCTCTAGAACTTCTAACTGCTTTGTAAGGGCCCTTCCAAATGGTTCCTTTAGATTTAATAGAAATGTAATTAAAAAAGGTAAGTATACTTCTTAGTTCCCTGACAGATTAAATATACCTTTCCAGGATAATTAAAGGTTTTCATGATCGAATTAAACACGTCGTACCAATCGTTTATGAGTTCTATCATGTCTGATGTCTCAGTGGGCTTATAAATGTCGAAACCTAATGAGTAGCAGCGCCTAATAGCACTAGCTGTGGTATGAGAAAACAGCTGCGCTGGAAGTTTTACTTTTTGTCGCCCTGAAAGGTCGTTTATGTTGCATGAGCTTACGACAAAGAGATAATTTTCATACCTATTCCTTTTACTGAAATATGCTCATCAGTGAGCTTGAATGCTATTGAGATTAGGGCTGCCAGATATCTCTGTTGCCAAACCGGGACACTTTAGGGAGGGTCTCTCGCGACATGCGAAAGGAGGTAGTCTAATTTTATTTTGACAGACAAAACCAAAAACATAAAAACATGAGATCATGGGATCATTACAACGTACGCCAACAAAACAAAATAACTTATCACAACTAAAGCACAGAGAATTTTTCACAATGCATGAACCTTTTTTATTCTTTATAAAAATACAGTTTACACTAAATATATCAAAAAACATAAAAAAAATGTCTATACTTTGTGCTAAACTGGGGAAAATTCAATAAATTTGCAACATTCTAATCAGACTTTTTATAAAAAATTTTAAAATTAAGTTTTGCAGCCCATTAAATTTTAGTTGATTTTTGGTATTGCTTTTACTGAGTGTTTCTTCCATACAAACTATGTTCGATAATTCTTTTTATATGGAAGACACTGTTAGCAAAAAAAAATAAATGCTAAAAATCAACGAAATTTGCTGGCAACTTCAGACTTGCACTTTATTAATTGGCTCAAAAGCTACATTTTCAAAATTTTTCTAAAAGATCTGATTAGGAATTGTGATCTGATGAAAGAGAGAGTCAATAATTTTGTACGGCACTGTACTTATAAGTACTCTACGCATATGAAAGAGCACCAACGCAACTCGTAATACACTTAAGTATAAAAATTTTAGTATTTAGTATAGAAATATTCAATTCAAATACGCGCATATTAAAATTAAGCGCTTTACACTTACCGATTGCTTTTTCGTAATTGAATTTAAAAAATATTTAAATTCCATGCTGCCTGTAATGGGATTTGAACCCTGACCCTCTGTACATTAGCAAATTGTGACAAGAATCTTCGCGCTTTCAGCTACAGCCAGACATGTAAATGTGCATTCAAATGTTGACTTTGAACCAACACCACGCGTGCGTGTTATGAAAGTATTATTTTTAATACGAACATTTTTAAACGATTATCAAATAAAAACCATTCATATTTACTATGTGTCATTTCCCTAAGTGAATTCATAACATTTTTCTGAATACTAGAACGCGTTTTTCCCCTTAGTGTAGTGATTTTTGAACTTTTATTCAAATTTGTGCGATCAAATCGAAAACCGGGACACTTAAACGAAACCCGGGACATTTTAAGGTTGGACCGGGACACCGGAACAAATAGTCTAAAACCGGGACATGTCCGGGAAAACCGGGACGTCTGACAGCCCTAATTGAGACGTCAGATTTGGACGTATGTCTCAACAAATCACAAATCGTCTTCGTCGTGTTGTGTTGATCTTTCCACAACAATCCGCTGTCCAAATAATGATTTCTCACGAGCTTAAGCAAGTGAGGTGCGTCAGCGAACGCAAAAATCTTTGCGTTTTCATCAGTAGGCAGTGTAAACCACGGCTTATCTAAAAACGGTGTATATTATGGTTCTATACTAGAAATGTGCACCGCACGAAGAATTCCACAAGCATGTGCAAAAGTTTTGCACTTGCTTATGGCGATTTGCCAGCGCTATCTATGGCAGTTTTATACTCATGCATTTATATACATAATTATAAAAATTATAAGGACTCGACAAGAATGTTAATCTCACCTATTGTCACATCCAATTCCCTCCAAAGCTTTCGGTTGGTAGGACACATGTCGCAACAACACAACAGCCACTACCGGATAACCAATATTTTTGAGCGCCAGAATTATGGACAGCAATATTTTTTTGTCATTTGGCAGTCAAAATCGAAAAACACGGCCTGTTTCCAGGTTTTCCGCAACCCTCTTGCTATTACCACTTGCACGTAGTTTGCAGGCTTTCGTACATAGTCTCCTGTCTGATCGTATTCATATGATTCAACGACTTTCATTTCGTCAAATGCAAGAACACAAATTTTGTCATCATTACAAAGATCAGACCTGTGTTGCATAGAATAAAACGAAGCAGTCAGGAGACCCTCACGTACATCGCATTTGCGATACCAACGCTGCAGTGTCGACACGTGGGGAAGCGGAAATCCTTGTGTGTACAAATGGTTGTATGCCCGTGGTCCCGCAGCGTGCAAACAAACTGCATTGGAAATGACTTTCCATGCCCACTTCACGTTCATTTCTGTTGTAAAAAATTTTATAATGGGACATGTGCTGCAAATCGTACGTTTTGATATTTCAAATGGAAACGGCGACAAACACATTAGTTGCGTTCCAGATGCTTCACGATTTGCAGGTTTTTACAGGAAACCGTTCCAGGTGACCACCTTCCATAAGGTTTATTAATGGAGAAAACAGCTGTTCCTGCAAATCCTGTAAAACCTGCAAATCGTGAATCATCTGGAACGAAACTATTATTTATGTACGTCGATTCAGTGCCAAATTGAGCCGTTTTTTTAAGAAATGTCAAAAGTAGATTTTATAAATCGTACCGTCTTCAAATCTTACGATTTGCAGCACATGCCCGACTATCTTTCCACCCATAAAAAAGACTTACTTGGCAACATAAGCTTTCGAAGTTGACCCTCACTGAGAAATTTTTTCAAATTTGTTATGATAGCATTTGCTTCTTCCAGCCTTCTGATATTTGCATTATTTTGTTTGGTTAAATTTTGAACCTTTTTCTTTAGCTCAGAGATCTGAAGCTGCACTGAGATTCCTTAGCACTAAGGCTAGAAGCATGTTCCAAAAAGTATATTACATTAAAATGTTCAGCATATACATTTAGTTTATATGCACTTACTCCGTTCGCGTTCTGCAATCTATACCAAGCACTTTAGTTGTGTTAGCCAATGGAAACAGCCAATTGGAAATAAAAATACGTTAATATGTACATACATACTTATAGGTATAAGACTTTTAATGGTAAGGCATTTCCGCCAACATACTTAGCAGGCGAATCCAAATTTTGGCCCCCGGCCGAATCATTTTCTGAATTTGATATCAACACTAATCCAGGTCTATGTACGTAAATTAGACAATTCGTTTTTTATTTATTATTTTAAAATTGAGACTAACTTACGCTATTTGCGAGAAAACTACAGATTCGGATATATTCGGAGCTTCAGTAGTTGACACCATACTATTGGACCTGTTTTACAAATTAGGATCGACGCTTCTTAAAAACTAGCAGGTTAATACTTACCCTAATTCCCCATTCACCGCCGGCATGCAGTTGGAACTAGTAGCACAAAACGTTGGAGGGAGTGGAATAGCCCTCGGCATTAACTTCGGCTTTTTGCCTGAACATATAATGTCAGACCGCGAGAAGTTATCACCACAAATCAAGTCTCTAGGTCCAAACTGCATCCGGCAAGCTCTTGCCCACATCTGCCGTTTTGGTTCCTCGCCTGGAACTGTGAAAAACGGCCCGTTACCACGCTCAAATTTTTTGGAGCACAACACACAATGAAAACATTTTGCTTATTTTCTTTTTTATAAGTTTTTATTTATAATAATTTCCAAATGAAATTTCACAAAATTTTCACAAGCACTTCTTAATGTCAAAATCATCTATTTTGTTTACATGCTCATTTTGACATTAAATAGTACCGCGGCAAAAATCTCAGCTCTCAGCTGATCTATCAACACCACCTTGTATAAATTCGCCTTGGCTGCATCCTTCAACTTGTCAACTCGCGGGAAATTTCCCGATTTGCCGAGAATTTCGATTTGAGTGGCAATCGGGGAATGGGAACTTTTTACGGGGCACTGAGTATGTTATTTTTATATCTTAAAGTAACCAAATTAGACGGATATGTTAATTTTTAACCATTTGACCCTTTTTGGAGCGACATTTTTACAATTTGAATCGTAATATCTCCACAACAAGAGTTTTCCCAGATATAAGCTATATACCGGATGAAAGCTAAGGTTTTGGGATAGATTTGTTGAAACTAAGAATAAAATCGACTGACCAGTTTTTGAGAAAATTCTCGAAATCTGTATTTTCAGCAGCCCGAATTTTAGTTTTCAGGCGATAACGTTATGACATATTTATATTTCAGAAACAGAAAAGATAGCTTTAGATAGCTTGTTTGAAGACCCTTCTACTGATGTCCACATCAATGACATGCACTTAGTAGTGCGGCCTCAGTGGTAGTTTAAAAAATTGAATTTTTTCGAAATTCAGGCAGCAGCCACGCTCACAAAGGCGTAGGAATCAAAACATCCTGGAACAAAACCTTCTTAGTTTTTTTGTACTCTAATTCCTAAAAGGTTGAAAAAAATTAAATGATGGTACGTACAGACGCCACATACATACCAAAGCATCTCCTAGTGGAGACACAAACCAAAAAACATTTACCTCTATATCTTTCCAACTAGTGGCCGGAACTTAATATGTAAGGTATTGTTTGAAAGGTCTATAGAATAACACTAAGTATGTTGGGTGTACCCACATGCCCCCTTAAACCGGCAAAAGCAAAAAAACTTTTTTTGATTCGCAACACTTTAGCCTAATTTTTAAGAATTCGGATAATCGTTTATGAAACTTGAATACATTTTCTGGACATACTCTACAAGACCTTTCCAACGATACTTCAAACATGTCGATTGGACGTCTGGATAAAAACTTCCAAATCTCGTGTATATATAAGCGAGTCATTTCAGCACGCTACTGTGGATGCTTTCGTCACTCGCGCGCACTGCCGTGCGCTGTGATACATACATACATAGTACCTATGCATTCGGTGTGCTTAAATTAAAAAAAGCATCACTAAATACCGCACCAAGCATTGAACTCCAATTATTTTGGCTTTTTGGTTTCCCAAAAGCACTAATTTAGTGCAAAATGCACGACCTTGGCAACAGTGAGCTGAGCACATTAATGCTCAAACAGTGATGCCAGACCAAGTATTGAGTAAATGCGCTATGTATATTTTTCTTTTAAAGCAAATGTTCTAATTGGCGAGGGGATTGAGTTTTACTTCTTGCATAGAACACTGATACGATTCACAAACTTATCTTAGGACTTAATTAAAATAATCAACAATATTTGTAGACGAATATATTTGTGTTCGTATGAAATAGTAGCTTATTTCGGGAGGCTGGCTTTAGTAAAATCTACCATTTCCTATATTCTTTAAACCACAAGGAATTTTTTTATGAAACTTTATACGAATATTGACTTGCTAGCATCGCCATTAACATACCGTCTTTTACGTTTATTTTCCAAGAGCTCTTCAACGACTCGGCGCCAGTGAGTCTTTCGCAATCGTATGCTGCGAATGGTTCATTATACTAAAGCCAGTCTTCCGACATAAGCCACTTTTCTATACGAACACAGATATTTATACTTCCTAATAAGCTTGTAAAATGCCCAATACCCAAATCCCTCGCATGAGTTATTATCGGTAAAAAATTGGGTACGCTCAAATCTGGCATCGCTACAGCAAGTACAGCGCAGGTGAAACAGTGTTGATATTTTAAGTACAATTGTACTTTTTTCAGTACAATTAATTTTAAAATGTACAAAAGTACAATTTGCCGATTTTAAGTACAATTTCAACATCAAAAATACTTTTTGTACCAAACGCTCAAATCTCTTCTAGCACTTTGATTCTTAATCCGTTTACATTTAAGTAAATGGATATACCTATATTTCATATTTGCTACAAAACGAAATTATGAATTGTAATTTTGAATGTAAACGTGATTGTGAACAGTAATATTAGTGATGTGCGTTATGGTGATTCCGATTTCTTATCACCGGCGGGTGAAATATCCCTCATCGCTATTTGTTTTGAAAAAATCATTGGAAATGCAATTTACCTAATGGCGATCCTGCAGAAGCAGAAGTAATTGAGCAATTTGGGGGTTGAAAGTAAAAAAATGTATGTAAATTCCATGCGTTGAAATTAAAAATTTCCCTTGAGGATTTCCATTTTATTGATAGTGATCTCATTTTATGTTCATTAATATGAACGGTCCTATATAATGTATTAATGTTTTATCATCATTGTCTTCATCTTTGACAAAATTACACGGTCATTCGGTATTTATTTTATTTTTTTAAATAATTTTAATTATTTTTTTTATAAAATTGTAGCTCATTGTCAAAAAAAACCTTGCAAATAAATCCATACTTAAAAGATTGAAAAAAATCAGCAAAGTTTCATCAAATTTTCACAGTTTTTGTTCAGAATTTGTATACATGTTTTGGGTTAATATTTTTGTAGCCCATTCATTTTAGTATAATAAGGTGCAAGTTTGAAGTGTCTAAAAAATACTATCGATTTTTTGAATTTTTCTGTTTGCGGTGTTGCGCACTAGGAAATCTAATTAAAAAGCTCGAAATTTTTACGAAAGTGTGTTGATTTTTTTAATGTTGTAAAAAGATTGAACCTTGGATTTGTACGGCTTTTTTTTAAGTATAAACAGTATTTTTATAAGAAAAAAATACATAATATCTATATATAAATACGCCACAAGAAAATTTCGCAACCCCTTTTGTGAAGGCACCGTTCGCTCGATTTCAATAAAACATACACCGATTTAAGGGATATAACGTCCTCTAATCCAGAAATGTTTATCCCGATATATAGGGGGCGTGGCATCTGACATATATGCTAAAATGTGAAAACTACTATTTCTTTAAAACGAATTACGCTGTGGAACTGAAACTTAGCACAGATGCATAGAATGTAAATACCCTACTTACGGTGAAAAATGGTAGGTACTGGGAAAGTGGGCGTGGCACCGCCCATACAAACTGAAATTCTCATATCGCTTATCTCTGGAACCGCTTTTGCTGACGTGCTGAAATTTGACACAGAAACATATGTTGTCAATACCAAACTTACGGCGAAATATGGTAGATTTTGGAAAAGGGGGCGTGGAACCGCCCATACAAACTGAAATTCTCTTATCGGTCATCTCTGTAACCGCCTATGCTAACGTCCTGAAATTTGACACAGCTATTTATATATCGTACTTATGGCGAAATGTGGAAGATTTTTGAAAAGGGGGCCTGGCACCGCCCATGCAAACTGGAATTCCCATATCGCTTATCTCTGCAACCGCCTATGCGATCGTCCTGAAATTCGACACAGCAACATACGTTGACAATACCGTACTGACGACGAAATATGGTAGATTTTGGAAAGGGGGGCGTGGCACCGCCCATAGAAACTGAAATTCTCATATCGCTTATCTCTGGAACCGCTTATGCTGACGTCCTGAAATTTGACACAGCAACATATGTTGTCAATACCGTACTTGCGGACTTATTTACAGTCTGAATTGTTTGACATATTAGTCAGTGATGATCGTCTAATCTATACATACAAATACATATGCATATTTTTTATAAATGAAAATCGAGGTTCCTTTTTCGGTCTATTTTCAAAAGCTACTGATGAGGAAGCTTGGCAGAATTAGCATTAATCAATCCAGTATTAACGTTCACAATTCGATTTTAAGTTTTCCTGTAAATTCGCTATAAATTATGCTGGTGGACTTGAAAATAGTAATTCGCATAAAGGATTTTGTATTGGTGACTGGTAAAATTCAAAAGTGTATGAAAAAGGATGTCGAATTTCGACAACTGGGCGATACTAGTTAAGATAAATGGTCAAATCTTGTCAATATGTGAGTGTCGTAAAGTTTTGATAAGCACTTGAAATGCTATTAAAATGTCAAAACTTATTACCGAATCCAAAAAGATGCTTCTTTTATCCATTAATAATAACTTTGTTGATGAGGTTGTGCTAGCGCTTTTACGAAAATGCTTGTTGACGGCAATAAAATCAATAAAAGCCCGATCACATCCTCACCGCATGAGTGTTGGACACCAACTGACGGTATGCAGTTTTATAGTCGATTCGATTTTAGTATTATAAAGTGAAAGTGCAGCTGAGAATTCATGTTGATTTTTAATATTATTTTACATTTTCTTTATACAAATTGGAAAAATCTACGCGAATTGAATGTACTATCTCGATCATTTAAACATCTCGGACTCGCCCACCACTAAAAATGATTATTTAAATCTAAGGTATATATTAAATGATATTTAATATTTGCTTTAGAGATGAAATTTCGACAAATTTGTTTAAACAAAAATGTCAAGCGCATATGCAGAATGTGGAAGCGAGATTCTTCTGCTTGCGTTTCTATGTTTATATCATTTATCAGTTTAAGCACATACAATTAAATGCAAAAAAAATATTTTTAATTGTGGATCCGAAAGAAATATTTATTAGTTGCATTGAGTTACGCAAAAATAGTGCCGAAAATCAATCGATTGTGCCCGCTGCTTCCGAAAGGGCCGAAAATGGCACAATGCACACTCATTTTCCATCACTGTCACACATACAATCTCACTATTCTGTTGACTTCGTTTTCCCCTTCCGCTACACATACATATGTGCTGATTTGGGCATCCCTAGTCTAAGCCGATTGTTATTGGCCACGAATGACTAATTTAAGACTTATCTTTAGCCCGCGACTTGAATCAAAGTGTGTGAATTTCGAAAATGAAACTTTGGCTGTGGAATGCGTTAATTGTTTTAAACAGGACGATATATCAAATTAAGGGTTATTAAAATTTGGTACCTTACGTTCATTTATAATTTTTCAATAAGTCTACAAGTTTTTAAGATATTAAGATAAAACTTACAAAAACTATCATTTTTCCTTATGAATTTTCAATTATTCATGACTTCAGCAACCAAGTGAAAAATACAAAAAAGTGAGACGAGATTTATTTTAAACGTTTTAATGTTTTCGGATGTTCATATAATACTAAAAGGACCATGGACTTGGTCACGCCGATTTGATCAGTTTTCAAAATCGTGGTGAATGTAGTCAAACATGTATTGTCAAAGATTAGGAACCGTTTCATAAGTTAATAGTAGTTTCGAGCATATAATTATTTACATAATTAACATACTACAATTAGGGTGAGAAACGCCCATTTTAAGTCCATTTATGCAGTCTTGAATGTTGGCGTGGAATGGTTTCAGAAGTCACCAAAGACTAAGAGCCTCATCATGTATCTCGAAACGAACGTTCGTTTCGTCTGCCAAACGAATCGTTCGTTACTTGGTACTTTGTAATTCGTTTTCGTATGGCAACACGAAAACAGCTGATCGTTACGTTGTTTTCGTCTAGTTTGGAATTTTCTAACACGAAAAGGAGACGAGGGAGAGACGATAATCGTTAAAAACAAACGAAAGGTTATAAGTGATCGTCGAGATGGATCGTTCAGTCAAAATAAGTAAATACAGTGAAAAATTTATAAATTTCAAACAAAATAAATGTAATCAATATAACAAAAAATAACAATTTATGATTTCATCAATTAAAAACCCACAACAGTACAATTTGAGGTGCGGATTCAAGCGATGGACCAAAATCCGGATCTGGCAAGAGGAGTACCAGTGTTTGGTTCTGATAGAGCCAGGGTTCAGAAGTGATGGGACGGGATAATGGAAGAAGGTAAGCTTACACTTGGTAGCAAAAATCCTGAATATTCTAGTAACATAACCAAAAATATGATTTGTTAATTTTTCTTCAGACATGGGCTGACCTCAAAAGCTGCACCAAATGAAGATCTATATTCGTAATATAAATACGACAGGTAGGGTCCCTTTCGGCATTCACGGCTGACGGAGATCGAAAAAAACCATCGACCGCATCACTTCTATGTCGAAGGCCGCAGCGCCAAGTGGAATTTCAAGGCTTTCGGCATCACAGGCAGCAGCGTCTACCTCTGATAATTTGTCAGCGACTGACATGCCAGCACTATTTGTTGTGCGTACAGCAACGACACGCAATTCAAGACGCTACCCCTATTCGGTATCATCCCAACGTTCGTTGACGCACTACTCGCCACTCCAGAGCTCACTAATTTCAACAGTAACTACACAAAAAATCTCTCAAATGAATGGCAAAAATAGTAAATAACATTTGACTGTGATGCCCATTTTCTATAAAGTGTACCAAATAAATTAAAGATAATAAAATTCTAAAGGAAATGTATAAAAATACCTTAATATTTCTTCTAGCAACGCTGTTCTAGACGAATACAACGGAATCAACGTAAAGTCTACACGAAGGGGATCGTTCGACTTACAAAATTGTAAGCGGAGACGAATTCGCCTGCAGACGAATTGCTCATGTCCCCTATCGTTCGAGATACATGATTTGGCTGTTAATTTCTAAATAAAAAAAATGTTAACTAAATTTTTTGTAATTTTCCTATATCTTCAATTTTTTATATTGTATGCAGAAACATAAGTAAACTAATTAGTGTTTCTAGAAGTTCAGTGTTTCCATACTCATTTGCATAAACAAAATTTTTTCACGATGATGGAAAATAATGGCTTTTCTATTAGAACTACCGAAATTGCTTCTAAATTTGCGAAAATTCGCAAACTATAGCTAATATTAAAAACAGATTAGAATATTTGGAACCAACGACCTAAATTCACGCCAGCAATATTAATACTGTTCTTTACATCTTTTGACTATAGGCCATTGCAATTATCAAGAGAACAATTAAAATTTTATTGAAAAAAGATAACTTTGAGATTAACGATAAGCTAAAGGACCGCAAGAAATTATATTTGACTTTATATTTTGCGTTAACGGATTCATTATCTAATAATATGCACTAAACCTTTTTGCTGAACCCAGAATTTTTAACAAGAATTGGTCTTATTCGACTAGTGTGCTGTGGGTTACTTGGCGGTCGATGCGCGGGCTCTTACAATTAAAATAAAAGACTAATATTTTGCGAGCTTGTTGATGACTTCATGACACAATATATTTTTACAATTACCCTGGGATTTGAGAAAAATTAGATTTTCGAACCGCCCTAGTGTACACTCTCAACCAAACTCTGATGCTCTGTCGATACATCGCTCATCACTCCCGCCGGCTGAATCTAATTTGCAATCGCCTGCACAGTGGACACGAATGCAAAGAAAAGAGCCCAAAAAGAAGACTACCACTGACGTCGTATTTGGTGTAAACAAAAGCACGGATCTCGACGCAGTTGCATCCAAAAACTGGATCCATCTCTCGTCTTTCAAATCCTCTGTCAGTGCCGAAAACATCATAGCCTATGTAGCGAGAAACGCCGCAACAAGGGATGACGGAAAATCGTTCCACATTACATCACACTCCTACCCTGTCGGAAACACCAACAACGAAAACGGAAAAAAATAAGACTACCTAGCAACTTACTAACAAAAAAGATTGTGAGTTTAAAGAACTAAAGATTTACTTTCAAAACATGGCTATTCGCATTTTAAGTGCTTATCCGGAGTTTGACGTTATAATCTTTGTGGAAACGTGGCTGACTACTGACTTTTTTTATCAAGAGTTTTTTGATGCCAAAGTATATAATATCTTTCGTAATGGCCGAGATGCAATAAAAACGGGCTGCTCGCTTGGAGGGTGTGTGCTAATTGCGGTTCAACGGAGATTACGAGCTTTTCAAGTAACTTCGGAATTCGGATACCATTTCGGATCAATTGTGTATCTGCATAAGTGGTACACCTGCTTATTGCTCCTTATATCTAATTTAATGGTATATTCCGTCTAATAGCAACTACAATATTTATAAAGCACACACAGATAATATTGTTCATTTAGTTCATAACAACTTAGCTGATAATCATCTTTGTGTTTTTGGTGACTTCAACCTTCCTAACTTTTCGTGGTCTGGGAGCTTCCCTAACTTGGGTCTTACTCCAACCAATATTACAGCTGCTCAAGAGTCGTATTGTATAGATAATACCTTAACCCTCTAGTGGGCCAATTTTTGTATGAGTTGAAAAATTCAGGAATGGGTGATTTTAGCACGAGAAATCCAAAAATGATGTCCATTTCGATCTGTGACAGTAACATTTTCCTACAGGGGAGAAAAACCAAGACCGTCTGGAGACGGGCTCGCCGATATACTTTGACGTATTTTCAGCTTTCTCTTACAGAATGTTGACCTACGAACCGGCAATCCCGTCTGCATACGGTCAAACTGCAAACTGGGTTTTTATATGTCGGCGAGCCGGTCTGTAGACGGTCTGTGTTCGAAAGCAATTTTTTCCATTTCGAATGGTGACATAATTATAAAACTTATATCAAAATACTGTGTTTTTAACTACGAAACCCACTGAATTTGTTTGTATCAAAAAATGTTTCAAAAGAAAAAATTTCTTTAATTACGAAATTACTTAATAGCAAGAAATAATTAATTTTAACCAAGTCTTTCACAATCTGTGATTCAACTGCCGATTAAAATAAAATGGATTGACATAACGGATTAAAATTTACATCGTCGTAAAGGTACGCTTTTTTTCTAAAGATCGTGCTTTTCGAATATGGAAAAAAATTATTATAGGTGCACTAAATACGTGTTTAGTTAACGACCGTCTGGAGGCGGTTCAGCCTCCTAGAGGGTTAAGCCTAGATTTAACTCAAACGAATTCTTTTAAGAGCAAGCTTAATAGAATTCTTGATCTGGTTTTCACCAGTGCGAATATTAACCCCACAATTTCTCGGTGTCTTTCCCCATTCTCTCCGGCAAACAAGCATGATGTCTTGTGATCACTTCAGGTGGAATTCCATAAATACTCAGTCAGCAACTTGGAGGAAAAAGGTGGGTTCAAATATGGATGTTGTGACTTTGTTAAACTTAACTCTTGCTTGCTTGAAACTGACTGGGACGGCTTAGATCAGAGCTGTGTAAGTGTGAAATCATTTTCAATTTTAAATCAACAATTTTTTTCTATCCAGTTTTCATTACTTATTCTTCGCTTAGGATTGAGGTTTAAAATTTTTGAATTTTCCATTCTCTCAAAGCAGTTATGAATTCACACATCAACATATTCATAGCAAGATTGAAAAAACCAATGCCTAATCAAAAAAAGGTTTAACACTGAATGAGTATTGAAAAGGCTGCAATCTTTTATGTGTGTGCATTCTTTAACTCAGTACCAATCATTAGTTCAAAGCCACCCTGGTAAATAACTTTTTGATAAAAATGAAGATTTTTGACAATTGCTCAATTGTAAAAATTCAAACCGGCGTTACCCAATTTAAGTTTTTTGGTAGAGGGGATTTTATATCATATGTTTGGGATTATATATAAAACAGTTGTATTAACATTTACGTTTTAAATATAATTCATGTTTTATCTTGAAAATGTTTAAAATTTACATTAAATTAGATAACTACTTCGCATAAGCTTTACATTTAGGTTGATAAAATTTTAGTGATAATATTTTAAAAATCTTAGTGTCTTTAATAAAAAAATAGCTCATCATAAAAATTGTATCACCGTTCGGCGTCGGCGTAAGTTTGTAGGTCCCTCCCATTTGTGTGACAGCAAAGGCGCACGCTACAAATCGGAGAAATCGGTCAGAAGCTACCTGGTGGTAAATTCTGGTAAATGTGTCAAAAGATCCGATGTAGTGTGTTTGACAACCAAATTGTAAACAAAATAGAAGTGCACTCTGCTAATGCATGTTGAAAAGTAAATAATTCCTTGCTTGAGTGGATGCTAATAAGTTTTGGTTAAATTACAAAACGCTTAAAAAGGTATTAGCCGTCATTTTACGTTTAAAAACTTTAAAACTTTAACACATTACCACCCTATACTCTATATGTGGTTGACGATTGAACTAAATCGTTGTTTATTTGGGTAAGATTAAAATATATTTTACTATTCAATATTGGAGTTCGTGTGAAACAAAAATTAATAATTTATTGTTATGTATGCAAATGAGAACTACAATTCTGAGCTTATTGAGCATCTCTTAGTCAAAAACAAAGGCAATTTTGCTTGATCAAGTTTCGAATCTAAGAAGAAAATGTTTTTAACAAACAAAAGGTTAATAATAAAATTTGAAGGATTTAAGATATTGCGTATGGTAGCATGAAACGTCACAATCTTCTTAATTGTCAGGCTGTTGATATGGCTACGAAAAAGTGACAATGGAAACACATAGCTGAAGATTTCATACTTACAGTGGGATAAACTTCAAACCTCTAATATAAATTAGTTAAATTTAGTTATTATTTTTTTTTATCAATTTTAAGTTTTCGTTTGGAACAATTTTCATGAACTTATCTATTAGGAGATCTCTTTGGAAAATTACCGTACATCCGATATCTATTGAAATTTTGACATACTCACTTTTTGGAAAAAGAAGTTCAAGATACAAGTTTATGTGCAAAAAATAAATTAAACAATAAAAGTCTCCTTATATTTATGGAACTTAAAATAGAAAAATTTTTATTTCATTACCCAGACTTTATGAATAGCCTACTCTATAAGTAATAGTAGAAATTCCGAATTAGTAAGTTCAGTCAAGACGTCATTCAAAAGTTTTGAAGAAAATCACTTTTCTCTTTTGTGAAAATTTGTGACTATCTTATGCGAGTATTGTCGACAAAATGTTAGTCTATGAATGACTAAAAATTAACGAATAAATGTTTAATCGCGATTAATGATTAAAATTAATTAGGCGATCGCCGTGGTGTAGTGGTTAGAAGTGCGCATTACCATTCCGCAGGGTGAGCGTCCGAGCCCATTTCCGGCCAACAAAAAAAAGAAAATGTTTTTTGTAATAGTGGTCGGCCCCCGGCAGGAGTCGGCGTAAAACTGTAGGTCCCTTCCCCTTGTGCGACAACATCAAGGCGCATGCCACAATCGGAGGAGTACATACATAATTTGAAAGCTTACAGTATGACTGCATATAATCCGGAATAATTACGTTCCAAGACATATTATTGCTAAATTACGAAACAAAGAATCTTTAATTGGCTCTACTGAAATATATGAAATTTTTAGTTGTGTCGATATGTAAGCGCCTTTCTATTATTATTAGTAATCATCAACACAATTTCAAATTACATAAACCCAGTCACAGCCCTTTTTTGTATTCAACGCTTCCAGAAATCACATAATACATAAAATAAATAAAAGCTGTTTTGATTAATATTACATAAACTGGAAACTGTTAAAAATAAGTGCGCTTGAGTACATAGATTAGAACCCATTTAGTTCCTAAAATGTCTGTTTGCAACACATAACAATAAAAATGCACATCAAATAGCTAAGAATGATTAAGGAAATCGATTCAGACATGCCTGTTTAACTGGCCGTGCGTTCTCAAAACAAACACATGTTAATTAAGGGGCTATTCAAGTATTATGTAACCAGTGGGACGCGGGGGTCTTGGTTTGCTTATTTTTAATGACAAGGGGCAACATTTCTTCAAATAAGTAAAACATTAATTACATACGCACAAATTTTGCCTGCAATTTCGATCATAATTGAACACTGCACTTCACTATCGTTTCGAATTTTCGAAAGCGTTTTTTAAGCTATTTATGGGTTTAACACTTCTTGTGGGCACTTGATATTGTAAAAAAAATATGCGCAATTCGATCCCTAACTACATTTTTTTGTAAAGAACGCCCGTTTGCTTTAAATTTGAAAAATACAATTATTTTTTTATTTTGTATACATCTGTCATTTGTTACAAATGAAGAAAAGTCCAAGAGTTGCCAAGTATAAATATCTTTATATCTATTTATTAAAATAATAATTTACAATAATAATTTATTTAATTAATACTTTATTAAAATACAAATTTGAAGTGCAAATACATTTGTAAAACTGTTTATCACAAAATGTTATTAATTGTTTGCAAGCATACTATAGTTTTCATGCATTTTGAGAATAAATAATCTAATATGTGTACATATATATCGTCGTTTAAAGTACAAAACCGCGTATCGTCATTCTTCAAAACCGTGTGACTGACATTGGCTGCCAAAAATTGGATTTGCTCACAAAAGCTCTTGGCTCAATTCTTATCCATTCGTCCTGAAATATACTAGCCAGAAATACGTTTGCTTTATAAAAAAGATAACCATTTTGAAATATGGGTGACTTTACTCTCTAGAAAATAATTTATGCAATTACGCGGTTTTGCATTTTCTTGATACGCGGTTTTGTACTTTAAACGACGATATGTATAGCATGTACTTACGGCGGCCGCCGTAGCAGAGTGATTACATGTGCGTACTTCCACTCCATAGGACCATGGTTAAATACCTGGTCAGATCATAACCCAAAATAGCAGTCGTCCTTCGGCACGCAATGGCAAACCTTCGAGTATATTTCTGCCTTGAAAACTCTTCTTATAAAATCAGAACTCATGCCTCAAGTTTGAGCAGAAGTTCGGCCAAACACTTAGAAAAAATATTTTAGCACCAAATATTTATTTGTTTACTTATTTTGAGGGAGATGGCAATCTTCTGGTTTCACATTTTGAGTACAAAAATTTCAACCCTGATACAACAAATAGTATTAGTACTGAATGATATTGACAGATTGCATTCCCATAAACGTCCAATCATACATGATTGAGTTCTTTTTTTGCATTCACATTCTCTATGTGAATGGGTGTCAACCATTCCATAACACACTACATATTTTGTGTTTACAATTTGTAACCAATCTCAAGAGTGGTTGTTAAATTTTTTAAATCAAACAATCACATTTTTGAAACGAAAAAAATGAGAATGCACACTCAATTGATTCAATCATTACACAGCTCTGGCTTAGATGTTGCAAGCTGTTTTAAATATCGAGTAAACGAAATTTGTCTTAAAAATATTCCAATAATGAGAAAAAGCCCTACAAACTCCCGTGGTACAATTATGAACTAAAACAAGTAAGAAAGTCTAAGTTCGGGCGGAGCCGAACATTAAATACCCGGCGCAAGTATTAAATATATGTTTTTTAACCTTTCCGAAACCTTCCGCTAGATGGTAAGCCAGGGTGTATCAATTTTGAGTAAATAAGCGTACTTCAATTTCAAAATATTGAAGTTTCAAGCATTTCTGAAATTTACCGTTATATGAGAAGCGGCCGTTATTTTAGTCCGATTTCAATAATTTTCAAGGTTTTGCTTATATGTGGCAAGCACAACAACCACACCGAGTTTGGTACAAATTGGTAGAACGGTTACCGATATACTTATATGTGATCATAAGTGGGCGGTGCCACGCCCATTTTCCAAAATTTTAGCATAAACGTATTTCTTGGTAAAGAATTGTTGCAAGCATCAATTTTGAATAAATTAGCTTTAATATTTACTGATTTATCGAAGATTTTGTATTTCTCTAAATTACCGTTATATGGGATGTGGGCGTGGTTATTCTCCGATTTTCAAAATATTCAGCCATTTCGTATGTTATATCAAGGCCAACAACTGTGAGGAGCTTGGAAGAAATTGGTGCAGCGGTTTCCAAGATATGCACATGTAACCATAAGTGGGCGTGGCTACGCCCATTTTCCAAAAATGTATAATATTCTTATTTTTCGTCTAAAAGTTATTGTAAATAACAATTTTGAGTGAATTATCTTCAGTAGTTACTAAAATATCGCAGTTTTCGTATTTCCGAAAATTACCGTTATATGGGATGTGGGTGTGGTTATTGTCCGATTTTTAAAATTTTCGGTCATTTAGTATGCTGTATCAAGGCCAACGACTGTGCCAAGTTTGGAAGAAATTGGTGCAGCGGTTACCAAGATACACACATGTAACCATAAGTGGGCGTGGCTATGCCCATTTTCCAAAAATTTATAATATTCTTATTTTTCGTCTAAAAGTTATTGTAAATATCAATTTTGAGTGAATTATCTTCAGTAGTTACTAAAATATCGCAGTTTTCGTATTTCTGGAAATTACCGTTATATGGGAAGTGGGCGTGGCTAAAGTCCGATTTCGCCCATTTTCAATACCAACCTACCTTGGATTAAGGGAAACCTACACACCAAATTTCGTTGAGATATCTCAATTTTTGCTCGAGTTATGGTGTACACGGACGGACGAACAGACGGACAGACGGACGGACAGACAGACATGGCTCAATCGATTTCTTTTTTCATCCTGATCATTTATGTATACAATTGTCTATATCTATCTCGATTCGTTTTGGCTGTTACAAACAACCGTTATGTGAACAAAATTAATATACCTTTGTGCACAAGTGCGCTCGGGTATAAAAAACTTAAGAACCAACGTAATAAGTTTTTTAATAAGTTCAAAAAAACTAAGGTAGTCTCATTTTATAAGGTATCCGCAACTGTTGAAAAAATTCAACTGCCTAAATAGGTTCATTTATAGAAACTATATTTTCTGTGTAGAATCGAACATTAAATCAAATCCAAAAACTCCAGCGTAAGTGTTCCTTCGGCGGTTTGTCTTGGGGGAAAAACTTGCTAGCTCACCTTTAGAAGTTGCCAATTTATATGCCGAGTTTTTCAAATCGAACTTTTCTAATGACGACGTTAGCGACCCGTGCTACTCTTCTCACAATAACCAACCTTCATCACTAAACTTTGGCTCCTTAAGTCTTACCTCATATGACATAATTCGGGGCATTAATTCTTTAAATTAATTCTTTTAAGTCAGCCGTCGTTGCGTGCGGACGTGTTTTTTATCGCTCTCGGATCTCGAATATTTGCTAATGAGTTCCATAACTTTATTAGTGTCAAAAAGATTACTAAAACTTAATGAAGCTTTGTCTATGTTCGTGCATAATTTTTGAGACAGTGACTCTTGTATATTATAAACAAATAACGAAAAGAGACGTTCCTATTAAAAATGCCTTGCTGCTGTAACCATAAAGTTGAGCGTTCGCAACCAAAAATCCAGTGCGCAAAGTGCAATGAACTATTTCATTTGGAATGTGTGAATATTTTGCCGGCAGACGCTGAGTTTCTGCTTAACTCAGAAAGGCCTTTTCTGTGCAAAGTGTGTGCTGATGCTCGGCGATATTCTATTCGCTCCCCGCCTCCTCCTGTTATTCTTAACGAGAGTGGTGTTGCTACTAATGCCATTGCTTTGGATTCCTCTAGCAAAGAAATCGGTGCCCATCATAATAACAACCTCCCACAGCAACACAAAGTTCCTAAAAGTGCCTTGCCTAACCAGCTAACTAGTACAGCAATAAGTGATACCACTAGTGAGTCCAACAACAAGCAGCAGGTATCATTGGTTTCGATTTTCAATGCAATCGTCTCTCTACGTGCTGAGAATGCTCGTATGCATAATCTCATTTCAACTCTTCATGAAAATAATAATAAATTAACAAACAAGGCGGACAGCATGCATTCGGATCTCTTACATATGCAGCGTAGCCTTCGGGAAAAAGATGATGCTATAAAATCACTCACAATGGAAATCAAAGATCTACGTGCTACGGTTAGTGCTGCTTTTGTGAAGGTACGTAGCCAAAAAGAAGCGAATTACGAAAATGGTGCACTTATGGATGTTAGTACCACTAACAATTCTGCGATCATGTCGCGCATGGAAGCCAAAACTAAGGCTAAATCCTCTGTAGTTGCTAATAATGCCCTCGCTGTCTCTACTGTTGTCTCTGGTGCTTCTGATAAAAGGTTCATTCCTTATCTTTTTGGACTAAAATCTGAAAAGTGTCAAAATGCCAGAGCGTAAGCAAAATGCGCTCACTAAAAGAGAATAACAGGAAAAGTAAAGGAACGCAAAAAACCAAATTTTTAGTCCAAAGAATGGCAACAACAAAACTAACGTCAAAAAAGAACAGAAATGTATGTACAAAACACATTCACACAAGCACAAGCACAATAAACACTTACTATATCAATTATTTTTTGCCTTCTTCCAATTTCAATTCATTTCTTTTACTTTTTAGATTATTCTCACTTTTAGCGTATTCTTTAATTTCCGTTAATTTAAATTCAGTTGAGTGTGACACTTTTCAGGATTTTGCCAGAAAAAATTCTTCTGACTAAAGTTGCGTTTTTTTACTCATTTCCAGTAAAATCCAGTAAAAGTTTTTACGAATTTTCATGTTTTGGCGTTTTCGTACGCAAAAACTTGCAAAGTAGGGGAAATTGAGAGAGCGAAAAATGACAGCTGAAGTTGCAAGTTTTTACTGGATTTTACTGGATAAATTTTTACTTGTAAGAATTTGCCAGTACGAAAAACAGCTGATCGCACGTTGCTGGATGAAATTTAAACTAATAAGGAAACTGTTTGTGGCTTTTTATTGTTGAATTTCACAAAATAAACCTATTTAAATACAAAATATATTGTTTTATAAGGAATTTGC
>NW_023458559.1:9454770-9463805 GCF_013731165.1 Rhagoletis pomonella
GAAGCTCCCTCTCTTTCTGCCGTGACCCAAGGCTCCACTCGGATTGGTTACCGCATCTCGCACATGGGTTGCTCACATTGCCCAGAGTGCGCGAACGAGGACGCAAGAGTCGGGATTGAGTATAGCCATGCAACTGTAACTGCATACCCAGCGCAACGACTATACCCCATTGCACTCCGCTTGGTTAGGTTATTTAATATCGATGGGCTTTATATCCCAAAAAAAGCGAAATAAAGCCGATGGGCGTTATTTCCATTTCGAAGGGGAAATAGCGCCCACTAATAAAAGGCCATAAAGCCAGCGGGCTTTATTTCCTTTGCAAAGAGCAATAATTCCTGCGGGCTTTATTTCCCAAAGAAAAAGAAATAACGCCCGCTTGTTCTATTTCATAAAAAAGGAAATAAAGCCCGTGAGTAGTATGTTCTCTGGCTTTATTTTACTGAAACTTTGCAATTATGTATATAGGCATATATTTGAATAAAATGGAACGTATTTTAAACAAATTGCTCTCTATTTTTGCATACAGTGTAGTTCTGCATTAAATTCCCTTCTGCCGTATACGCATAAAATCTAACGGTATTTTTGATAAAAACTGATAAGCAAATTATTTTGGAAATTAAAGGTAAATTATTACTGTTTTTAGCCTTCAATGCGATGCGCATATTTGTTCTAAGCGTCTTCGATTTTTCTGTGGTGGCGGGCAAACGCGGACGGCCTCGCCATTACGCCGGAAAATTTATTTGTTTATATACTTATATTATTTAAATGCTCTATAATAGGGATGCCCACCCTCGCTAGGGCAGGCACCTTGCCGTTGGTGCGGGGGCTTAGCTGAACCTCTATTCAGCCCTTCCCTGGATTGGGGTAACGCAGACGCTTTCAGCTTCTCCCTCCTTCCAGCTTAGGGCTGCGGACCAAGAACTGCCACCTCCTAATCCAGGGTGAAACGCGACACCGTGCCCATTGGACGGTTTGCAGCCAAGAGGGAAAACCGGCTGTATTTTAACGGCGCCTTCTCGACACCGGCCGCCTCGAGGAGTAACGGTGACCTTACTGCGGCAAGGGGCGCTGTCGTGGCGGACGAATGAGATCCCCAACAACTATTTAGACTGCTACGCCTGGCTGGTCAGGCATGCGGTCGTACGAACAAGATGAATACAACTAAAAATCAACAACAAAACCAACAAAAACAAAATCAAGCAACAAATAGGCAACAACAACATGCTAACAACAACAGCAACAACAAGACTAGGAACACAAACAGCACAAAAGCTCAAGAAAAGGTACAGGAGAAATCTAAAGGTACTAAGCAAGAGGAACGGAGGAAGAGATTCCTAGAGGGCCTCTCCGATGCTGAAGCGGCACTCTTTTTAGAGCACGCGCGGGAGGACGATGAACCCTCTACGAGCAGCGGCATCTTCTACGAGAGGGCGTTGAGACCACGAGCGGTAGTGGGAGAAGGAGGTACCACAGCGAGTCCTCGCGCGGGCAAACCAGGTCCCCTAGTCAGTCCGGATAGACGACCTCGCGCGACTCCTTGAAGAACGAGAAGGGACGCCACTTGGATAGAAGGGCGAATCCACCAACTCTTCCTCCCGCACGGAAACCCGGTTCGCTGACCGACCCCAGGAGGTTGGGGATTAGTGGCTCCCGTCGAGGCACTATGTGAGGTACATAGAACAAGGCAAGACTCCCGAGGTAGCTAGGGAGCTAGCTCTCGCTAGATCGGCCCCACAAGGGTCGAGTAAGCGGGACTCTGAGCGCTACAACAGTACGACCGCACCCGCGAATGAGCCGAAGAGCGGGCATCAGCAGCAGACCAGGCAGTATGGCTTTCGCGAACAGACCGCACTCGCCGCTGGGCGGAAGAGCGGGCATGCCAGCGAGGGTCATAAACCGGCGCCCGCTGAGAAGCGGAGTGACGGACAGCACCTTGCTACTGGTGGTAGGCACGACAGGCACACTGGCGAGACCGCACCCGCTTACAAGCGGAAGAGCGGGCATAGTCGCTATGATGAGAGGCACAGAAACCAGGACAACAAGATGGAGGGCTCCGGTGAGACCGCACCCGCGAAGCGGAAGAGCGGGCAGTTAACATCGAACACTCCGGCCCCAAAGAAGCAGCGGGAGTATCCATCCCCTCCAACATCGAGACCCGGGGGTAAGCATCTGCAGCCAGCGGCTTCTCAGGGTGGAGTAGGGCAAACGCCTAGCTACTCTGATGTACTAAGGGGCATAAAGGTTGCGGTGCTGCCTTGTAACTACCCTGCGGAGGCGCTGAGTCCGGAAGAGCTAACTGCCCTACAGGATGGCATAATGGACGAGGTGTTCAAAGGGTGGACGCATCCGCTTGCTTTCTGCGGGGTGTACTTCCGTCCAGGCATGCTCCTGGTAGATTGCAAAGATGAGGGCACGGCTAAATGGCTAGAGGAGGTCTCACCGAAATTAGGTAGCTGGAAGGGGGCCCTGCTGGGCGTGAAACGGGGAGATGATATCCCACCCATGCACAACATGACCATCTTTCTGCCGAGAAGTGCTGACAAATCGTCAGACTATGCGTTAGGGCTGCTAAGGGCGCAAAACGGGGGGCTCAACACCCCAGCGTGGCGCGTAATCTCAAGCAGCATAGAGGACAACGGCCTGCGTTTGAACGTCGGCATTGATGAGGACTCTTTTAGCAATGTCCGAAGGGCGGGGTACAAGCTGAACTACAGGTTCAGTTTTGTCACCATGCGGCCTTGGCGACCGAAAGCTGTGGAAGAGAAGTAGTGAGGCGACACAGCTGCTCTTATACAGGGGCAAGTTCCCTCTACACAGGAGCTGCCCAAGGGTATTGATTTGAGGAGGCTAGAGCTTGACAGGGGAAGCGAGAGCGAACTAAGGCTCTCGGACCTGGATGAGCAATTATGAGGCACCCACCGCCCTTGTCAGTAGTACAGATCAACCTGCACCACGCGGTTGCGGCTTCGGCTGTAATTGTGAGCAGGTTTTCTACGGACGATCTGGGCATAGTACTGATTCAGGAGCCGTGGACATACAGGGCCCAGGTAAGGGGCCTCAAAGGAACACATAGTAAGGTAATATGGGACCTCTCCATTGAGAGGCCTAGAGCATGTGTAATGGTCAGGAATGATATCGATTTTTTCTGCATTACAGAGTTTTTAAGCCAGGATCTGGTAGCAGTACAAGCGACGCTTTGGGTGGAAGGAAGACCCAGGGACATAGTGTTTGCTGCCGCATACTTTCCGGGGGATAACCACAGCAATTCCCCTGCAGATGTACAAGACCTGGTGGAGCATTGCAGACGAGCCCGACTTCCTTTGATCCTCGGTTCCGATGCGAATGCCCACCACGTTGAGTGGGGCAGCACCGACATCAACAAACGGGGTGAGTCCTTACTTGAGTACATTCTAAGTGAAGATCTGTATATAAACAATGTTGGGCAATGTCCAACATTTGTCACTAGAGTCAGGCAGGAAGTCCTTGACCTGACTCTCAGCAACGATCTGGGTAATAATCTGATTGGACAATGGTGGGTGTCTTCGGAACCCTCCTTGTCCGACCACAGGATTATCCGTTTCTTGCTGGGAGTGCAGGCCAGGGCAGGGATTCCGAAGAGGAACCCCAGGAACACCAACTGGGAAAAGTATAGGAAATTACTAGATTTTAACCTACCCGGGTTAGAAAGGGACCACAAAAAAGGCGGCTGTATGGCATTAGAGCATAAAGTTAACAGGCTAACAGATATAATGACTGATGCCTTTAACTATAGCTGCCCCGAGACTCAACCAAGGGGGAAAGGGAAAACTGTGTGGTGGTCTCGGGAACCCTCATCCATCCGGAAAGACACGCGAAGGCTGTTCAATAGGGCTAAGCGCACAGGATGCTGGGCAGAGTATGCGGCTAGTCTAACAAAGTACAGCAAAGAGATTAGGAAGGCGAAAAGGGAAAGTTTCAGAACCTTCTGTGAAGGTATTTCGAATACCCCGGCCGTTGCGAGGTTACATAAGGCTATAGCCAAAGGAACTATTGAATCGGAGCTTGCGCTTAAGCTCTCAGATGGCACCTACACCAACAGTAGGGAGGAGAGGGCCACCGCCCTGATGCTAGCACACTTCCCGGAGGCCTCTAATCTGATGGTGGAGCTGGAGATCCGGCGAACTAGGCCGCGACCATCTGATTGGGGACTGGCGAGAGGTATTTTCACTCAGTCTTCAGTCGGATGGGCGCTAGGCTCGTTTGAGCGCTACAAGGCTCCGGGGGTAGATGGCATCCAGCCAATGATGTTACAGCAGGGCGGTGAGAGTGTAATACCGCATCTCGTGGACATAATGAGAAGCAGTCTTGCAGAAGCGTATGTGCCACAGACGTGGCGCATGGCGCGAGTAATCGTCATCCCGAAAGTGGGTAAAAGGGACTACTCGCTAGCCAAGTCGTTCAGACCAATAAGCTTAACCTCCTTTGTGTTAAAAGCAATGGAGAAGATTATAGATAACCACATTAGATCAACCATTCTGAGGGATATACCCCTGCACTCCAGTCGGCATGCATACAGGGCTGGAAGGTCCACGGACACAGCCTTGTACCAACTAACAACCGAGATTCAGGGGGCCCTCGAATGCGGTGAATCAGAGCTCTGCGCCTTTCTCGATATAGAGGGCGCGTTTGACAACACGTCACACTCTGGAGTGCGCAGGGCATTGGAGAGGAGAAACGTGCAGCCAGCGATCTGCAATTAGGTGGATGCGCTCCTGCGTACAAGGATAGCTGAAACCGAGGTAGGGGACAGCGTGGTACAATTTCAGACAACAAAGGGTTGCCCGCAGGGAGGGGTCTTATCACCCCTTCTGTGGAGCCTAGTGGTGGATGAACCTCTTCAACTTCTCTCTGACAATGGTATCCGCTGCCAAGGCTATGCGGATGATATAGTGATAATTGCCAGAGGGAAGTTCGAGAGCACCCTCTGCGACATTCAAGAGGCTTAGGAATCACGAAGGCATGGTGCAACAAGTTAGGACTTAGCATAAATCCTGCCAAAACCGCCGTTATTCCTTTTACTAGGAAAAGAGCCCTTCCGGGCATGAGGAACATAACCTTGGAGGGGGTCGCGGTTAGCGTCGCCAGCGAAGTGAAGTATCTGGGACTAATCCTAGACACCAAACTTCTATGGAAGAAACATGTGGACGCGATCACCTCCAGGGCCACGAAAGCGTTAATGGTGTGTAAGCATCTGGCGGGAAAATCCTGGGGTTGTTCGCCCAGGATCCTGGGATGGCTTTACATCATGATAGTACAGCCAATGATCACCTATGGGGCGGTAGCCTGGGTTTCAAGAACTACTCTAGCCACGGTAAGACAATCGCTCACCAAGCTACAGTGACTGGCATGTGTTTGTATAACAGGAGCGATGCGCACATGTCCGATGACAGCGCTGGAAGTAGTCCTTGAACTTGAGCCTCTTCATATAACCATAGAGCAGGCAGCCAGAAGAACTCTGCTTAACATTGCGAGAGAGGGATTTGGAAAAGGTAAAGTCATTTCCTCTAGGAGTATGGAGAAGCTAGGGTCCTCGCTCCCACTAGCCCTGCTACCTAGAGATGACATAGGAAAGACCATAGTCTTTGAGAAGAGATTCAAAATAGAGCTCTGCAGTAAGGCGACCTGGAGTGTCTCCGATTTCGAGGCATTACTTCAGGGTTGCACTCTGCACTGGTACACGGATGGCTCGAAGACCCCAGAAGGAATAGGTGCTGGAACTGTGGGACCCAGGGCCAGGATAGGATAGGAGTGGGTCCCAACACTCTAAAGGAGGAGCTTAGGAGAGAGAGGATCACTATGAGGGATCTAAACTGGCAAAGTTCGTCAGGAATGCGTCAGGCAAAGAGTTTACTGGGAGGCTATAACAGAAGGAGATTCCAAAGCTTAATTGACCTCCGAAAAGGGCAGCTTAGAATCATAACAGGTATCCTCACAGGACACTGCAGGCTGAGAGGACATCTACATAAGCTGGGGATATGGTCGAGTGACCTGTGTCGGTTTTGCGACACTACCAGCGAGACACCTCTTCACATCCTCACCGAATGTGATGCAGTCTGCAGAAGGCGTGAGAGAAGTTTAGGCTCAATGTGGCCACAGCTTAGGCACATTAACTCCCTATCTCCTAAGGCACTGTTAAATTTTCTCAGGGCATCAGGTTTCGAGGAGGTATTGTGAAGAGTGGAGGGCACAATAGACCAATAGGTCGCGGTGCAAACCTCATTTTATTATCTATCTATCTATCTATAGGGATGCCCAAGTCAGCACATATGTGTCGCGGGCGACAGCGCGTGTAAAGCTTTGCACAGCGGTGCTGGGCAAGCGCGGAAGCAAAAAGCTATCGGAAGGGGAAAACGAAGCCAACAGAATAGTGAGATTGTATGTGTGACAGTGATGGAAAATGAGTGTGCATTGTGCCATTTACGGCCCTTTCGAAAGCAGCCGGCACCTTCAGCACAATCGATTGATTTTCGGCACTATTTTTGCGTAACTCAATGCAACTAATAAATATTTCTTTCGGATCCGCAATTAAAAATATTTTTTTTACATTTAATCGTATGTGCTTAAACGGATACTAAATGACATAAACATCGAAGCTCAAGCAGAAGGATCTCGCTTCCATATTCTGCATATGCGCTTAACATTTTTGTTTAAACAAATTTGTCGAAATTTCATCTCTAAAGCAAATATTAAATATCATTTAATATATACTTTAGAATTAAATAATCATTTTTAGTGGTGGGCGAGTGCGAGATGTTTAAATGATCGAGATAGTATATTCACGTAGATTCGTATTCGCGTAGATTTTTGAGAACTTTTTTCGTTGAAGGTGTTGTACTTTTTTCCATACTGAAATTTGTGTACATCATTTATCATTGTCTAAGAAAAACTATAAAATAAAGCTTAATTTAAAATATTAGAAAAAAAACAAAAACGCTACACGCGCATTCATCCATATAACATAAAATGCGAAAGTTCGTTATATGGAAGAAAGTGCGCAACACCGCAAACAGAAAATTTCAAAAAATCAATGGTATTTTCCAGGCACTTCAAACTTGCACCTTATTATACTAGAATGAAAGGGCTACAAAAATGTTAACCCAAAACATGTCTACAAATTCTGAACAAAAACTATGAAAATTTGATGAAACTTTGTTGATTTTTTCATTCTTTCAAGTTTCGATTTAATTGCAAGGTTTTTGTTTGATAATGAGCTACAACTTTATAAAAAAAAAATAATTAAAATTATTTAAAAAAACAAGTAAGAAAGTCTAAGTTCGGGCGGAGCCGAACATTAAATACCCGGCGCAAGTATTAAATGTATGTTTTTTCATCTTTCCGAAACCTTCGGCTAGATGGTAAGCCGGGGTGTATCAATTTTGAGTAAATTGACGTCCTTCAATTTCGAAATATTGAAGTTTCAAGCATTTCTGAAATTTACCGTTATATGGGAGCGGCCGTTATTTTAGTCCGATTTCAATAATTTTCAAGGTTTTGCTTATATTTGGCAAGCACAATAACCACACCGAGTTTGGTACTAATTGGTAGAACGGTTAACGATATACATATATGTGATCATAAGTGGGCGGTGCCACGCCCTTTTTCCAAAATTTTACCATAACCGTATTTCTTGGTAAAGAATTGTTGCAAGCATCAATTTTGAATAAATTAGCTTCAATATTTACTGATTTATCGAAGATTTTGTATTTCTCTAAATTACCGTTATATGGGATGTGGGCGTGGTTATTGTCCGATTTTTTAAATTTTCGGCCATTTAGTATGCTGTATCAAGGCCAACAACTGTGAGGAGCTTGGAAGAAATTGGTGCAGCGGTTACCAAGATATACACATGTAACCATAAGTGGGCGTGGCTACGCCCATTTTCCGAAAATTTATAATATTCTTATTTTTCGTCTTTAAATTGTTGTAAATATCAATTTTGAGTGAATAATCTTCAGTAGTTACTAAAATATCGCAGTTTTCGTATTTCCGAAAATTACCGTTATATGGGATGTGGGTGTGGTTATTGTCCAATTTTTAAAATTTTCGGCCATTTAGTATGCTGTATCAAGGCCAACAACTGCGCCAAGTTTGGAAGAAATCTGTGCAACGGTTACCAAGATATACACATGTAACCATAAGTGGGCGTGGCTACGCCCATTTTCCAAAAATTATAATATTCTTATTTTTCGTCTGAAAATTATTACAAATATCAATTTTGAGTGAATTATCTTCAGTAGTTACTAAACTATCGCAGTTTTCGTATTTCTGGAAATTACCGTTATATGGGAAGTGGGCGTGGTTACTGTCCGATTTCGCCCATTTTCAATACCAACCTACCTTGGATTAACAGAAACCTACATCCCAAATTTCGTTGAGATATCTCAATTTTTGCTCGAGTTATCGTGTACACGGACGGAGGGACAGACGGACAGGCGGACAGACGGACGGACAGACAGACATGGCTTAATCGATTTCTCTATTCATACTGAGCATATATGTATACATTTGTCTATATCTATCTCGATTCGTTTTGGCTGTTACAAACAACCGTTATGTGAACACAATTAAAATAAATACCGGCTGACCGTGTAATTTTGTCAAAGGTCGAATACAATGATGATAAAACATTAATACACTATATAGGTCAGTTCATATTAATGAATATAAAATGAGATCACTATCGATAAAATGGAAATCCTCAAGGGAAATTTATAATTTCAACGCATGGAATTTACATACATTTTTTTACTTTCAACCCCCGAATTGCTTAATTACTTCTATTTCTGCAGGATAAATTGCATTTTCCGGTGATAAGAAATCGGAATCACCATAACGCACATCACTAATATTACTGTTCACAATCACGTTTACATTCAAAATTGCAATTCATAATTTCGTTTTGTAGCAAATATGAAATATAGGTATATCCATTTACTTAAATGTAAACGGATTAAGAATCAAAGTGCTAGAAGAGATTTGAGCGTTTGGTACAAAAA
>NW_023458559.1:9463815-9468281 GCF_013731165.1 Rhagoletis pomonella
GTACTGAAAAAAGTACAATTGTACTTAAAATATCAACACTGTTTCACTGGCGCTGTACTTGCTGCAGCGATGCCAGATTTGAGCGTACCCAATTTTTTACCGATAATAACTCATGCGAGGGATTTGGGTATTGGGCATTTTACAAGCTTATTAGGAAGTATAAATATCTGTGTTCGTATAGAAAAGTGGCTTATGTCGGAACACTGGCTTTAGTATAATGAACCATTCGCAGCATACGATTGCGAAAGACTCACTGGCGCCGAGTCGTTGAAGAACTCTTGGAAAATAAACGTAAAAGACGGTAATGTTAATGGCGATGCTAGCAAGTCAATATTCGTATAAAGTTTCATAAAAAAATTCCTTGTGGTTAAAAGAATATAGGAAATGGTACATTTTACTAAAGCCAGCCTCCCGACATAAGATACTATTTCATACGAACACAAATATATTCGTTACAAATAATGTTGATTATTTTAATTAAGTCCTAAGATAAGTTTGTGAATCTTATCAGTGTTCTATGTAAAAACCAAAAATCAATCCCCTCACCAATTAGAACTTTTGCATTAAAAGAAAAATATACATAGCGCATTTACTCAATACTTGGTCTGGCATCACTGTTTGAGCATTGATGTGCTCAGGTCATTGTTGCCAAGGTCGTGCATTTTGCACTAAATTTAGTGCTTTTGGGAAACCAAAAAGCCGAAATAATTGGAGTTCAATGCTTGGTGCGGTATTTAGTGATGCTTTTTTAATTTAAGCACACCGAATGCATAGGTACATATGTATGTATGTATACACTATACACTAATATTCTACATTAAGATTCATTCATTCACTGAATAAAATGTGAGGAATAGGTAAATTAAATATGTTTTCCCTTGTTATAAATGTATTGAAATTAATTTATTAATAAAAACGTGAGGAAATGGATATGTATATACACTTTTTATTGAATCAAAAAAATTATTAAACATGATAATAAAAACTTGGCGCTTTTGTTTTGGAAAAATTTGGCTTTTTCTGGTGGCCTGATGCCACACTGGCTCAGTTGTCGCAAAAGTACACATCCCTACATGCATTTTTACTTGAAAATAAGTGTGTAGTGGTTAATATGTATACGATGCCATCTGCGTACAGCTCACTTCACCTCGCCTAGCACGCTCGCGTGCTCGCAGTTTGCCCGCGACCTCGACTGCGTGTACTCTATACGAACGCACGATGAGGAGTTGGGGTAGATTGTGTACCCACGCCGCAGAACTAGGGATGCAAACGATGCATCGATGTTTCTGAAACATCGATAACATCGGCCAAAAAACCGATGTTTACCATCGATATTTGAAAATTACTCAACATCGTAAAATTGGCGATATATCGATGTCAATTTTAACGATGTTTTAAACATCGACTTTAGTTTCGGTTCAAAATTGCCATTGCGTTCACATCTTTATGTTATATTCTTTGGGCTCTGTCACACGGTCAGTATTTATTGACGTGATCCAAGTATCGCGATATTTATTGACGGTGTAGTATGCAGTATTGATGGATCGTGATCCATCGCAAAATTTCTAAAAATTTTGAAATCTGGATCGCGGATCGCAATACCGTCAATAAATATTGAACGTGTAGCACTTTCAAAACGCGATCTATACATTTCTTCAGTACATCTTTTACTCTCATAATGTAAACATCGGCTCTGCCTTCACTCTCGGGGCTTAAAATCTTTCAAAACAAATTGAACAAGTCTTAAAATAATTGTGGAATGCGTTATCTGTAAATTATACGTACAAAATAAAAATATTTTCTTGCAAATACTGACGCGATAAATATTGAACATGTAGCATTCGTGCGCGATCCATCAATCCATCAATATGGATCGCGATCCAAATATCGTGATAATTACTGACCGTGGGACAGACCCCTTTGGGTAAGTGTATTATGGGTGATGGCAGCCCTGCACTTAATAAAAGCAATTGGCAATGTTGAACATAGGCGATTTCCATGACGATCACTGCATTTCAGGATTTGCAGGTTTTACAGGTAAAGCGGTTTTCGCCATTAATAAACCTTATGGAAGGTGGCGTATGTTAACCGCTTCCTGTAAAAACCTGCAAATCATGAAGTACCTGCAACATACTTATTAAAAAGAGAAACATCGGAATATATCGATGTATCGATAGTTTTAGGGCGATTTTTTTCGGCATCGATGTTAGTGTTTACGATACATCGAAATATCGATGTATCGATGTTGGCACTGAAAATTTGCATCCCTACGCAGAAGCACTGTGGTGATGTGGATGACGCACGGTTGTTTTAACTGAGAAGGCGACTGAAAATTTTCGCAAGCAATAAAAATGAGTAAAGGGCAGAATAACATAAATCAGCCGTGGTCGAGTGGTTTGTGTGACATCAATCATGTTAAACTTTGCGCAGACTGCTTTGCAGATCACAGTAGGCGTACTAATCTATTTAAATGGCAATACAAGCATTTTGTGTCCAATTTTCCACCAAATTATTCGGCAATCGACGAAAGTATTTATTTTACTTTTTTACCTTTTGATTAAATATATGCATTTTGAAAGTTGTTCATTTCAATTTCTTCGTATAATAAAGGAAAACAAATATTTAGTTCAATGTTATCATATCAGTTAGTTTTTATTTAGAACAGGGGGTTTTGGATGTACATATTATAAAGTGGAGACAAGAGCCACAATAAAGATGAAACAACGCCCGCGGGCTTTATTTCATTTTTTAGGAAATGTTGTTACCCACTTTTTACTCTCACTTCAGAGAGTAATTTTGCTGTTTGACATTTTTACAGGATTTTACATGAAAAATATTGGATCAGAGCTAGTATATATGTAAGTGCATGCGGTAAAAATACACACATATTTATTTTAGAATAATTGTGGCCTGGAACTTGGCTATTCAGCATTTGGTTGCTGTCGTAACATCTGTGCCATGTGAGTTACTTTTTTCAAAGGTGATGTCAAAGTCTCGTAATCGTTTGTCCCGCAAGTTTATGCAAGTTCAAGTTTTTTTAAACACCATTCCAAACCAAAAATTTTTTGGTAAACGATAATTTTTCCAATTACACAATTAAGAATATTTTTATTGGAATGTTGTATTTAATTCTTGTTCTGTATCAATAACCTACACACACCCCGCGACAAAAGATAGCACATCAATATTTTTACCAGTTTTGACTACTTTTCTTTTGATGTTTTGAAGGTTCATTATTTTTATATAGATGTATAGGTCTTTATCTAACAAACACCATATAAATATAAATTTCAGACTTTGTGCAAAAATTATAAAAATTACACAAACTTTTCATCCCAATTCCATGCATTTTAATTTCTAGAACCATTTTTGGTATGCAGTTTTATAGCTTATTAAATTCTAGTATAATAAAGTGCAAGTGTTAAGTTGCTTAAAACTCGCGTTGGTTTTTAATATTTTTTTTTTGCTGACGGTATCACCCATTTCCTTATTCGAACTTAAATAATAAAAAATAAAAGTATGTATACATTGTATTAAATTTTCCAAAAAATAATGCGAGTAGAAGAATCGATGATTCATCTGGAAGGAACCCTTGGGTTCCGCGGAACCCCCGTTAGGGAGCTCTAGTATAGTTTAGTCATTAACAAATATCGTATAAACCTAAGTTTAAAGGTTTATGTAATATTTAAAGAAAATCGCCAAACTTTAGTAAAAATTTCGGGCTTGTTAGATTTCTTAGAAATATTTTGAGTATGCAGTTTTGTAGTCCATTCAATTCTAGTATAATAGAGTGGAAGTTTTAATAGGTGGGAGTTGTCGTTGAATTTTGACAATTCTTTTGTTGACGATGTTAGTAATTTTCTTCCGTACGATACTTGTTCAATGATATTTTTATATGGAGAAAATGAGTAACACGTTCAACAAAAAATCTTTTTTTAATCAACGTTAATTCCCAGTAACCTTAAAGGTTTTATTATAATAAATTCCAATGGGCTATAAAACTGCTTACTCCAAATCTAAGAAATCGAATTAAAAAGCTCAAAATTTTAACGAAAGTTTGTTGATTTCTTTAAAGTTCCACAAAGATTGAAATTTGGATTTGTTCGGTTTTTTATTATTATTATTACCTCCCTTTTATTAGCTCGGGATGTAACTATGTAATATTGATGCGCCTAAAAGATGCAGCGATTTCTATTCTCAAGTTACATACATACCTGATGACAGTACGAATGGAAATTATAATAGCGAGGTTTTAGTTTTTTAAACTGTAATTTTATTGTTAAAATAATCAAGAGTGAATGCCGTAAAGTTATGATAAGCACTATATAGTGTTGAAGTAAAAAGTTTTATCTTGGGTTGAAACGACTGGAGAGCAGAACGCTCATCACACAAGGGCCAAGATAGTAGTGCTATGATGCCTCTAGGTGTTAAAAATAATTATAACACAGGTTTACAAAAAAAAAAAA
>NW_023458559.1:9468381-9472312 GCF_013731165.1 Rhagoletis pomonella
AATTTCGCAGCACCTCTACTCTTCAAATGTCTACGAAAACAAGAAAACACAATGCAAACTTTATGCTCCTTTAGTAGGGCTGTCAGACGTCCCGGTTTTCCCGGACATGTCCCGGTTTTAGACTATTTGTTCCGGTGTCCCTGTCCAACCTTAAAATGTCCCGGGTTTCGTTTAAGTGTCCCGGTTTTCGATTTGATTGCACAAATTTGAATAAAAGTTCAAAAATCACTACACTAAGGGGAAAAACGCGTTCTAATATTCAGAAAAATGTTATGAATTCACTTAGGGAAATTACACATAGTAAATATGAATGGTTTTTATTTGATAATCGTTTAAAAATGTTCGTATTAAAAATAATACTTTCATAACACGCACGCGTGGTGTTGATTCAAAGTCAACATTTGAATGCACATTTACATGTCTGGCTGTAGCTGAGTGCGCGAAGATTCTTGTCACAATTTGCTAATGTACAGAGGGTCAGGGTTCAAATCCCATTACAGGCAGCATGGAATTTAAATATTTTTTAAATTCAATTACGAAAAAGCAATCGGTAAGTGTAAAGCGCTTCATTTTAATATGCGCGTATTTGAATTGAATATTTCTATACTAAATACTAAAATTTTTATACTTAAGTGTATTACGAGTTGCGTTGGTGCTCTTTCATATGCGTAGAGTACTTATAAGTACAGTGCCGTACAAAATTATTGACTCTCTCTTTCATCAGATCAAAAAATAGCTTTTGAGCCAATTAATAAAGTGCAAGTCTGAAGTTGCCAGCAAATTTCGTTGATTTTTAGCATTTATTTTTTTTTGCTAACAGTGTCTTCCATATAAAAAGAATTATCGAACATAGTTTGTATGGAAGAAACTCTCAGTAAAAGCAATACCAAAAATCAACTAAAATTTAATGGGCTGCAAAACTTAATTTTAAAATTTTTTATAAAAAGTCTGATTAGAATGTTGCAAATTTGTATGCAAATTTATTGAATTTTCCCCAGTTTAGCACAAAGTTTAGACATTTTTTTTATGTTTTTTGATATATTTAGTGTAAACTGTATTTTTATAAAGAATAAAAAAGGTTCATGCATTGTGAAAAATTCTCTGTGCTTTAGTTGTGATAAGTTATTTTGTTTTGTTGGCGTACGTTGTAATGATCCCATGATCTCATGTTTTTATGTTTTTGGTTTTGTCTGTCAAAATAAAATTAGACTACCTCCTTTCGCATGTCGCGAGAGACCCTCCCTAAAGTGTCCCGGTTTGGCAACAGAGATATCTGGCAGCCCTATCCTTTAGCTTTAATTTGAGGAATGAAATTGCCTTAATGATTTCGTTATTTCCTTTATTGGTAGCTTTGAGAATATTACTGTGAAATCATTTGATGCTGGAAGCTTGTTGGTGTATTTGTTTTTAACCGACTTCACAAAACGGAGAAGGTTGTCAATTCGTCGGAATATTTTTGTATTATATTTTTTTTAATGTATATTACCGCATAATTTTGGACCACGTTGACCGATTACTATGATTACTTTTTTAAAGAAAAGAAGTTAACTCACAGGTGGTTCCATTCAAATTTAGTTTAAATCCGATCATTGGACATGAACAGATTAACGATAATCGTAAATTTCAATATGGGAATTGAAGTCGGTTTTGTTTTTTGCTTAAAAATGACTTGCTTATGTAAGCATTTGTTGAAAATGCGGTCCCACAGAGAAATGTAAAAAAAGTCACTAGTATTTTTAATGCAATCTTGCAACATCAGTGTTTTCTGCATATATTTGCATCCAGAAATCTCTTGGCTCCCTTCGTAGTATTTAATATTCAAAATGTTGTCTTCACTGATGTCCAGAAGGTTTTCAAAAGCTTAATTTGTCATCATAGTAGGTTTACTTTTCGGGTCACATGGAAGCGGGTTTGTTATCCAGCTGTAGACATCCTGAGAGTCAATGTTGGGAAAATATTAGACAATGGTTTTTTCTAATCCTTCCAAGTTAACGCTGGTAATGGGCCGTAACTCTATGAAAATAGCCAATTTCACGAAAGCAGTTTAAGTGAAATAAATAATATAAAAAAAAAAACTTTTTAATATACAACGCTTTTATAAATGGACTAAAAAGCAGAAAATAATATTTCTCAGTCCCATAGAATTTGTTTTGATAACTTTTGATTTTGAAATTTTAGCAAAAGTCATTATAACCAACTTATAAGATTGAAAATGAAAAGCGTGGGGCGCATATAATAGCCACCTGAATTGATATGAAGGGTAATATATGTTCATATGTATGTGGATATATGAATAACGACCGCTTAAAATCGATCTCAAATTTGTACTTTCGCTGAAGAAATTTTAGGTCTATGTTATGTAGTTTGCCTATTGTCAATAATGCTTTGTATTGCACGCGCCCCACGCTTTTCATTTTCAATCTCATAAATTGGTTATAACGACTTTTGCTAAAATTTCAAAATCAAAAGTTATCAAAACAAATTCTATGGGACTGAGAAATATTATATTCTACTTTTTAGTCCATTTATAAAAGCGTTGTATATTAAAAAGTTTTTTTTTATATTATTTATTTTCTACTTTTTTGTCTTGTCTGTATAAAATTTTGCGATAGATATTAAAATAATAATTCAACGATATTAATAGAAAGGTGCACACACATGCATTTACATATGTATGTACATACAAACGAGCACCAATTAATTTTATTTAAAGAAATGGCGTGTCGTCTATTTCCGCTGTAGCGAACGTAGTACATAGGGCGACATCTAGATGTCATCTACCTCGCCCTATTCACTACAGATGTCGCCCTATGCACTAGACTTTTTATAGGAACTTTTAAAGAAATGGCGTGTCGTCTATTTCCGCTGTAGCGAACGTAGTACATAGGGCGACATCTATATATCATCTACCTCGCCCTATTCACTACAGATGTCGCCCTATGCACTAGACTTTTTATGGGAACTTTGCAAAGCAAAGGTTTTATGGTGTCGGACACACAACATTGAAAGTTTCTGGATCCACAACATTGAAAGTTTCTGGAGCCACAACATTGCAAGTTGATAAAAGCGTTGTAATAATTGTAAAATGGTTTTACTTTTTTGAATCTTATATGGAAATCGGTGATACCGGCAGTTATAAATTTTCTTAGCGCTAACTTTGAAGTTACGTACGTTTTTGTGATTTACTTTGTTTATTTATGGGGTTTTCACATGGTGGAATTATATACAGGTCATAATGTAATAAACAAAGTGAAATCAATATTTGACGTACGCTTATTTGAAAATTTAAATGTAAGCAATTCGTATATTTGTTTACATTAACCCTCTTTCGGCTTTGGTTTGGAACCGAATTCTGTGATAGGGCGTTCTTCAACCAAATTCTGTGATAGCGTGTTTTTCAATATTTTAAATTTTGTTTCAGAATTTATGCGAGTTGCACTAGAAATTTCCTGTTGTTCTCGATTTTAGCAAATAAATTAATTAGTCATTAAACCATTTTTTGTGAATAACTATTTACTGATATTTACACATATAAATAAATAGTATTGACTAAGGTACAGAAACCGCACTTGGCAGTGCAGCTGCTTTGTCTCGGAAACAATATGCCAGTACGCAGAATGCCCCCATCTCAAAAGATGTGTATGTATATACACATTAAGGTTAAGGATTCTTTCTAAAATTAATTATTGCCAATCAGGAGCATCTATTATTACTACTTCGATTGTGGTTATTGGAGGTTATTTTCACGATATGCCTTTGCACTAATGTATTTGAGAGCATACAAACACTTTGATCATTACCTCTCATATGATGAAACATCTTTGATGGTACTGCATCTAGACCGAGGCGTCTTCTCTTGGCATTATAACCTGCATAAATGATAACATTCGATTTGAAGTGCAGAGCGCAAACTTTCGATGATCCAGTTAGC
>NW_023458559.1:9472412-9475393 GCF_013731165.1 Rhagoletis pomonella
AGTGCAAAGGCATATCGTGAAAATAACCTCCAATAACCACAACCGAAATAGTAATAATAGATGCTCCTGATTGGCAATAATTAATTTTAGAAAGAATCCTTAATCTTAATGTGTATATATATATATATACACATCTTTTGAGATGGGGACATTCTGCGTACTGGCATATTGTTTCCGAGACAAAGCAGCTGCACTGCCAAGTGCGGTTTCTGTACCTTAGTCAATACTATTTATTTATATGTGTAAATATCAGTAAATAGTTATTCACAAAAAATGGTTTAATGACTAATTAATTTATTTGCTAAAATCGAGAACAACAGGAAATTTCTAGTGCAACTCGCATAAATTCTGAAACAAAATTTAAAATATTGAAAAACACGCTATCACAGAATTTGGTTGAAGAACGCCCTATCACAGAATTCGGTTCCAAACCAAAGCCGAAAGAGGGTTAATGTAAACAAATATACGAATTGTTTACATTTAAATTTTCAAATAAGCGTACGTCAAATATTGATTTCACTTTGTTTATTACATTATGACCTGTATATAATTCCACCATGTGAAAACCCCATAAATAAACAAAGTAAATCACAAAAACGTACGTAACTTCAAAGTTAGCGCTAAGAAAATTTATAACTGCCGGTATCACCGATTTCCATATAAGATTCAAAAAAGTAAAACCATTTTACAATTATTACAACGCTTTTATCAACTTGCAATGTTGTGGCTCCAGAAACTTTCAATGTTGTGGATCCAGAAACTTTCAATGTTGTGTGTCCGACACCATAAAACCTTTGCTTTGCAAAGTTCCCATAAAAAGTCTAGTGCATAGGGCGACATCTGTAGTGAATAGGGCGAGGTAGATGATATATAGATGTCGCCCTATGTACTACGTTCGCTACAGCGGAAATAGACGACACGCCATTTCTTTAAAAGTTCCTATAAAAAGTCTAGTGCATAGGGCGACATCTGTAGTGAATAGGGCGAGGTAGATGACATCTAGATGTCGCCCTATGTACTACGTTCGCTACAGCGGAAATAGACGACACGCCATTTCTTTAAATAAAATTAATTGGTGCTCGTTTGTATGTACATACATATGTAAATGCATGTGTGTGCACCTTTCTATTAATATCGTTGAATTATTATTTTAATATCTATCGCAAAATTTTATACAGACAAGACAAAAAAGTAGAAAATAAATAATATAAAAAAAAACTTTTTAATATACAACGCTTTTATAAATGGACTAAAAAGTAGAAAATAATATTTCTCAGTCCCATAGAATTTGTTTTGATAACTTTTGATTTTGAAATTTTAGCAAAAGTCGTTATAACCAATTTATGAGATTGAAAATGAAAAGCGTGGGGCGCGTGCAATACAAAGCATTATTGACAATAGGCAAACTACATAACATAGACCTAAAATTTCTTCAGCGAAAGTACAAATTTGAGATCGATTTTAAGCGGTCGTTATTCATATATCCACATACATATGAACATATATTACCCTTCATATCAATTCAGGTGGCTATTATATGCGCCCCACGCTTTTCATTTTCAATCTTATAAGTTGGTTATAATGACTTTTGCTAAAATTTCAAAATCAAAAGTTATCAAAACAAATTCTATGGGACTGAGAAATATTATTTTCTGCTTTTTAGTCCATTTATAAAAGCGTTGTATATTAAAAAGTTTTTTTTTTTATATTATTTATTTCACTTAAACTGCTTTCGTGAAATTGGCTATTTTCATAGAGTTACGGCCCATTACCAGCGTTAACTTGGAAGGATTAGAAAAAAACCATTGTCTAATATTTTCCCAACATTGACTCTCAGGATGTCTACAGCTGGATAACAAACCCGCTTCCATGTGACCCGAAAAGTAAACCTACTATGATGACAAATTAAGCTTTTGAAAACCTTCTGGACATCAGTGAAGACAACATTTTGAATATTAAATACTACGAAGGGAGCCAAGAGAGTTCTGGATGCAAATATATGCAGAAAACACTGATGTTGGCAAGATTGCATTAAAAATACTAGTGACTTTTTTTACATTTCTCTGTGGGACCGCATTTTCAACAAATGCTTACATAAGCAAGTCATTTTTAAGCAAAAAACAAAACCGACTTCAATTCCCATATTGAAATTTACGATTATCGTTAATCTGGTCATGTCCAATGATCGGATTTAAACTAAATTTGAATGGAACCACCTGTGAGTTAACTTCTTTTCTTAAAAAAAAAGAATCATAGTAATCGGTCAACGTGGTCCAAAATTATGCGGTAATATACATTAAAAAAAATATAATAGAAAAATATTCCGACGAATTGACAACCTTCTCCGTTTTGTGAAGTCGGTTAAAAACAAATACACCAACAAGCTTTCAGCATCAAATGATTTCACAGTAATATTCTCAAAGCTACCAATAAACTTAAAGGAAATAACGAAATCATTAAAACAATTTCATTCCTCAAATTAAAGCTAAAGGAGCATAAAGTCTTCATTGTGTTTTCTTGTTTTCGTAGACATTTGAAGAGTAGAGGTACTGCCAAATTTTTTTAGCACAAGGTTGTCGCGGTAAAAAGACGCAAAAAAAACAAGTAAGTCTAAGTTCAGGCGGGGTCGAACATTAAATACCCAGCGCAAGTATTAAATATATGTTTTTCACCGTTTCGAAGATTACCGCTACATCTACGGCAGAACGTTCAGTTAGGCATAATGAGATAAACTTATATAGTCATATGTTGGCGGTATCACGCCATTTTCCAAAATTCCAAATAATGTTACTTCGTTCAAGGGATTGTTGTTAGTATCAATTTTGACTAAAATAGCGCTCTTAAATCTAGAAATATAGAAGTTTCAAGTATTTCTGAAATTACCGTTATATGAAAAGTGGCCGTAATTTTATTCCGATTTCAATAAGTTTCAATGTTTTGCTTCTATGTGGCAAGCACAATAACCCTACCAAGTTTAGTAC
>NW_023458559.1:9475493-9483505 GCF_013731165.1 Rhagoletis pomonella
CAATATGGGAATTGAAGTCGGTTTTGTTTTTTGCTTAAAAATGACTTACTTTGATTTACTTTGTTTATATGTAGAAGAAACAAACTCGATTACGCTTCTCCTGGAAAGCCTACATATTGGCCGGCAGACCCGCAAAAGTTGCCAGATTTGATTGACTTTGCGGTGACAAGGAAAATTCCTCGCGGCCTTATTAGTACAGAATCAGTTGCAGATCTCTCATCAGACCACTCACCTGTGCTTTTCACCTTGTGGCATCAGCCGCAAGAAAAAGAGTCACCCTATATGCTCACGACAAGGGCTACAAATTGGTTAAAGTATAAAAAATATATCAGTGCGAATATAGACCTCGATCCAAATTTAGATACGCCGACCGATATTGAAAACTCCATAGCCGCTCTTGAATCTACACTTAGAGCAGCCGCTAGCATTTCCACACCCCAGAAAGGTTATGTGCAAAATAAAAAATATAATTTAACCAATGAACAATTGAAATGCTTGTCTTGAAAAAACGACGCCTACGTCGGATATGGCAGACTCATAGATCACCAGCATCAAAACAACTGCTCAAGGCGGCCACACATGCACTGACGAGAGCCCTCAAGAACCAGGAACAGTACGAACAGTACCGGTACATCCAAAAGCTCTCACCGACTAGCACAAAGCACTCGTTATGGAAAGCACACCACAAGCTAAATGCGCCAATAGAGACTGAAATGCCAGTATGGGACAACAATGGCAAATGGGCTCGGAGTGACGCAGAAAAAGCAAACACCTTTGCTTCTCATCTAAAAAATGTTTTTAGGCCAAACCCCGCAACTAATGATTTTCAACTTCTACCCGTACCCAATGTGTCAAAATGTGAGCCGCTGAAATTTGTACCTGAAGAAATTTCAAAAGTAATTAAGGATCAACTGCAACCAAATAAGGCCCCAGGGCACGACTTAATAACCCCAAAAATGATTATTGAGCTACCAAATTGTGCTGTACTTTGCATCTGTATGCTATTTAACGCAATTACTAAACATTGTCATTTCCCTCACCAATGGAAAAAGTCGACTATTGTGATGATACCAAAGCCCGGAAAGGACAAAACGCAGCCATCTTCATATAGGCCCATCAGCCTGCTACCGTGTATGTCGAAATTATTCGAAAAACTTCTTATGCTGCGCATCTCCCCACATCTGCAAGCCCGCAATATAATACCACTTCACCAATTTGGCTTCAGGGAAAAACATGGAACAATCGAGCAGGTAAATCGCATAACAACCGAAATCCGAACAGCGTTTGAAAAGAGGGAATATTGCGCTGCAATATTTCTTGACGTCGCCCAGGCATTTGACCACGTCTGGCTAGATGGTCTTATGTATAAAATACAAATGCTACTCCCACAAAGCACACACAAACTGCTTAAGTCATACCTTTATAATCGAAAGTTTGCAGTTCGATGTAACACCACCATTTCTGAAGCCCATGCAATCGAAGTTGGAGTGCCACAAGGCAGTGTCCTTGGCCCGATGTTGTATGTCTTATATACCGCGGATATTCCTACAAACGACCGCCTGATAATGTCCACATTTGCCGATGACACTGCCATAATCAGTCGCTACAAGTGTCCTCTACAAGCAACTGTGCTCCTAGGCAATCATATGGAAGCTGTTGCCAATTGGCTCGCAAACTGGCGAATAAAGGTTAACGAGCAAAAATGTAAGCAAGTTACATTTACACTGAATAAGAGTAACTGTCCGCCCTTGACTTTAAACAACGTACAAATACCACGAAGCAATCATGTCACTTACCTAGGGGTCCACCTGGACAGGCGACTAACCTGGCGAAACCACATAGGCTAAAAGGACTCATCTCAAGCTGAAGGCTAATTCTCTCCACTGGCTTATTAACTCTCGCTCACCCCTGAGTCTGGAGTATAAAGTGCTTATTTACAATACAGTTTTAAAACCGATATGGACCTATGGATGTGAGTTATGGGGAAACGCGAGCAGCAGCAACATCGAAATCCTTCGTCGTGCGCAATCTAAAATCCTTCCAACAATCACCGGAGCGCCTTGGTATATGCGAAATGAGAACATTCACCGCGACTTGAGAATACTAGAAGTACGAACCGAAATAGAACAACGGAAGACGAAATATGTATCGAAGCTTTCAGCGCACCCAAATCATTTAGCAAGATCTTTATTGCGTATCAACAGGACCTCAAGACTACGTAGGAATGACTTACCAGCCCAGTCGTAATCTTTTCTTAGGGCCAGTTAAGAAAATACTCATCCCAACTAGGGGATGTAAATTAAGTGAATAGATTAAGATTCTAAAACTTATTGTTAGGCTCTTAGGCAAGGCAGATTCAATAAATAAAAAAAAAATTATAAAAAAAAAAAAAGTTGTTTATTTATGGGGTTTTCACATGGTGGAATTATATACAGGTCATAATGTAATAAACAAAGTGAAATCAATATTTGACGTACGCTTATTTGAAAATTTAAATGTAAACAATTCGTATATTTGTTTACATTAACCCTCTTTCGGCTTTCGTTTGGAACCGAATTCTGTGATAGGGCGTTCTTCAACCAAATTCTGTGATAGTGTTTTTCAATATTTTACATTTTTTTTCTGAATTTACGCGAGTTGCACTAGAAATTTCCTGTTTTTCGATTTTAGCAAATAAATTAGTCATTAAACCGTTTTTTGCGAATAATTATTACTGATATTTGCACATATAAATAAATAGTATTGACTAAGGTATAGAAACCGCACTTGGCAGTGCATCTGCTTTGTCTCGGAAACAATATGCCAGTACGCAGAATGTCCCCATCTCAAAAGATGTGTATATATATATACACATTAAGATTAAGGATTCTTTCTAAAATTAATTATTGCAAATCAGGAGCATCGATTATTACTAAATTGGCGAAAGTATAAATTTTATACTATACTTCACATCTGTTTGGCGCACTTCGGTTGTGGTTATTGGAGGTTATTTTCACGATATGCCTTTGCACTAATGTATTTGAGAGCATACCCACTAGGCCGGGTCGATTTGTGGGGAGGCAAAAAAATCGCCCATTGCTCTGTGAAAATCATATTCTAGGGATCAAAATAAGAAACTTTGCCGAAGGAACCATACCTCTAAAACGAATTCTGATGTCCCCCAATTTGGGTCGAACTTTTGGGTAGGGGCAAATTTTGAAAAATCCCATTTTGACCCATTTAGAGTGCTCCAATCGAGTCCAAATGTATGACCGACCCCCACTAACTTTGGAGGCCCGACCCACCGATGCCAGTGGCACACCCCCTGGAACCCCCCTGGGGGTTCACCATACATACCTTTCAAAAAATCGCCGGTTTTGCACTTTACATGAAAAAATCAGCGAAATGCCTATGTTTTTTCTTTTTGGAGTTTATTTTTCTCTTTAGAAATTTATTTAGTCAGAACATATGTAAATGAAAAAATGAATTTAACTTAGTAATAGAAAAGAAATAAAAAAAAATTATTAGAAATTAGCGTTTTTACAACCATTTAAAACCAAGGCATCACTGTGATGCATTTGCATGTCGTAAACATAGTTGTGTGGGTTTTTTATTCAACCGTTTTAAAAAATGAAGGTATCACTGTGACACAATTGCAAATCGGAAAATTGCTTGTGTGCGTTTTTTAAGACACAGCTGCATGTCGTAAACTTACTTGTGTTTATTTTTTTTATAGCACCTACTATTTCTTAAGTTGAAGTTAAGAAAGTTGTTTTTACAACCCTTTTTGTGGGTATTTTAAGGCACCTTCTTAAGAAATGCGCGTTTTTTGCAACCATTTTAACAATTAAGGTATCACTGGAATGCTCCGCAACCCTTTTAAACAATGAAGGTATCACTGTGACACAATTGCAGATCGTAAAATTGCTTGAGTTGTTTTTTTTAAGCCACCACAAGACACAGCAGGTAGAATTGAAATTACCATTTCATTCTTATTACCTCGTCTCGTAGACCATATATAACGCAACAGTTTTCGTGAATGCATTAAGTCGTTGTGAAGAACTCAAAGTGTGAAGTGCTAATTTCAGATAAAAAAGTATTTCAAAAAAAATAATAAGTGAAGTGACCATTCCAAATCAAAAAGTTTACAATGGATCCACCATCCTCTACACCGCAAGATGAAGCAACTACATCAACAACTATCGAAAACCCAATGAGTCATATACCCAAGCATGATGTTACTGTTTTTGGTGTGTCTACTGATTTAACTGATCTTAATTTACCAACCCACCTGGATATCTTGAGATATTATTTTTACTTAAGCGAACGTGCTAAAACAGAACAAAAAAAATTTTCCCATAAATCATTCACTATTCAAGTACAAGATAAGTTGATTGGAATTTGGGAAAAACTTGGTATGGAAATAATGCTGAAAAAAAGTGTATTTAATAAATTGAATAAATTGCTTGACAAGTATCAAGAGCAAATCAAGAGAAGAAACAACACCCAACAATTTACAGAGTATGTAAAATCTCTGGAAACAATTTTTTACATTGGAACATGTAAATGCGATTTGAAGGCAGCTCCATGTGCATGCGGCTGGGTTCCCGAACGCCTCAAAGAGTTCATGCACGATCAACATAATCAGAGAAGACTAACAATGGATGCATTTGTGATGGAAACTGAAGAGCAAGGAGCAACGTCTATGTCATCAATGCCAACATACCAAGATCCCGATGATTCAACATACGCACCGCCACCGGTTCAAGAAGATATGGATAGAAGCACAAGTTCACAATACACAGAGAGATACGATTGTTTTAACTTTGCCTTGGTATGTGACAGATTTGGTGTGCCTGACAGAGTAGCATCAGCATTGGGAACCGCTCTTTTGCAAGATTTTAAAATTAAAGATAAGCATAGGAAACCTCTCATCATGGATAAATCGAAAGTTCGCAGAGAAAAAGAGAAATGCAGACAAGAAGTGCTTCGCAAACGGTTAGATGATACCAATTTGTTAGCGTTTATATCTTGTTATCAATGTTGTTTGATGATAGCAAAGAAAAGCGCGACTGTGCCATCAAGAAAATTCTACGCAATTTGAATGATATAAATATCGTATTTGAACCACCATTCACGCGAAGCATTCCGTACGATACATTGAAAGAATATTTAAATCAAGATGATCCACTGTTTAATGATCCAAAAATCCCATCACACATACAAGGAACGGAACTACATGTTCAATTGCTAGCTAGCGTTTCCAAACGGGTTATACCGGAAAATGTAGAGGCTGTTATGGCGACGACATTAGAGAGCCGTGCGAAATTGCCCAGACTTGAAAGTAAAAAAGACTTCAAACAATAATTTTTTTTAGTTTCTTTTCTATAACTCACTTAAATTAATTTTTTCATTTACATATGTTCTGACTAAATAAATTTCTTAAGAGAAAAAATAGATATTATTATAAATAAATAATAAGTATTATTATAAATAAATAAATAAAAATAAAGAAAAAACCTAGCCATTTAGCTGATTTTTTCATGTAAAGGCCAAAAATGGTGATTTTTTTAAATGATTGTATGGGGAACCCCCCAGGGGAGTTCCAGGGGGTGTGCCACTGGCATGGGTGGATCGGCCGTCCAAAGTTAGTGGGGGTCGGTCATACATTTGGACTCGCTTGGAGCACTCTAAATGGGTCAAAGTGGGATTTTTCAAAATTTGCCCCTACCCAAAAGTTCGACCCACATTGAGGACATCAGAATTCGTTTTAGAGGTATGGTTCCTTCGGCAAAGTTTCTTATTTTGATCCCTAGAATACGATTTTCACAGAGCAATGAGCGATTTTTAAATCGATCCGCCCTAATACCCACACTTTGATCATTACCTCTCATATGATGAAACATCTTTGATGGTACTGCATCTGGACCGAGGCGTCTTCTCTTGGTATTATAACTTGCATAAATGATAACATTCGATTTGAAGTGCAGAGCGCAAACTTTCGATGATCCAGTTAGCTTAACACCACACGCATTCATCCAATCCCTTCTGTTGGCACTCGAAACATACCTACCTCATTGTTGTGGGTTCTTCTGCAAGTATCGGGCATTTTAAACGATTTTTTTTTATTCTTTAATTTCTAAAACAGTTATTTGTTGATTTGAAATCAAAATTTTTTTATTTTGAAATTAAAGGCGCTGGCCCAATGCAGGCTTGCTTTGCACGCCTTGCTTACTTAAATTTTCCTTTGATTTACTTCAAAAACTCGTTTGGCCAAATGGCGGCTTGGAACGCTGTCAAAGCAACCAGTTGTGTATTTAAAAAGTCAATGTCTGTTCCCTTACACTAATAAAGGCGCTGGCCCAATGCAGGCTTGCTTTGCGCGCCTTGCTGACTTCAATTTGCTTTGATTTACTTTGAAAACTTGCTTGGCCGAATGGTGGCTTGGAACGCTGTCAAAGTAACCAGCTGTCTGGTTGAAAAGTCAATGTCTGTTCCCTTATCGTTAATAATTATTTCCTAGAAAACTCTAAAAAATTTATCAAAAACTTTCAGATCTATTTTTAAATTAATGCGAAATAATGTTTGTATTTAAAAGAAATGATAATAATCATACATATATATCTATATCTACATTTACTAAAAAAAACTATAACTTAAAAAAGCGATTTACTTGATGAAAAGAGCTATAAAAGTTTTTTCCTCTCGTGTAAAATTTGTAAATGTGGGCTTTGCATCATTTTACTATAAGATAACAGATATGTTAAATATAAATATAGAAACAATTAATAATTTTTATTTAATTTCGAATTACCTGCATTTTATGTGACTTTTTTAAATTAAGTAAGCAAATTTTTGTTTGAATTTATGTATTTTGAAAGGAACATACCTCCTTGTCAAAATCCTACAAAACGCTTTCAAATAAAACATTTGCTTATTTCAAACTTTGAGGCGCTTAAAGCAAGTGAAGAAAAGCTGCCATTTGGCCAGCCTTTATACGTTTTAGTATATGCCAATTAATTTTTGACACTTCTCGCAGCGAAGCAAGCAAAGCAAGCCTGCATTGGGCCAGCACCTTAAGAATAATTTTCCCACAAAATTCCAGAAAATTAAAAAAAATAAATGCAAAACAATCTTTTCAGATTTATTTTTAAATGAATGTGAATTAATTTTTGCATTTCAAAGGAATGATAATAATTATACATACATATAAACCTATATGTACATTTATTGGAAACAAAAAACTCAAAAAAATATCGATTTTTCAAGAGACGACTTACCAGTAGTTTGACATCATAAATATCGCTAGCTTTGTGTGAAAAGTTGATAAGTCTACATTTTATGAGCGTCAAATTTTGACATAGAAAGTAAGAGAAATTAAGGACTAATGTACTTGTTTTTTTTCTTCTCGTTTATATTCAATGAAAGATAAATTTTATAAGTCTAAAAGAGGCCCCGAATATGCAATAAGGAAAAATTATACGAAATTTTTTAACAGAGATCGAATCCTTCTGATTTGTATGGAGTTTTGCTTTGCTTTAAACACGCAAAATGTTGTATTCAAAGTTCCTGTAAAATTTGTAAAATTGGACTTAGCAACTTTTCACTTTAAGCCAGCGACATGTTAAATATAAATATGGAAACATAGATTACTTTTTATTAGACCTCGAATAATATTATACATAGATTTTTTTAAATTACGTAAGACAATTTTCGTACATAAAAGTCTGCAGTAGTTTGTTTGAATTGATTTAGAACGGGAACATATATTTTTGTCAAAAGCTTACGAAACGCTTTCAAATAAAACATTTGCCTATTTGAAACTTTGAGGCGCTTAAAGCAAGTGAAGCAAAGCTGCCATTTGGCCACCCTTCATACGTTTTAGTATTTTCCAAATAACTTTTGACAGTTTTCAAAAGCTAAGCAAGCAAAGCAAGCCTGCATTGGGCAAGCGCCTTAATTTATAATGTTGCTAGTTTCAAATGAGTTAACGCAATGACAAAACCGTTGTCATATAAGCGTATAAAAAATAA
>NW_023458559.1:9483605-9488419 GCF_013731165.1 Rhagoletis pomonella
AAAAAAAAAAAATTACGCATAATTAACCAATCCTATCCCTATGTTATGGTCTGATTATGCATACTTCGCATAACTTCGCACAACTTCGCATAAATTTCAAACTGTAATTTCGTATGTACTTTGTATGTATTTTGAATGTATTCCATTACCCAGAAATTAGCAGAACTTTTAAAAACTTAGCGATCTGTTGATAATCAGACCCTTATGCGACACGCTGAATGCGAAACCGAGGCCCGTTAGCCTCCATCGCGTCAGGTTCGTCGTCAATTGAAGGTCAAGTAGGAAAAAATTCATTGAATAAACCTGAAAATTCAGCTTTAGGTTTTAGATTTGTTGAACTTGAACCCGAGGTCCGTTAACCTCCATAATGTCAGCTTCGAGGTCATTTAAGGGGCAAGTGGACAACAAATTTATTCAATAAAAATAAAAATAAAATGTTGTTGTTGTTGTCGCTGAATCCGAATATGGGGTCCCTTTATTCCTCAAGGTCATCTAGAGGTCATGCCAAGGTCATCCCAAGGTAGGGTTGCCAACCGTACTATAATGTATAGTATTGTACTATTTTTCCGATCGGCGTACTATATCCCGTGAAAAAAATATAGTACGCAATAATACTATATTTCTTTAATTATATATCGATGGCTGAGTGGAAGATCGACCTATCTCGGCAGCCAGTCAAATGACCACGAACCTGACGTGATGGAGGCAAACGGACCTCGGCTTCGCATTCAGCATGTCGAATAACATTGGGATAGGTAGGTTTGGTTTAATATGCATACACTTTGTAAACCTGTGTAATTGATTGGCGCTTACACATATGTTAGTGTTTGGCCGAGCTTCTCCTCCGATTTTATGTTGTCACACAAACAGGAGAAACCTACAGTTTTACGCCGACTCCGAACGGTGGTTGTATTTTTATGGGGAGGTGTTTTTCATGGCAGAAATACACTAGGCGTTTTGCCATTGCCTGCCAAGGGGTTACCGCTGTTAAGAAAAACAACTTTTTTCTATATTTTTTTGCCATGTTGCTTTGCGCACTGCTAACCACTACACCACCCTTAAGCTGTTACATGAGAAAGAATAAACCTTATCATGTTTGTTTCAAACAAAAACACGTACTTATAATTTGGCGCCAATCAGTATTTTTTATACTTTAAACGTATTTTCTTCTGAACTTCACAGATGCATTTTTATAAAAAGAAAAACCAGATTAGCATATATGCTGCGTCAGACAACATTCGAACCTGTGACCTTCTGTAAGCTTAAAAATGATAACAGGCACCTCAGCTATATATATAAAAATGATAACTACGCACTCAGCTATAGCCAAAACATGTAAATTTGTTTCAAATTTTCAGTTTGAGTCATATTTATTCATACTAGTACCCTGTGGGGAAAATCTCTAGTTATGAACTGGTGCGCTTCTAGTACATTTAGACCCAGTACTGGTTCGCGATAAATCTCTTTCGCATTCAAACAACTGGCGAATTTAACATGGCGATGTCCTAGGACGTTTCAATTGCCCCCACTGCATCCCTTTTTCGATAGTTCTGAACTAGTCCTAAATTCTACAGTTCCGAACCAGTTCTAAAATCAACAAACGAAAGAAAAAAGTATCATGATTTTTCAATCTTTTTGGTTCTTCCGTGTGTGCGATTTTAAGTTATTTTGAAAGAAATGTGTTTTCAATTTGAAATTAACACCCCTATTCAGCAACACTTTCGTATTCGGATTTTGCTACGAATCATAGGAATGGGATGCTGCAATCCGAATCGTGTCTTCGAACTTTCGAAATTCGTAACAATGGCATGCCTAAAAACTAACGAATAAGCTTTTTTGCGTAATTTTGTACGAAAACAATTCTGTGTAGGAGGCGAGATAAAATATGTAAATCGATGTGTGTTTGCAGGAAGTATTAGTGGTGTTCATTTAAACAGATAAATTTGCGTTATCGAAAAACTTGGGTCCGGTTTAGTTATTTGTACAATGATTTTCGGTTGTTGTGTCCGAACGTATAACCAGAATCCAAAAACTTTAACTCACGTGTAATCAAAGGATTAAAATTTTATTTAAAATAAATGCTTGCAATTTCCGAGTACTCGGTTATTAATAAATTCGGTTTACACCAGTGGCGTAGCCAGGGGGGGGGATATGGGGGGATAGATCTCCCCCTTCGTCATTGAACTACAATTATGTTATGTGATTTTATAAAAGTAAACCATAAATTAAAAAAAAAAAGTCTACGACAACAAGTAACATCCGAACTGTATCTTTTTTATTACCTAAAAATTTGGATAAATAAGAGCCTAATACCATTAAAAAAATAAAATTGCAGTATGGTAGATTTGCAAATTTTATATTTAAAAATTTAATATTGCAAGTTTTGAAACAGTAACTTTTACATAGCTAGCTTTTTTTAGCTTTTCGCGTTCTCTCCTCTAGGAAGATTGGTTTGCTTCTTTTTTGCGACCTCTTCCACTAGGCACCGAAACTACCACATTTTCTTGAAGTTTTCTAAGTTCATACGAAGAGGAGACATTTGAAAGTGTATAAATAAGTATTATAGCGACTTTTGCAAGTGCAGTTAACATTTCATGCTATTTTTTTAGAATATAGAAAAATTTTTCACTCTGCTGTTAGTGGACGGGTTGCATGTCCAAAAACTAAAAATCTAAAAAAAATTTACATAGCGCACTTTGCAAGTGGACTACTCAATTGTTGAATATGCTATCTTATTTTGCCCTTCTTTTTATTCAATTAAGAAGCGGCTGAATGGTTTAACGATGTCAGCGGTACATAATGATGTGCCGATTACAACACAAGAAGGAATTGAAAAAATGTGTGTTAAGCAACGAAGATTAAAAAACGCTTTATAAGTAATAAGATTTTGTAGACTTGTACATAAATAAATGTAAATAGATACGCGTAAATATGATATATTCAATGTGTAAAAACTGAAGTGTGTACTATCGAAATTTCTACAAAACAAAACTGGACTACACACTAATTAATTAAAATGGTGTAGTAATTTAATTTTTTAAATTTAAATAAAGCAGGAGTAGACGAAAAATATATAACGGTAGAAGTGGCACATACATACATATATGAAAGAATGCCCACAGGCGACGCACTATAGGCAAAACACGAGTTTTTTTTTTCAAAATCGTAGATCTTCGCTTAGAAAAGAGATAATGAAATGCAGCATTTAACCCTTTAATGCAGAGTCTGTCATATATGAAAAGCTTTTTAACCCTTTCAAGGCAGAGGAAAAAGGTTCTCAATATGCTTTTGAACGTGCTTCTAGTTTCAGTTTTGATTTACTGTTTATAAGCCAGTTCACGCTAGCTGACTTTAGCTTCATTTGTGTAATCTTGGTTGATATGTGTTTGCGCCAAGTTAGTCTCCTATCCAAGTGTATTCCTAGGTATGTCACCTCATTAGCTTGTGGAATATGGACATTATTTAATTTGATTGGGGGGCATACTAGCGGTCTGAGTGAAAATGTTGTATGTTTACTCATCTGTTCGTTGACTTTTATGCTCCAGTTTGCCAGCCATTCTTCTATGCGTAGTAAATGTTCCTCTAGTACTCTTGAAGCTCTGTTCTGACATTTATTACGACTTACTAAGGCGGTATCATCAGCGAAGGTGGATGTGAGTATATTCTTGCTAGTTGAAATATCTGAAGTGTAGATGATATTTAGCATAGGCCCGAGTACACTACCTTGAGGAACGCCAGCCGTTATCGACATGTCTTCTGAAGTGAAATTAGATATTTTAACAGCAAATTTTCTGTTAGTTATGTATGATTCAAATATTTTGTGGAATTCCGGCGGCAACAATTTTTTATTTTATATATAAGACCGTCGTGCCACACTTTGTCGAATGCTTGTGCCCCATCGAGAAAAATTGCAGAGCAGTACTCTCTGAGCTCAAATGCCCTTCTGATTTCATTTGTAATTCGATTAACTTGTTCAATTGTACCATGTTTTTCTCGGAAGCCAAATTGGTGTGCTGGTATTAAATTGCGTTCATGGAGAAAGGGAGATATCTTTGATAGGAGTACTTTTTCGAATACTTTGGAAAGACAGGGCAGTAAGCTTATTGGTCTGTATGAGGACGGCTGTGTTGCGTCTTTTCCAGATTTGGCTATCATGATTATCTTCGACCTTTTCCATGATTTCGGAAAGTAACCGAATTAGAGGATAGCGTTGAAAAGGTCAGAAAGAATTGCTAGTGCAACATTCGGTAGCTCTATTAGCATTTTCGGAGTTATAAAATCAGCACCCGGCGATTTCTTTGGATTAAGCTGCTTTACTATAGCTTTTACTTCTAAAGAGTTCGTCTTGCTAGGTGTGTATAGCTCATTTGTATTTCTGGTTAGCCGTGGCAGCCTGAAGTTATTCGTTGGACAGTTTGGCTGAAACACCTTCTTTAAATGGTGTGAAAAACACTCGGCTCTCTCCTGCTCACTACGAGCCCAGGTTCCACATTGGTTCCTAATTGGCATTTCTGTAGCCACTGGTGGTTTGAAGTATTTTAGCGATTTCCATAGAGAGTATCTTTCAGTAGAATTCGGGGAAAGCTTCTTAATGTACCTTTGCAAGTTGCGATTCTCTGCACGTTTGAGTGCTTGTCTACTGGCAGCTTTATACAGTAGCTGTGAGGTTGGTGAGCGATGGCTCTGCCACTGTCTTCTTAGGCGCCGCTTTTCTGCCACAAGTTTTTCTATTTCGGTATTTGTAACTGATGTATGCGTAGGTGGTACTTGGACTTGATTTGGTGTTGCCAGGCCAGCGGCTGTAGTAAAGGTTT
>NW_023458559.1:9488519-9491492 GCF_013731165.1 Rhagoletis pomonella
TTTTTTAATCGGTTATGTACTTCATAAGATATTGATATATTAAAAATCAAAAAATTATAATTTTCAACACTAAATATCTTTAAAACTAAGGGGTCCCGGAACCTAAAAGTGGGTATATTTGAAAAGTGGAGGAGCCCAGCTTTCCAATGGCATAGTCAAAATTTTGTCGCCCCGGTTATCGTAATCTTCTCCGTGGTACTGCAAGCGCTGTCAAAATGCGAAATCGAAAGTCTACTTTCCCGTGTAAACAGTCAGAAAGTGCTTTTTGCGGATTTGTAGAAATCACTTTCGGCAATGAAAAAAAAAATCGAGGTGTAAGGGTAAGTACAAAGCCCTGCAAGATGGGTACTCGCTAGTGAACGTGTGTTGAACTTGTTACCTTGCCCTTGTTTGGATGTTATTTTGCAGGTTACTTATGTTCTGGCTGTTGGAAAAAAATAACATACTTCCCCGCGTTGCTACACGCACGTGTGATGCTCTTATTCACTCTATCCCATTGCTTCTGAGCTTGCTTCTGTTGCTCTTATGCCAAAGAACGTTGATAACAAGAAGGGACAACTCGTTATAATTGTAGCGAAAGTGAGCAACAGGGGAGTGCCTTCTCTTTTCATCCAATCAAAAAACGTACTAGGGCAAAAGAGAAGACACGCCCTGTAGCGCACTTTCGCTAAAATTATAACGAGAATACCACTATTATCTTTTAAGCAGATAAATTTGCCTTTCGCATATACGTATGTATCAAGAATGGAGTGCAATGGGGTATAGTCATTGCGCTGCGTATGCAGTTACAGTTGCATGGCTATACTCAATCCCGACTCTTGCGTCCTCGTTCGCGCACTCTGGGCAACGTGAGCAACCCAATCCGAGTGGAGCCTTGGGTCACGGCAGAAAGAGAGGGAGCTTCGGTGGGGCCACTCTGACTTATTCGGTTTAAGGGCTCACTGAAGTCTGCAGCGTCTGTTCACCAGTAGGTGCGGCTGCAAGCGGGTGTCTGCTTGGAGCAAGCGGCTCGCTATATAAACGTGTATTTGGTTGCGAAACCACCCCCGTCCCAGCAATGGGTTGTGCGCTGGGCTTGGGACCCGCCACGTAAAAACCACTTCCAGTGAAGAAGCAAGGCAAAGCCTCGGATGAGACCCCCCTTTATGCTGACGACCACGGCAAACGTTTAAAGTACTACGATTTGAGGGCATGCACCTGGAATGTCCGGACCCTTAATGGGGAAGGTGCCTCTGCCCGGCTGGTTGATGTCCTCGTAAGGACAAAAGCTGACATCACCGCCATCCAAGAAATGCGTTGGACGGGGCAAGGCAAACAATGTCTGGGGCCTTGCGACGTCTACTACAGCTGCCATGTAAAGGAGCGCAAATTCGGTGTTGGATTTGTGGTGGGAGAGAGACTCCGTCGCCGAGTACTGTCGTTCACCCCGGTGGACGAGCGTCTAGCCACAATCCGCATCAAAGCGAGATTCTTCAACATCTCGCTCATCTGCGCCCATGCCCCGACGGAAGAGAAGGATGAGGCATCCAAGGATCTCTTCTATGAGCGCTTGGAGCGCACGTACGAGCGCTGCCCCCGTCATGATATCAAAATCGTGCTTGGCGACTTCAATGCCAGGGTGAGCAAGGAAGGGATCTTTGGAACCACCGTCGGAAAATTCAGCCTCCACGACGAAACGTCTGACAACGGATTGAGGCTGATCGACTTCGCCGGGGCCCGAAACATGGTAGTATGCAGTACTAGGTCCAAGCATAAAAAGATCCATCAAGCTACGTGGCTGTCTCCGGATCGAAAAACGAGAAACCAAATCGATCATGTGGTGATAGACGGAAAGTACGCTTCCAGTGTTTTAGACGTACGTACACTCCGAGGCCCAAACATCGACTCGGACCACTATCTTGTTGCAGCCAATATACGCACCCGCCTCTTTGCAGCAAAAAATGTGCGCCCAAATATGCAAGGAAAGCTTAGCGTCGAAAAGCTGCAATCACAACAGACAGCCAGCGCTTTCGCTACTCGACTCTCACACCTGCTCTCAGAGAGCACTCTTCAACAAACCAAAATATGCGAGCAGTGGAACCACATTTCCCGCTCATTAAGTACCGCCGGCGAAGAAGTAGTCGGATTTCAGCGAGCCCGAAAGAACAACTGGTACGATGAGGAGTGTCAGGAAGCTGCAGAGAAAAAAGATGCCGCCTACAGGGCCACGCTGCGATCGGGCGCAACGCGTGCTATGTAGGACCGCTATAGGGATCTGAAGAGGGAAGCGAGACGTATTTGCCGCAACAAGAAGAGAGAGGCCGAAATACGTGAGTGCGAAGAGCTTGAAATGCTGGCCGACAGGAGGAATGCCCGAAAATTTTACCAGAGATTTAGGCGACTTACGGGAGGTTTAAAGAGCGGGGCGCACTCCTGTAAGAACAATAATGGCGACCTAGTAACTGATGTCCAGAGCGTACTTAAATTATGGAGGGAACACTTTTCCGCCCTACTAAATGGTAGCAGCACGGAAAGTTGTGGAGAAGAAGAACCCGAACCCGCAGTCGATGATCACGGAGTCGACGTTCCACCGCCTGACTATGACGAGGAGCGTATAGCAATAACGCGGCTGAAAAACAACAAACCCGCTGGAGCTGACAGCCTGCCAGCTGAGCTATTCAAGTACGGCGGCGAGGAGTTGATAAGGTGCATGCATCAACTCTTGTGCAGAATATGGTCAGATGAACGCATGCCCGACGACTGGAATTTAAGTGTGCTCTGCCCAATCCACAAGAAAGGTGACCCCGCCATCCGCGCCAACTACCGCGGGATCAGCCTTCTAAGCATAGGTTACAAGGTCTTATCGAGCGTATTGTGTGAAAGACTGAAGCCCACCGTCAATGAACTGACTGGGCCTTATCAGTGTGGCTTTAGACCTGGCAAATCCACCATAGACCAGGTATTCACAATACGCCAAATCTTGGAAAAGACCCG
>NW_023458559.1:9491592-9495786 GCF_013731165.1 Rhagoletis pomonella
CTGTCGAAACACCAGAAATTAAAAACCAGCTCCAACGAATTTTGTCTGCTCTTCAACGAGACTATCGAGTTTTATAAACCAGAATGGGAACCCATTTATACCGACGGATCAAAAATGGATACTTCTACCACGTTTGCAGTGTCAAACGATCAGGGTGTCGCTATAATTGTCGGTGCTTTGCCATTATATTGCTCGGTTTTTACAGCAGAAGCTGCTGCAATTCACGAAGCGGTTTTTTATGCCTCAAAAACAAAAAAAAAACATATAATATGTAGCGATAGTAAATCAACGAATATACGCGATGTACTCTTCCGCCACGATAATAGCATAAAAGTCATGTGGGTACCAGGGCATGCTGGTATAAAAGGCAATGAGATAGCAGATAAACATGCAAAAGAAGGTAATGGAGAGCCGCTGGTGTCCTTTCCTTATGATACTACAAAAGACATAAAAGAACATATAAAAAAATTCTGCGATCAAATGCGTCTACGAGATTGGAATAGCTACCAACACCACTACAGAGATCAAAATCCAACCGGTGTAAAACCTATCTGCTCATCAGACTGCTCATGCCACAACATCAAGACGTTCACTCGTCTTAGAATAAGCCACACTACAAGAACCCACAGCTATATTCTTAACGGTACCGATCAACCAAGCTGTCACCATTGTAACGCGGCCCCCCAAGCAGTCATTCACTTCATTGACGAATGTACTGCACTGGATTTAGCAAGGAAGTCTACCTTTGGGAATAATAGACCCTCCGAACTTCTCAAATCTACAAACATCGATAACATCAGTGCTATTAATACATTTCTTAAACTGTGTAACATCAGAGATATATAACATCACATACAACTAAATATCCTTACTAAATATTTTCTTTTTTACCAATGTTTTAGTATTAAGAGCCGAAGGCCCTGGTAGCCAGTGCTTAATATTACAAGTGGATTAGTTATTTATAATTAGTTCTCTTTTAAAAAAATAAAAAAAAATAAAGTATCAAACTTTGTAAAAAATTTACGAAAATTAAAAAATTTTTCATCCAAATTTCTAACTTCTTAATCTGAGTTTTTAGAAAATTAGAAGTTTTATAGGTTACGAAATTTTAGTATGACAAAGGGCAAGCTTCAAGATTTTGATTTTTTAAATTTTATATCTGAACGATCTTTTATAACACTACATAAATTTCTTAAAAAGTGGGAAATTTTGATGAAAATTTGTTGAGTCTTTCTAGATTTTTTATAAAGTTTGACATTTTAATTTATTCAGCTTTGGTGATAGCATGAACACATGGTACAATAATTACAGGTATTGTCTTCCCAGAGAGTTTTGCTTCACATCGAAATTCTTTTTTTTTCGCTCATTTCAATTTTTAGTATTTTTCAAAACAAAAGAAAAAACGCTTGAAATGAAGTGAGCCGTACAAATTTTGAAATTATTTACGAGCATATGTTTTTTTACCGGCTTTTACAAATTAAATAAGTTCTCTACAAGATGGTTTGTTTAAAAAAATACGTGTACATAAATGGCAGTAAACGTTTTAGTGTAGGCAACAATTATATTTTTTAAATAAGGCAGATCGGAATATGTGCTCCCTGGGAAGACAATACCTGTAATTATTGTACCATGGCAAGAACAATACTTTTAAAGAAAATTAGCATAAAGATGTTAACTTCAAAAACATTGTGCATAATTAAAGAAAATCAACATGTGAACACTTGTTTGAGTTACTGTGTAAGCTCTCAAAGACGTAGGCGGACTCAAAGTTTATAAAACAATAAAGTATAAAAACACAATTGCTTTCATGGGCCCTCATGGGCAAAAAATTGTAGCACTTTACAAAAATGATTTTTTAATCAAAATTTCTTGCATTCAAAAAGTTAAAATCTATATATTTATTTCTAAAAGGTATTTTTCCGTTACCAAACGATATCTCCTTTAATGTTTTATGAAATTTAATGAATGATATCTCACTTTAAAGTGGAGAAGCTCACGTACATGTGGATAATAGTTACGTTGTTCAAATTTAGTTATTTATTAAAAAAAGGGGATTTTAAAAAGCTGAAAGCACTGTATCCGGTCAAAAAAACGCCATATCTTCCATAATACTACAGCAAATTGAATGATTGAAACACTATTTTGAAGGACAGCTTCATCGCGTGAGGTAATAAAAAAAAATTTTTAATTTGGTTGCCACCCGCTTAAAATCTTCGGGACTTAAGTATATATCGAGTAAATTTTTACAGCGCATTCAGAGAATGAAAAACGTTTAAATGCACTCTTAACCAGAAGTAATATTTATGAAGAGGGTTGCCAACTATTTAAAAATTCAAGTCTGTATATATGTACATATAAAACAAAGTTGTTTACGTAATAACGAGCATAGCTCTAGAACGGATTGTCCTATGTGAGCTGTCTTTTTTTTGTGTTTGTCTATTCCCAAGGAAAATGGAGAACAGTTTCCGATTAGAAAATTCCTCAAAAATTAATTTCCCATAGATTTTGTACTCGAAATTATTTCCTTAATTGTATTGGTAATATTACAATTGAAATGGTTGCCCAGGCTTGAAATTGTATCAATGCTACATAATTATGTAGGTTCCATTCACAGTTGCCGGATTTGAAAAATGTGTGATGGAATTTTAATTAAAAATACAAAGGCAGCCTTATCATGAGTTTCATTTTTCTCGAACCGGATCACTTCTCGTTTCCGTGTTCACTACGAGCGGATGAAAAATTTTCGGGCGAAACTCACGATAAGGCTGAATGAGAATACATCCTGGCTCGTACATTTCTTTGCGAATATGGTTCGATTGCTTCGAAGATAGTTTGAATATTTCGTCATTGTACTTTCAGTGTTCGTAAACCATTCGCCGAACAGCTTTGAGTGCATGCGTCGCGAATTCATGCAGGACGGCCCCAGGAGGAACAAGCACCTTAACAACTGAAACAAATTTATTTCGTGGGCAACTCTGATATCGAAATTGATCACTGTTGTGCGATTAACTGTGCTATGAAACGCCAAATCATTGGAAAATTGCAAGAACACGGATACAACGCTGTAACCGCCTAATCGATTTTGGCCGAGTTCAGCAAAGCACGCCAGTCGTTTCTCCTCTGTGCCAACTGACGCCAATTGGAAACGCCAAGTGAAGCCAAGTCCTTCTCCACCTGATCTTTCCATCGCAGTGGGGGCCTCCCTCTTCCTCTGCTACCACCAGCGGGTTCCGAGTTGAATACTTTCAGAGCTGGAGCGTCGGTGTCCATTCGAACGACATGGCCAAGCCAGCGGAGCCGCTGTATTTTAATTCGCTGCACTATGTCCATATCGTTGTAAAGCTCATACAGCTCATCGTTCCATCGTCTGCGGTACTCGCCGTCGCCAACGGGTAAAGGTCCGTAAATCTTCCGCAAAATCTTTCTCTCAAACACTCCAAGAGCCGCCTCATCGGATGTTGTCATTGTCCATGCTTCTGCGCCATATACCAGCACGGGCATGATGAGTGACTTATAGAGCGCGGTTTTCGTACGTCGAGAGAGGACTTTACTCCTGAATTGCCTACTCAGTCCAAAGTAGCACTTGTTGGCAATAGTGATTCTACGTTGGATTTCAATGCTGACATTATTATCGGTGTTAATGCTGGTTCCCAAGTAAACGAAATTCTCTACTTTCTCGAAATTGTAACTGTCAACAGTGACGTGGGTGCCAGGGCGCGAATGTGCTGACTGTTTGTTTGATGACAGGCGATACTTCGTCTTGTCCTCGTTTACCACCAGACCCATTCGCTTTGCTTCCCTATCCAACTAGGAAAAGGCAGAATAGACTTCGCGGTTTTTGTTAGCGATGATGTCGATGTCATCGGCATAAGCCAGCAATTGCACGCTCTTATAGTAAATTGTTCCTGAGCGGTTCAGTTCTGCAGCTCTTATTATCTTCTCCAACATCAGATTAAAGAAGTCACATGAAAGGGAGTCGCCCTGTCTGAAACCGCGTTTTGTGGCGATCGGCTCGGAGAGGTCTTTTCCAATTCTGACGGAGCTGGTGGTATTGCTCAACGTCATTTTACACAGCCGTATAAGTTTTGAGGGGATGCCAAATTCAGACATAGCGGCGTATAGGCAACTCCTTTTAGTGCTGTCAAAAGCGGCTTTAAAGTCGACAAATAGGTGGTGAGTGTCGATCCTTTTCTC
>NW_023458559.1:9495886-9513551 GCF_013731165.1 Rhagoletis pomonella
AATAATTCGGGTGTTGATATTAAATTGAGATCATTGATCAGGGCCATGCATTGCATGAGAGTAGACTGCTTTTTCGATGCATTTATCCTAATTGTAGACGTCTCGAGAATGTAGAAAAGGGTTTTACTCCTACAGTGGAGAATCCTCGGTAGAAGCATCATGGTGTTATATTTAGTTCTTTGCTGAATGCATGGTAGGCCTGCTTCGGCTAAGATGGCTTTGAACGGAGAGGTGGGGAACGCGCGTATGCTTCTTCTTACTGCTGTGTGGTAAGGCGCTTGGATGCATGCGAGGTGAGACTTTGCGCAGTGTCCATATATCGCGAGTCCAAAATCAATTTTTGATAGCATCAGTGCTTTTACAATATTTACAAGATTTGACATATGTATGTGACAATGCTTAGATGTTAAATATTTAATAATGTTAAGTCTAGATATTAAATTAATTCTAACATATTTACAATGTTCCTTGTAGGTTAGCTTTTTATCAAAAATTAAACCAAGTATTCTGAGTGTATTAGTGTGAGGGATTTGGACGTTAGAAAGGGATAGGGTAGGAAAGGAGCATTTTTGCTTTCTGCAAATGTGGAAGGTTGAGCTTTTGTCAGCTGAGATTTAACAACCAGACGTTTTTGACCAGTTGGAGATATCGTCTAGAATAATCGTAAAAGTTTCTTTCATAAGAGTAAGATCTTTGAAAGCCGAAAATATTAGGACATCATCAGCGTAAATTAAATGCTCAACCGTATGGTAATGGGATAATAAGGAGCTGAGTTCATTAAAAGAAATTATAAATAAGGTGACTGAAAGAGGTGAGCCTTGTGGTATACCATTGTGCAAGGGGTATGTGTTAGAATTTTGATTATTTACACTGACAAAAATTTCACGATTCAGGAGGAAAGCCCTTACGAAACTATAGATTTTGTCTCCAACACTCCAGCGTTTTAATTCTCGTAAAACTATGTGAGCACCAATTCGATCGAAAGCCTTTTCAAAATCTAGACTAAGAACGGACAAGTGGTTTCTCGCGGAGAGCGTTGACGAAGCACAGTGTTCAAAGTACAAAAGTGGGTCAATGACACCGAGACCTTTTTGAAATGCGAATTGGTTAGAGCTTATCAACCCTTTTTTCTTGGCGTACCACATAATTCTCACGGATATAATTTTTTCAAGCACCTTAGATATACAGGGTATTAAGGATATAGTTCTAAAGTTAGGGACACAAGAATTGTTTTTGTTAGGTTTGGGGGTAGGAATAACAGCAGCTTTTTTCCAATCTTGTGGAAGTGTGCCTTTGTCAAAAATTCTGTTATACAAGCATAGAAGTCTGAGCTTAAGGATATTTGGAAGGTTTTTTAGGAGGGAGTAGGGTATTTTATCCGGGCCGGGAGAGCTACCCGACATAGTGGAAATTGTCGAGTCGAATTCGTGCAATGAGATTGCTGATTCGATGAGGCAGTAGGACAAGGTGACGGGTTATGGTAAGTTTTAGAAGTAATTATACTACTCAGGGAGTTGAAATTAGAATTATGAGAAGCATTTGACCATGAACTTGCAAAGTGTTCAGCAATTTCTTTGGGATCATAGATAGGGCCTTGCGAAGAGTGAACAAAATCGATTTTATTGCTTTTAGATGTACCAGACAGAACTTTTATATCTGACCAAACTTTTTTAGGGCTTGAAGTAGGCTTTATGTTAGCTGTAAATTTTTCAAAGGATTGTCTCTTTGCATTTTTTAATTCCTTCCGAAAAGTAGCATTGGCTTTTTTGTATTGTACTAAGTTGTTGGTTGTTCGATTGTGTTTGTAGGTAGCCCATAACGTTTGTTTTGAATTCCTTAAGACCGATAACATTTTAGACCAATATGGGAGCTTTGTGGAAAACTGTTTAGTATTAGTTTGGGGAATGGCTAAGTGTGCAGCTGAGAGTATAATAGATTTATAGCGGATGCTTCTGCATTTATGGCCTTTTTTTAATAAAAGTGGAGATGAGTGAACAATACTTCGCCCAATCAGCTTTCTCAGTTATGAATTTTGCCCTCGGTTTAATGGTATAAAGACTGAGAATAGACATGGTAGTCACGATAGGGAAATGGGCACTACTATGTAAGTCTTTTAATGTCAGGGACGAAAGTTTAGACGCAATTGAGGCAGACGAAAGAATAATGTCTACGTGGGTAAACGAATTATGTGTGGAGAAGTGTGTTGGGTGCCCATCGTTTAGAAGGACTAGGCTTTTGGCGAGTATAGCGTCTTCTAACACCTTACCTCTGCTGTTTGTAGAATCAGAACCCCAAAGGGGACTCCAGGCGTTGAAATCGCCCAAAATTACCGAAGGTGTAGAAAACGAGTCAGCGATCTTTATGATTTCTTTGGAGCTAAAATTTTGGTGCGGTGGTATGTGGCATGTAATTACCGAAAATTTAAATCTTATGTCGATTTTCACTGCTAGGGTGGCTATGTAGGAGGAAATAGGAATTTGTTTGTATATAACAGATCCCTTGCTTAGCTGTTTTATTTTGGGGGAGATTATAAAAGTAACCTACGTAGTTATTGGGAGTGTATGCTGATTTATTGGAGGGGAGGTGTGTTTCTTGTAGTGCGATAATGTGTGGTGAAAATTTATTGATAAGGAGATTGAGATCAGCGTAGTTGTTAAATAGGCCTTTTAAATTCCATTGAAGAATTCGCATGATCTATTCTGAACTGGGGGTATCTACTTGTGCGGAGGGTGGGTGGTAGGTTGAGTTGTTAAAGTGCGTAAGAAAGTTGGAAATGAGTGGGATCGTTGAGGTGTAATCGAGAGACATTGTGGTAGGAACATCGACTGCCGTTGAGGTTGGTAATGAGGTTAATGAGTGAATGTTGGTTGGTGGGTTTGGTGAATTTGTTTCGTTTGGTTTTGGTTCATTGTTCTTGTTTAAGTTGAGAGAGGAAGAAAATGTATGCATTTCAGGTTGAACTATTTGCTTGTTATTGGCATTTTCTTTGTTAGTCGAGTTGCTTAATATGTTAGCAAATGAGGGAGAAGAAGAATTAAAAGGTGGTGGAGTTTGCAATTTATGTATGTTTACAGCTTCGCGATATGAGCATTTGTTGTCCGTTTGAATAGTAAGTATTTTTTTTATTTGTTCAAATTTCGGGCATTCTTTACTGGAAGATGAGTGGTTACCTGAGCAATTTGCGCAAAGCGTACGGGTGAATGGCGGAGGGTTAGGTGGAAGAGCACATGCGTCGCATACAGGGGGCTTGTTACAACGCTTTTTGGTGTGGCGAAGAACTTGCACCTCATGGGATTAGCGTAGTAAGATCTTACTTTTGTTTTGTACCACGAGATGTCGATTTATTCCGGTAAGTAGTACATGTCGAAGGTAAGCAAAACTACCCCGCTCGGAGAAGGTTGGCCATTTATATACTTTGGGAATTTGTAAATGGACGAAACACCCTGTTCTTTCAGATTGTCAATTATTTCTTCATCAGGAACGTCATTTAAACAAGGAGCGTAAATAGTTCCTTTGCTAGAGTTTAGATTTTTATGTAAATAAATTTTGACACTGCAGACTCCTAATAATTGTTTAGTAGATGTGAACTTTTTGGCGATAATGTTGTTTTTTCACAAGCAGGAGTAGGTTTCCATCACGTAGCTCGCTGATTTTTATTATTTCAGAGCTAATATTTAATAAAGCTTTATGTACAGCGAAACAGGAATATTTGTTTAAAGGTTCATTCGTGTCCGTAGCACTCACCACTAAATATTTGGGATTGTCTTTTGTTTTTATTGGTAGATTAGGAAAGATATCATATTTTGTCGCTTTGGTTTTTTTTCTTTTTGGTTCGGGACTAGAATCTAACAGGGCAAACCTATTATTTCCTAGTGCGGTCCCACCAGGGGACATTTTGAAAAAAAAAAGTTTACCTTTGGGGCGAACTATATAGAAAAGTTATTAAAGAATCACTATAGAAAGAAAGAAAAAAGTAATATGCAAAACACGTGAGACGAATTAGCTCGTACGCGCTGGGTAAAGTAGACACCGAAAACACTGAGAGAACAACCGTATGCGTCGAGTGGCAGTCGATTACTGTTTGATACTTTCATTTATATACAGCTTTAGTGATGCAGGATGCAATTTGGTCGCATGCTTTGGTTAAAATACAACTTCTGTCATATCCAACTAGTTCGAATGCTTGCTTTTATCTAATAGATGTCCCAAAACTTCTCAATTTTTCCACTTCTGTACCACTCAGGAGCTACCAGAACTCAAACACTTCATTCTTTGAAAAGGAACAGATATATGAATTACCTGTTAGTTAATAAAAAAAAGTAATTAATTTTTGAAGTGAAACTTCTTAGGCGGCGGTATCGCAAAAATGGAGAGTGAAATTTTTAAAACTGAAAATGTTACATGAGTAAGAAGGAAGATATAGTATAGAGAAATGGAAAAAAGAAAGAAAGCGACGTATGACGGCTAAACAAACCCTGCCGTTTTTCTGGTGGCGATTTCTACTCAAGGACTAGTGATTTAACTGACGCTATATCTCTACCTACTTCTCAAGGGCATAAGTAATGCATAAAAGCGATAGTTAAATTATTTTCGGTATGCTACTACTGCGTTTTGTTTATATCTGGCGCCACTTGCTTGTGTTTTCTTTGTTGGTAGAAAGTGTGCCATTGAAAACGAGATGACCCCGTTATTTATAATTTTTTGTATACTCATTTTGTGTCTGAATTTCTCAGTTTATTTGTCGTTGTTAAGGCGTATTTAACATGGTGGTGTTAGTACTGGCTATCTTCTTAAACGCCTGTTACTTTGTAACAGTATAATGCATATGTTCGTAAACAAATCGAAACCGCGTCCGTTGGTTATCGATGACGCAGACAACTCATCACAAATATTTTTGATGCAATTAATTTATCTGATTCAAGATGGCAGTCTGGATGATTCTCTTTTTAAAATTAAATAATATTTATGTTTCATTAAATGTTTCAGTAACATAAGATGGACCTACGCCACAACCAAATTATTAATAGGAGTAAGACTCCAAAGTGAAGGCGACTTCTGTGCTAAGCGCAAAAAAAATCAGTATTGTGGGAGAAGGTGCTGCGCGATATTAAAGAGGTTGATAGCGACTTCCCCTTCAGCCGGAATAACATAACCCGGAAATATCTTAATATGATGGTAACATATCGTAGAATTAAAAAAAGAACCAACACGTCCGGTAAAGCAGCTACCCCCTGGGAATATTTCGAAGAATTCGACACGGTTTATGGAACACGTAGGGACATAGTGGTCCCTCCCAATTTAGTCTTAATGAGTCTTCGAGATGAACGCCAATCTGACGAAAAATGGATGGATACATTTTTGGAAATGGAAGAAGAGCGAATCAAAGTGGAGAAAGGAAAGGTGGCAGAAATGAAAAAGCTGCGAGAAGCTCTAATGGAAATGAATCAAACTAATGTTTACCTATTATTTGAACTAATATCACCGGCACACAAAAAAAAAATAGTTGTTTATACATCTGACGCCATCTACCTACCGGCATGTATTTTGACCCGCTGGATCCGAATTTTAAGTCAGTTTGGGCCCTTCAATATCGAGTAAATTGTGAAAATAGCTAAAATGGGGTAAATGGTAGTAAAAAAAAAATATGAATCCAAACCAAGCATAATTCTTATGTATTTTGATCCGCTGAATACAAATCTGAAGTGTATTTATACCACAAACCGTTCTAAATCTTAAAAGATTGTAAAAATCCTTGAAAAATATTAAAAATAGGAAAAAATTGGAATATGTCTAAAAAATAATGTATAAACCGAATAAGGGGAAAGATTTTTTCTGATTTTAAACTGTTTTATATTGTTATCAAACTCTTTTGTTCTCAAATGATCTGCGGAGTTGATTTTTTTTGATCGCTTGATCGCATGATCGCTTGTGACTGCAAACAGGGCACCTCCACGTGGTGACGGTGGGCAACAGAACCATCGGCTGAGTCCCTGGGTTAACGGCTTGTATGCCGTCATGGCAGGTACAAGTGATAAGAACTTTACGATGAAGCGATCCGGCACCCCAGTATCGGTGTCTGGTCAGGGTGAGAAAGCAGGCCCGCAGGCGTCGTCATCAAGCGACTGCACCTCTTCGGTAGTGGGAGACTTGGCTACTGGAGAGTATACTATTACAAGAAGTAACTCTCATTTATGTAATAATCGTCAAGGAGTCTGAAACTAAGATACCTACGATAACTTGCAAATAGTATTGACTAAAATAAAGTATTCAGAGCATCAATGGCGAATTTGTGGGGATCTGAAAATCGCAACACTTCTTTTAGGTCAACAATCGGGATTCACAAAATATCCCTGCTATCTGTGTTTGTGGGATAGCAGTGACAGAAAAAATCGCTATGTGAAGAAAGAATGGCCATGGGTTAGGTTAGGTTAGCAAGGTGGTGATACCATATACCTCGAATGAATATGTTAGAGCCAACCGGCGTGGTTGATGAAGTTGTGTATGTTGTGGAGTCTTATATCAGATAGCTCTCGTAACGATGTGAACTCATATGCTCCTAGCATGGTATTTCTGCTCCTCATTAGAGCTGGACATTTGCAAAGTAGGTGTTCTACTGTTTCCGGCTCGTTCTTATCTCTGCAGCTTCTACAGAAGTCGTTGTAAGCGATTCCGAGCCTTCTCGCGTGGGTACCAATCGGCCAATGCCCAGTAAGAGTCGCAACAAGCCTAGCAACGTCAGATCTGGGTTTCCTTAGTAGGTTGTGTGTTCTCTCAGGGTTGTACACAGGCCACACGAGTTTAGATATATGGCAGCCTGCCACGGTGCGCCATCTTTGATCCGATTTCCGGAGATTGTGGAGAAATATGTCTTTATATAAAGTTAAAATTGGGAGTGAGATCCGGTCCAGGGACCCAAACTAAATCTAAATCGAGTTGACTACTTACTGTATTTAAGAGAGTTCTACCCTCCTTGATTAGTTTCGACCTTTTTGTAAAAGACGACAAGGCCTTAATGGCCTGCCTATCTGAGAAAATGGCTACGCTCTCGCCATGATGCAATCCACTACGTTCTAAAAGACGGCAGCCTTCGGCTATAGTGAATACTTCTGCCTGGAAGACACTCACAAAATCGGGCAGATGAATTGATCTTTTTACTCCCAGGGACTCAGAGTACTCCGCGTTCGATTTTGGAGCCATCGGTGTACATATGTTGTCTCCAGGTAGAGATGTAAAGTTCCCCGTCCCAGTCGGCTCTCGACGGAAGAATGACCCCGAAAGGCCTGTGAAACTTTACTTCAGGTCCAATGTAATCCTCAACATAGGTGGCAATCGGGAAATTATACTGCTATGCCCGATCGTTCTTTCTTTCCATATACCCAGTTTTCTCAGTCTTATAGCCGATAGTGATGCGGTGTGCCGTATGTGAAGGTCTAGGAAATAGGTTTGTAATAACATTAAAGGCATCTCATTGCCCCTGTGGTCCCAATGCGTGCAGCTCTTTGAACTCTGCCTAGTTTCACTTGACTATACTGGTTCTTTAAGGCTGTCCACCATACCAGAGAACCATAGCATAAGATCGGACGTACAACCGCTGTGTACATCCAGAGTATAACTTTTGGATTGAGACCCCATGTCTTCCCAAACAGCCGCTTACAGGAGTAGGAGGCATTGCTCGCTTTCTTTAGTCTGTCCTCAATATTTATTTTACAACTTTTCTTAGGATCCAGTATGACTCCCAGATACTTCGCTTGTTTAGATAATCGTAGGCTTTGTCCATTGGCTTTGGTAATTCAAAGCTTGGAACCTTATTTCTGGCCGTAAAGAGCATTAATTCTGTTTTCTCTGGGTTCACTCTAAGGCCACATTGCTCGGCCCATCGGCTTAGCTTTGCTAAAGTTCCATCCATGATGTTACTCACCACAGATGGGAATAACCCGGTTATTAAAACTACATCGTCAGCGTAGGCCACTACTTTTACTCCTCCCTGGTTGAGCTTGAGTAGTACTTAGTTGATGGTGCTAAGCCATAAAATAGGAGAGATCACTCCACCTGGAGGAGTGCCCCTACTAACGTTTCTTGTCAATGTTTAGCTTCCAAGTTCAGCTGAAATAGTTCTGCTGCGAAGCATTGCCATTAGCCACGTGCTCATAGACTCCTCGACGCCCAGTTCGTTAAGGGATTTTTGGATAGCTTCTACCCTGACATTGTTAGAGGCTCCTTCTATGTCTAGGAAGGCTGTCAGAGTGAATTGCTTAAATTCGAGTGACTTTTCGACTGCCCTAACGACCTCATTGAGCACCGTCTCAGTAGATCGTCCCCGTAAATATGCATGCTGCGCTTCAGACATGACATTGTGGAAAAACCCCCGGACGTGCGCGTCCAGAACCCTCTCGAACGTTTTGAGAACGAAGGAAGTTAAGCTAATAGGTCGAAAGTCTTCGGCGTAGACGTGCCCTCGCCTACCAGGTTTTGAGATGAAAACCACTTTCACTCGCCTTCACGACAGAGGGACGTAGTTAAGGGCTATGCATTCTTTGAAAATTTGCAAAAGCCATGGCATAATATCATCCTTCACAGTTTGCAACATGATAGGGATGATACCATCTGGCCCCGTGCTTTTGTAAGGCGAGAAGGACTTCAACACCCATGATATTTTAGGATGTGTGAAAATTGAGTCTGCTATTTGCTGACCTCCAGCATACCTTCTCGGAAGCGGAATGAACACTTCGTCAGAATTACCCGGAAAATAAGTGTTGACAAGCAACGTGAGTGAGTCTTCCACACACTCTCTTGTTACATCATCTGCACTACGAAGGAGTGACGGACAGAAGTAGTCTTTCGTCAATGGCCTACTCAGCCTGGCGATGTCCTTTATACTCTCCAATGTCTCGCAGTGGGTCTCCCATGCTGTTTTTTTTTTGAACACCGAGTCTCACTTTTATACTTTTTCATAATGTCTTGGTATGGCTTCCAAGATTCAGATTTGTAACAGGAGTTGAACATTCTCCTAGTTTATTTTCTTAGTCTAGATAAGTCACTGTTCCACCAAGGTGGGATGACTTCCTTGAATATCGTAGCGCGCAGGCCCTGTTCATTGAATTCCGAAGTGTGGTCTCGACGACTCTCTGATTGGGATCAATTCCGTTGCATGAGCTCACCACTGGGCTAGGAGCCTAACTAAGCTTCTCCCGAGCCAGATGATCGAATTCAATCCCCTTAGTTTTCCTAGGGTGGCGATATGATTTTATTTTATTTTTTTTTATTAATATTGACACTGAAAGTGATATACATATTGTAAGAAAAAGAGCTCTCATCAGACACTTCCCAGTTCCCAACAGAAAAATTATTGTTTTCTTGTAACAATGTTATACCGAGGACTTCCTTCCACCCTTCGTAGCTTTCCCCTATTGTATATAGATAGCTTAGTGCTAATGATAAAATCAAAGAGTGACTCACCCCTTTTCTTCGTTTCACCGCTTCCCCATAGGCAATGTCTTGCATTGGCGTCGCATCCAATCACAAACGAAGCTTGTTGCTGTTTCGCTGCTGCTACCAGTTCCTCTACCTCCGCTGGAGCGGTCTCTCCGCCGTGTGCGAAGTAGACGGACGCAACGTACGTAGGCCTTCCGTGATGCGATAGCCTTACAACTCCCAAATCATCGGTGCTGTAAGAGGGACAAAGAAACGCTTTATATTCTTTGTTAGCCAGAACGCAGGCTCTTGGCTTACCATTTGTGCGGGCATAAAAAACTTCGTACCCGGGGATGGTTAGGGCCATGACGGTCGAGTCTCGAATTCAGGAGTCTTGGGTGATAGCAAGGTCGTGGTTGTTCTCCCCTAGGAAGACTCTTAGGCCATCTGAAGCGCACCTAGAATGCTTCAGGTTAATCTGTACGACGTTGGTAGTGTTCGGGCCGACCAGACTACTGGCTTCCTCGGCCACCTCCATCTGCATCTTAACCTCGCTGCAAATAGGGTCTGGTGACGGTTCCCCGTTCTTTATTGACTCCGGGGGCGGTTCTCCGCCTTCGTTGTCGTCGTTGGGTTCTTTGCCTCGGAAGATTTTTTGGCGTGTCTCACGCCGAAGTGGATTCTGCATTCCTCAGTGATGAGAAACAGCACGGGTTGGCTAACTGCTTTTATGTCCTCAAATTTCAGGACACTCCAGTTAGTCATAGGGAGTCGGGGGTTCATTATGGCTATGTATTGCAAATGTTTTTCCCTTTCCATCCTCATGTTGGGCAACCAGATACGGGCACGGGGTCTCGTCGGAATGTCCTTCTCCGGGATAAGTTTGAGCTTTAAGCCCAACCAAGCATCGCTGATCTCAGTGATGCTCCTGCGCAGGAATTGCTTGGAGAACTCGTCCTCGCATCGGATCACCCTATGACCTCTGATGACCTCTTCAGAATCTAACCGCGGTATCGGGCCCTCCGGGCCTGGCTAGGGTACTCTCTATCGTCAAACCAGAAAGCTCGACCTCGTTCTCTGGCCATTTTTCGAGGACTGGTTTGCCGCAGTTAGACGACTCGTCGATAAGTGCGACACTCAGGTGGTCCTTGACTGTATCACTGTACTTCAGCGCACTTTGCGCTACGGGTTGGGATACGCCTCTCGCATCTTTGCTTCTTTTCGGAGCGTTGGAAGTGTCGTCTAGAGATCGGTTGCGTTTGTTCGTCTTGCCCGCCGCAACAATAGCCTCGTATTTTTTTCGGTCATCAGTATCGCGCACGTTCAGGATGCCCCTTCCTGGTTCTGCTCAGTCCTTTTAGAATGAATTTAGCTTTCCTGTAGGTCTTAGCATTTACTGCTGTCGGAAGTGCAGACTTGGCCCCCGATGCCTGCGGTCTCGAGGTACTGGAGGCGGAAAGTATCAATTCGGTAGATATAGGAGTCGCCTTACCTGATGGGCGCATGTTCGTCTGACGACTCGCCAGAGAGGAGCATGAGACCTAAAGTACGCGACCTGCACTATTGCGTTGACACGCAGTTGCCGATGATGATGGTTAATCAATGTTCCCCGCTGTCGATCCCCCAGTGCGTTGGCTCGCACTGGTTTTGTGGGCTCGTGAGGGGCTGTGGTTGGGAGTACTATGGCTGGTACTGCCTGAGACAGCCGCCTCCGTCTCCTGGCTGGAGCGAACCAGAGCGTTCTCGTCAATTTGGGATTTGGGGGAGTAAACCTCCTCCCCCGGAAGGTCCGAGACTTCGGCGATTTTTGGCATTATCATAATCATAATCGTCCACTTTACTCTACAATGAGAGTGCGGCGGACTCGAGGTGTTGTGTGCCTGGTCCAGTCGACCAGGGTAGCGCCCCTTTCGCCGGGAAAGGCCACCATTACTACCCGAGGTGGCCCGGTGTCGAGTAGGCTGCGTAAAAATACAGCCTAGAAAATTTACCACCCCCGCTGCAAACTAACCCAATAGGCACGGACCGCGTAACACCCTGCTTTAGGGGGGATGAAAAGGATTGAGAGTGGAAGGGAAAGCGATAGGTTGGGAAGAAGGAAAGGGTTTGTCGGTGTGGTGATCTCCGCATGAGAATCCGGGCCCTCTTAGTTCAGAATGATAGGAAAGTCCCGGTTAAGGACCAAAATATCAACACTTAAGCCCCATACCCACGCCAAGGAGACCAACACTGATGACCAAAGAGAGAGAAATTCAAACCAGATACTAATAATGTTATACGAACACCTAGTGTTCGTCCGATACCACCATGTACTCGATACCAGTACTAATTTTAGGACATCGGGTTTACTCGATGCTACTCAAAGTATCGCTAAAAAATACTCGATTCTACTTGTACTCTAAAGTACTCAGACGAAATATTTCAAATTAGTTTTGAATTTTTTTAAATAAATAAAACCACCTTTTATGTGTTACAAAGATATAATTTAATGCAAAAAGGCTTTTTAATATGAAAACATATGCTAATTTTTAATATATACATACATATAGGTAAATACATATTCTCGCAACTTTTATGTGTTAGTTACAAAGATATAATTTAATTTAGAAATGGCTAATTTAATTCAGAAATGGCTATTTGTATGTACACTGAGGGAAAAAATTGTTAGAATTAACAAAACGTGCTAAATTTAAAAAATACGCTTATGAAAGTGCATCAACCCAACTTGTTTTAAATTTGAGTATGTACGTTATAAAATATGTCGTTGTGAAGTGCACAGATGCTTTTACGTAATTAAGAAGAAAAAAAATTTATTTTATGTTCCGTCTGATGGTAATTTACCTATTTATTTATTTATTTATTTCAAAAAGTCAATAAACTTCAAAGATTCTTACTGACTAAAACGATACCTGAGAATTGAAGTGCAGAAGGCACTAAGATAAAATTGCATTCAATAAACTACAAAATATATTCTTGGGCAAAGAAAAATCAAACAAAATAGAATTCGAAATCTCGTTGAGTTCTCGAAGTGCACGCACTAACGGGACGTTTCTTGCGTAATTCGTACTGAGGGCCTTGAGGTAAAAAGAAGATTGAAACGAAGTGTTCTCACAGGAATAAGGAATTGAATAGCTAGCAGTAATGCGGGGCAAACGATTTCATCATTTATCAAGCCATGCACAAAAGACAAGGATAGAATAGTCCTTCTGCTTTCGATGGACTTAAGGTTAATCAAAAGGAGGCGGGAATTGTACGGAGGGACGGGAGTGGAGAAATTGAGGGAAGAAAGGGCATATTTAAGGAACACTTTTTGAATACGCTCAATTCTACCGATGTCAAATTTATAATGAGGTCTCCAGACATATGCCGCATATTCTTACTTTGGACGAACAAAACATGTGTAGAGTAATTTAAGAGTGTAGGGATCAGTAAAATTAGAACTATTTCGGCTAACAAAAGCCAACGCAGCATATGATTTAGATATGATAAAAATAATGTGATTATTGAATAAAAAAGAGTCATCAAAATTACACCAAGGTCTTTGATCTCGGAAACTGATTGAAGGGTAGTACCAGAGATACTGTATGACGTTCGAACATCATTACATAGTTTGGAAAACACTACGTGATAACACTTGCTAAGATTGAGATGTAGGTGCGACCAGCAACGCCATAAGTACAATCTATTGATTTTTGACTGAACCCTAGAAGCATCTTCAGAACTCTTAATCGAAGAGAAAACCTTTAGGTCGTCCGCATAAAGCAAGAACCTAGAAAACGAAAAACAGCCGCCTATATCATTAATAAAAAGAACAAAGAGTAATGGTCCTAAGATGCTACCCTGAGGTACGCCAGATGATGCAGTAAAGGGAGTAGAAGATACCCCCTCGATTGAGACCACGCAGCACCTATTATTTAAATAAGAATTCAGCCACTTCAGGAATATAGAGTGGAAACCCAACGAGGCAAGCTTGCGCAACAGATTGCAATGGGATACTTTGTCGAATGCCTTGGAAAAGTCAGTGTATATACAATCAACTTGGAGCCCAGAGGAAAACGTGTCACTGCAGTATTCACTAAAGACCGCAAGGTTAGTAAGCGTAGACCGTCCAGCGACAAAGCCATGCAGGTGAGGTGAGACTAAACTCTTAACGGCAAAGGACATTTTCTCCTCCACTATCTCTCGAACAGTTTAGAAATTGTAGCCAGCTTGGAGATTGGCCTATTGTTAGTATCATCATTAGTTTTGCCACTATTGAAAATTGGGGTAATGATGTTAATTTCCAGTTATCCAAAAAAAACTCCAGTACGCAGTGAGGCGTTGAAAATAAATTTCAGAGGTGATATTAGCGCTGGACATTTTTTTAGAAGGGTGGGACAAAGACCATCAATGTCAGGTTGAGTAGAGACTTTTATTTATTTATTTATTTTATTTATTTATTTAGTCTATGGTTTTATAATAACATTACAGACTAGAAGAGTACAACATTAATTAGAACTATTAAAAATAATTCATAAAGCTAAAAATAGGAATTCAAAAGATTTAAAAAAGCTGTATTTGGGATTGAAAAGTCTACCTCGACTACATTATTCATGGCATTAAATTCACGAATGGCGCGATAAATCGGGGCATTACTGGCGTATTTGGTTCTAACATTACAACCATAAAACGGAAGGAAATTTCTAAGGGATCGCCTGGGGACATTAAATCTTATCCTCTCTAACAAAAACGGACAATCAACAATACCTTTAATAATATTATATGTATACGAAAGACATAAGACAGACCTGCGACTTTCTAAGGACTTGAGATTCAGAAGCATAAGACGTGAAGAATATGACGGCATGGGGTCTGAAAAGTTCAGACAGCGAAGAGCAAACTTGAGAAAAATTTTTTGAACACGTTCAACCCTGTTTATAGCATTCTGATTATACGGCCTCCAAATAAAAACCGCATATTCGAGATGTGACCGAACAAATGACGAATACAGTAACTTGAATGTATAAGGATCCGAGAATTTTGAGGCATTGCGTCTTACAAAGCCTAGAACAGAATACGCCTTTGCAGTTACATAGCTAATGTGTTTATTGAAAGAAAATCGATCATCGAACACTACGCCAAGGTCTTTTATCTCATCTGCACGACTTAGATCATTAGCCGATATATGATAGCTGGTAAGCAGAGAATTGGATATTTTAGAGTACGTTAGTTGAAAACATTTACTAATGTTCAAGGAAAGGCGTGACTTCAGACACCACAAATGAAGCTTATCAATATCATCTTGGAGCCTAATTGCATCAGATGTGTTTTTAATTACAGAGAAAACTTTTAAATCGTCCGCATAAAGCAGAAATTTTGCAAAAGAAAAACAACTACTAATGTCATTGATGAAAAGTATAAAAAGAAGTGGACCTAAGACACTACCCTGTGGCACTCCAGAAGATGGAACGAACGGGCAAGAAGTAGACCCGTCAATTGAGACAACACACCGTCTGTTACACAAGTACGACTCCAACCAACGCAGAAAAATAGAATGAAAGCCAATGCAAGCAAGCTTTTGAATTAATATACTATGTGACACTCTGTCAAACGCTTTTGAGAAGTCTATATAAATACAGTCAACTTGAAAACCTTACGAAAAAGACTCGAAACAATATTCACTGAAAACAGCGAGATTGGAGACAATAGATCTACCAGCGACAAACCCATGCTGATATGGGGAGATAATAGATATAACTGCAAAATTCAATTTGGCATTGACTGTGTGTTCAAAGATTTTCGAAATAGCGGAAAGCTTAGAAATAGGTCTATAATTACGTACGTCACTTCTGTTACCATTTTTTAAAAACGGGCATTACCGTCGTAAGCTTCCAATCATCAATAAAATTACCTGAAGATAATGATTTATTAAAAATTAACTTCAAGGGATAAACTAATGCTGGACAATTTTTGATTAAAGTTGCAGATAGGCCATCAACATCCACATGTGTAGAGGGTCTTAGTTTAATTATACCATTACTTAGGTCTTCAGATGAGAGAATTAATGAGCCAAAGTTGAGAGACGAGGAGATATTAGAAAATTCTGCAGATGTAACGTCATTCTGAACGAAATTCGACCCAAAATATTCAGCAAACAAATTTGCGGCATCACTTGGCGTCTCCGCAGCTTTATCACCAAGAAATATTCCTGTGGGTAAGCTGGAGCATCCTTTCTTAGATTTCACGTAGTTCCAGAACAATTTGGGGTTAGATTTAATATTCAACTCAGTGTCACGAACATAGTTACTATAAAGAGTCTTATTTAAAGAATCAAACTTCTTTAAGAAATGCTGATACTTAACGAAGTAAACTTGATTTCTTGAAGTTTTAAATTTTTTATAGAATTTGTTTTTAAGGTTTTTTAGCTTTTTTAAGTCTTTTGAATACCAGGGCAATTTATAAGGCTTTTTCTTTTTAACCGGTATTTTATCCAGGCAGAGTTCATATAAGATTGACTTAAATATAGAAAAACAGTATGCAGTGTCTAGGTTAGTAAACAAATCATCCCAGTTAATGTTCGACAATAGTTCGTTAAAACTAAAAAAATCGCATAATGAGTAATTAAATGACAATTTGTTGTCCTTAATAGCGGAAAAACAATAAAAGTCTAACTTTATAACTAGTGGAATATGATGTTTATCCGTAGCTGTAATTGGGTTAATACAGTCGCAAATTCGGTAATTCAAGTTATCACTGACAAAAATAAGATCTAATATTCTGTTTAATTCGTTAGCAAAACTATTAATTTGCTTCAAGTTAAGACTTAAAATACTATCTACTAAATATAGTTCATGATTGGCAACCATATTATGAGCTATGAGACTACGGCATGACTCACTGCTAACCCAATTAATATTGGATAAATTAAAATCTCCCAGAACACATAAATGGTTATCACGCAAATTATTTAAAACTAATGATGAAATGTTATCAGCATGTGCTTTGTATAACTCATATGAGCTTCCTGGTGGTATATATGAGGTTACTACATACAGGGATTCTTTTGAAGAGTTGCCACTAATATTGACGCAAAGTTGATCCAGAAGTGAATCATCATTAGCTAGAGAGATCAGGAGCGCGCGTAGTTCGCGCTTGACAGCAACGATTACACCGCCACCTCTTTGGCAACCAGTTTTTACAGCATCCCTGTCTTTACGAAAGACGTTGAAGAGGTTAGAATCGATGAATTCAGCATCAAAAAAGTTTGAGGTTAACCACGTCTCAACAAGTACATAGACGTCGTAATCCATCTGCGCAGTAAAAGAATGCACGAAATCAGCTTTTGTTCGCATGCCAGACATATTTTGGAAATATACCCTTAAGCTATTAGCAAAAGGAGGAGAATTAACTATGTCTGAAGCGGCTGTTGTTGGTCCTTTGGAAAAAACCGAAAAGGTTTGACCGTCACGTTAGTGGGCCAGATTTCCGAACTAAGCAAATTCGAAAACATTGTCTCCGGCACTCTCAGCTTGAAGTTTACACGCTTTAGACTTGAAATTTCCACATCTTTTTTAACTAGTTTATAGCATATTAATATATCTTTGTTCAAACCCGCATGATTGGAAACATAGTTTATTATATTTTCTTCCGAAACAGATGGCGAGAACGACGCTAGATGTAACCACTTATATCGGACAGCCACGTCCAAGTCTTTGCTAATGTTTGTACCAACAACCCTTACTGTTTTTTTTTACCCCTTTTATTCTTAACAGTAGACCACTGTGCATTTTTGATCTCTGCAGAGCTAACAGCAGGCGCCAACGAGTGTGTAACATTCGCTGTCGAGACATCAGCAGTCGTCTTTAACATATCAGCATATGTGTGTGTGTGCGCAGCGTTCATTGGCAACGCCGAACCGGCATGAGTATACACATTTTTAACAGCAGTACCAGCGGCAACAGAGACAGCAGGCATTTCAGTATATGTGGAAGTGTGTGTAACATTCGTTGGCAGCACTGAGCCAGCATGAGTGTACACATTTTTAGGAGCGTTCCTTATCTCCCAGAAATAGTCAGAAAAAGTCCGAAGTAGTCAGATTTAGTCCAAAAAGCGTTCCTTAACTCGGAAATTACAGCAAAAATGAGAGAGCAACAGTCAGTGAGAGTGCCTCTCATCAGTCCGAAGTAGTCAGATTTAAGTTGTGTTTTTTTACAAATTATCCAGTAACTTGCCAGTAACTCTCCAGTAACTTTATTTCTAAGAATTCGCTCTCATA
>NW_023458559.1:9513651-9517689 GCF_013731165.1 Rhagoletis pomonella
AAAAAACGACATACAGGAACCACTTGTCCTAGTAGTCCGAGGAACAGGGCCTGTCAATACCCAACCAAAAACTGCTTCCTGTGCCAGCAGGGTACCTAAAACATTCTTCCTAATTTGTTCCTTCATAATAGCTGGATACAAGTCCGCACCAATTATCATGTCGATCTGCTGACTTTTGTGGAAATTAACATCGGCTAATTCTATAGGGGGCAGTAGGCCAAGATTTGCTTGGTCCACTGAAATCTGGGGGAGGTTTCCTGTCAGTTGGGGTAGAATCAGGCCTCTTGCCTCAATTCTAAACTGGGGTTCGGCAGGTGAACCTAAAACAAACTGTGCGAGCTTTCGCACCTTAGCCGATAGTGTCACATTTATTCCACATATATTTGTGTCAGCAGGTCGTGTGGGGAGATTGATAAGTTTTTGCAGCCGCTCTGTCATGAAAGTCCCTTCGGAACCCGAATCAAGAAGAGCCCTAGCCTAGTAGTTCACTCCTAAGCGCCGAATGTACACGATAGCCGTACCCAAAATTAAGTTACTAGCACTAGCAGCAAAAAGAGCATTTACATTACCGGCTGCCGTTGGGGTAGCAGGCTGCCGAGTTTCTTCGTTTCCTGAAGAAGATCGCCTCGTTGTTTCCGAAGGGCTGTTTGTACGTGGGGTACGATGCAGTAACGAATGGCGTCGTTGATGACAACTCAAACAAGTAAAAGTACTCTTACAGTTCCTCGCTATGTGTGAATGTGCTAGACAATTCATACGCAGGTTATATTTTCTAACTACCTTACAACGATCGTCTACCTGTATCGCTAAAAACTTGGGACATGATTTCAACGCATGGGACTGGTCTGGGCACAACCTGCATGCGGGCTGTGAGAAGTGACTGTGATGGGCCGATAATTTTTTTCCGAACGACAACGCTGGCACTCGACTTGGTCCTGCCTTAGGCACTCGTGTGCTTTGGATGTCCGAAACCGTCTCCAAGGTCTGATACCTACTCGAAAGTTAGTTATCCAAATCCTCCCACCTCGGAATTCCAGCTTTGTCAACGATTCCCTGCTCCCGCAAAGCCAAAGTGTTGTCTGGTAATCTGCTGGAAACTAAAAACACAAATATAGCATCCCAATATCAATCCCATACATTTGCAGGACTGCGATACAATTATTCACTGTCCGCTGCAAATTTTTAATCTCCGTACCACCCTCAACTGTTACCGTGGGCAAGTTAAATAATGTCTGGCTATTGACCATAACTCTTTTATTCTCGTAACGATCGCTCAGGTTTTGCCACGCAATCGCAAAACCATCATTGGACAACGGGGAGGAAGGTGAGGGCTTGACCGCGGTGTTGGCTCAGGCTCACGGTTTATTGGGTTTAACGTTGAGGAGCTTGGCTGAGCAAAAGTCAAATTATGGATGGTTTCACCCATCACGCCGCACAAGTCAGGTAAGCTGTATAGCAATCCTGGTATTTACATTTGGCCAAACTCATGGCCGCAACACCCGTACTGTCTTCATACAAATTCCGCGAATATGAATCGAAAGAATCTTTGACTTTTGCCCACAGTGCCTTAAGCTCCTCCTTCTGTATCTCAAGTGAAAACACAGAGTGATTTGCACCTGGAGTCTGATTAAACCTCTCTTCAAACTCCATTAGAGCATCACAAGCGCGAGAAAAATCACTAGCATTCGCCATTCTTCGAGATAAAAGTTTATTTATTATTGAATTTTATATTTACTCACAATAAATTAATACAGAAAAACGGATTAATTTGAAACGGTGCTTTTTTCACTTCTTTGTGTGATGACCAGTCGATGAGGAGTCCAATGGTTGATGCTCGTGAGAATGTATCTTAAAGAGCTTTCTTTGAGATAATATCTCACCCCAGCTACACTCGTTCGATCGGGCCTTGATATTGGCGCGGCTTCTTCTGTCGGCTAAGCTGATTGGGCTGGAGCTCCTGGTAACTATCTGCTGGCGCTCCTGACTCTGGATACCGGCTGCACACTCACTTAAGCACTTATTTTAAATTTTTATTATTATTATTATTTTTTCACTAAATAGATGTGATCCGGGTACTTTCGACGCGTACCAGCTCACCGCAAATTAAAACAAATCGCGCCCGACTTGAATATACGTGGCGAATCTCAAAGGCTTACCTTTTCGTGCAGCTTACTGTTTTCGAAACTGTTGTGGTTATTTCTCCCGCGGTGGGCCACTTGGTGGGGGCCTTGTTGCTAGCTTGCTCCCGCGGTGGGCCACTGGTGGGGGCCTGGGTGTTTATGTGTTAATACCGCTGGATCGTTGGAGTATCGCTATTTGCTGCTCTTTTGCTGGCGGGCTCGCTCTGGTCTCACCGCAGTTGTTGCAATGGCGCTTGTGGTCTTGCCTCGATCCTGCGAAAGAGACTGAGATGTTGATTTATTATAAAATTTTATAATAATTTTTTTGTTTGCGTTTATCGCTCAGTGCCCTGCTAATGAGGGACTTTCACCGCACTTGCACTGCCCTGCTAATCAGGACTTTCACTTGCAAGCTGATTTTTTGCGCTTATCGCTCAATGCCCTGCTACTCAGGGACTTTCACCGCACTTGCACTGCCCTGCTAATCAGGACTTTCACTTTCAAGCTGATTTTTTGCGCTTATCGCTCAGTGCCCAGCTACTCAGGGACTTTCACCGCACTTTCACTGCCCTGCTAATCAGGACTTTCACTTTTTTAGCAATCTGTTGCGGTTTGCGCTTGTTTCCCTGCTTTTTTGGGTCTTTTACCGCACTTTCACTGCTTTTCCGGGATTTTCACGCATTTTTACTGCCCTGCTAATCAGGGAATTGCACTTTTAAACAATTTCTTGCGCTCGTTGTCCTGCTTTTTTAGGGTCTTTTACCGCACTTTCACTGCTTTTCCGGGATTTTCACACACTTTCACTGCCCTGCTAATCAGGGACTTGCACTCTTAAGCAATTTCTTTCGCCTTGCGCTCGTTGCCCTGCTTTTCAGGGTCTTTTACCGCACTTTCACTGCCCTGCTAATCAGGGACTTTCACTTATTTAAGCACTTTTTGGTGTCTTTTTAATTTTTATTTGCACCAACATATATATATGTATATATATATATATTTCGTTGGCCGTTGCAGTCGACTAGCGGGATTTTACCGCTTACTAGCTGAGTTCCGCTACTCAGCGAATAGGTGGTCCGCTTTTCGAGGGCCTTCTTACACCAATTTTAGGTTATACGGAATTTTCATGAGGCGCCCTTACAGGCAACTTTCAGTTCAATGCAGCAGTTGCCCAGTGTAAAAATGGCCTTTCCACTAATTGCTTGCGAAAGTTGACTCATGTAAATTCCCTATGATTTTCACTCACCTCGATTTATTCTGCGAGTACACCCTTTTGTCGCTAGTCACCTTAAAAAGGGGACTTACCTCACTCATAGTTTTGGCCGCTGCTCCTCCTTGGGCACCTTTTCTTTATTTTTTGTTGAATTTTTCACTTTTTCCTTGTTTTTTCCTTGCTCTGTGGCGTAGCTGGCACAAGTTGTTTGTATTTACGTTTTGCCAATGGCCGGCTACATGAAATGTCAAATGCAGCTTCTTTCATGCGGGCTCATTCACAATGGTGTGTGCTAATAAAACTTTACCAATGGGACTTGCCGAGAGTTGTTAATTTTTGTTAAGTATATTTTTGTTGAGATTATTATAATTATTACTTTTAAAAAATCGCAAGATTAATGAACGCAAAAAAGATTATCTTAAAGATCCGGCTCGAAGGACCATGTTTGAGCGGGGCAATTTAGGGGCCGGAAATCCTCGTGATTCCGGCAACGGGACCAATGGGAGAGCCGATTCTTTAAGATAATCTTTTAATTAAGTATCAACTAATGCCCTAATCTCCAGAGGTACAAAAGATGTCAGGTTTTCGTATATTATACACAATTTATGTTTATTGATAAATATATGTACAGACATGAGTTGACTCACCTGAGATGTCGCTGGCTGTCGATCCCGTTGCCAAATTCCACCTTCTGTGGACCCTATAAATGCG
>NW_023458559.1:9517789-9520623 GCF_013731165.1 Rhagoletis pomonella
CGCCATATAATCACCATAAAAAATCTCCGTATCGCATGGAGGAAGGTGAAGGCTTGACCGCGGTGTTGGCTCAGGCTCACGGTTTATGGGGTTAAACGTTGAGGAGCTTGGCTGAGAAAAAGTCAAATTATGGATGGTTTCACCCATCAACGCCGCACAAGTCAGGTAAGCTGTATAGCAATCTTGGTATTTACATTTGGCCAAACTCATGGCCGCAACACCCGTACTGTCTTCAGACAAATTCCGCGAATATGAATCGAAAGAATTTTTGACTTTTGCCCACAGTGCCTTAAGCTCCTCCTTCTGTATCTCAAGTGAAAAAACAGAGTGATTTACACCTGGAGTCTGATTAAACCGCTCTTTAAACTCGATTAGTGCATCACAAGCGCGAGAAAAATCACTAGCATTCGCCATTTTTCGAGAAAAAAGTTTATTTATTATTGACTTTTATATTTACTCACAATAAATTAATACAGAAAAATGGATTAATTTGTTACGGTGCTTTTTTTCACTTCATTGTGCGATGACCAGTCGATGGGGAGTCCAATGAGTGATGCTCGTGAGAATGTATCTTAAAGAGCTTTCTTTGAGATAATTTCTCACCCCAGCTACACTCGTTCGATCGGGCCTTGATATTGGTGCAGCTTCTTCTGTCGGCTAAGCTGATTGGGCTGGAGCTCCTGGTCACTATCTGCTGGCGCTCCTGACTCTGAATACCGGCTGCACACTCACTTAAGCACTTATTTAAAATTTTTATTATTATTATTATTATGTTTTTTTCACTAAATAGATGTGATCCCGGTACTTTCGACGCGTACCAGCACACCGCAAATTAAAACAAATCGCGCCCGACTTGAATATACGTGGCGCATCTCAAAGGCTTACCTTTTCGTGCAGGTTACTGTTTTCGAAACTGTTGTGGTTATTTCTCCCGCGGTGGGCCACTTGGTGGGGGCCTTGTTGTATTTTTGTTGCTCCCGCGGTGGACCACTTGTGGGGGCCTTGGTGTTTATGTGTTAATACCGCTAGAGCGTTGAGGTGTCGCTATTGCTGCTCTTTTGCTGGAGAGCTCGCTGTGGTCTCACCGCGGTTGTTGCAATGGCGCTTGTGGTCTTGCCTCGATCCTGCGAAAGAGACTGAGATGTCGATTTAGTATAAAATTATATAATAATTTTTTTGTTTGCGTTTATCGCTCAGTGCCCTGCTAATGAGGGACTTTCACCGCACTTGCACTGCCCTGCTAATCAGGACTTTCACTTGCAAGCTGATTTTTTGTGCTTATCGCTCAGTGTCCTGTTACTCAGGGACTTTCACCACACTTGCACTGCCCTGCTAATCAGGGCTTTCACTTGCAAGCTGATTTTTTGAGCTTATCGCTCAGTGCCCTGCTACTCAGGGACTTTCACCACACTTGCACTGCCCTGCTAATCAGGACTTTCACTTTTTTAGCAATTTGTTGCGGTTTGCGCTTTTTGCCCTGCTTTTTTAGGGTCTTTTACCGCACTTTCACTGCCCTGCTAATCAGGACTTTCACTTTTTTAGCAATTTGTTGTGGTTTGCGCTTGTTGCCCTGCTTTTTGAGGGTCTTTTACCGCACTTTCACTGCTTTTCCGAGATTATCACGCACTTTCACTGCCCTGCTAATCAGGGACTTTCACCGCACTTTCATTGCCCTGCTAATCACGACTTTCACTTTTTTAGCAATTTGTTGCGGTTTGCACTTGTTGCCCTGCTTTTTTAGGGTCTTTTACCGCACTTTCACTGCCCTGCTAATTAGGGACTTGCACTTTTTTAGCAATTTGTTGCGGTTTGCGCTTGTTGCCCTGCTTTTCAGGGTCTTTTACCGCACTTTCACTGCCCTGCTAATCAGGGACTTGCACTTTTTGGCGTTTGCTCTTGTTGCCCTGCGTTTCAGGGACTTTTTTTTACACTTACACTGCCCTGCTAATCAGGGACTTTCACTTTTTGGCGTTACCTCTTGTTGCCCTGCGTTTCAGGGACTTTTTTTCACACTTACACTGCCCTGCTAATCAGGGACTTTCACTTATTTAAGCACTTTTTGGTGTCTTTTTAATTTTTATTTGCATCAATATATATATATGTATAAATTTATATATTTCGTTGGCCGTTGCAGTCGACTAGCGGGATTTTACCGCTTACTAGCTGAGTTCCGCTACTCAGCGAATAGGTGGTCCGCTTTTGGAGGGCCTTCTTACACCAATTTTAAGTTATACGGAATTCTCACGAGGCGCCCTTACAGGCAACTTTCAGTTCAATGCAGCAGCTGCCCAGTGTAAAAATGGCCTTTCCACAAATTGGTTGCGAAAGTTGACTCATGTAAATTCCCTATGATTTTCACTCGGGTATTTATTCTGCGGGTACACCCTTTTGTCGCTAGTCACTTTAAAAAGGGGACTTACCTCAGTCCTAGGTTTGGCCGCTGCTCCTTCTTGGGCACCTTTTCTTTTTTTTTGTTAAATTTTCGTTTTTTTTTGTTTTTTCCTAGCTCTGTGGCGTAGCTGGCACAAGTTGGTTGTATTTACGTTTTGCAAATGGCCGGCTACATGAAATGTCAAATGCAGCTTCTTTCATGCGGGCTCATTCACAATGGTGTGTGCTAATAAAACTTTACCAATGGGACTTGCCGAGAGTTGTTAATTTTTGTTAAGTATATTTTGGTTGAAATAATTATAATTATATTAATAATAATTATTATTATTACTTTTAAAAAATCGCAAGATTATTGAACGAAAAAAGATTATCTTAAAGATCCGGCTCGAAGGACCATGTTCGAGCGGGGCAATTTAGGGGCCGGAAATCCTCGTGATTCCGGC
>NW_023458559.1:9520723-9524837 GCF_013731165.1 Rhagoletis pomonella
AAAAAAACAACTTCTTTAAAAGGTCTGCAATTGGAAAATATAGCTAAATACGTGTGTGCTCCATTCTGCTCGCGACTTAAAAAAAAAATTTCTTTCACAAAAAAACTCGAATTTTGGAAATCAAATTTTAAATTCGTAATCAGTGACTCCGAGAGTTTTTAGGTATCAAGTTTCATTACAATCTATAATTATTTTAAAAAAGTCGTCGGTCATATTGTATCCACAATTTTGAATTTGGAAAATTTAATACCAGATTCGAAATCACCGACGACGAATGCCCCTGGATACCAAGTTTCGAAACAATCAATAATTATTTTGAAAAAAGTGGCCCACAATATTTGATCCGCCGTTTTGAATTTTCAAAAATTTAATATATATTTCGAAATCAGTGATAACGAAAACCCTAAATACCAACTTCCATCGAAATCTGTCAAATACATATTGAGTAAACAATTTTTTCGTCCTTTATTCTCGATTCGTCCCTATGTGCGGCGGCGACTTTGCCGATCACTTACAAAAGGTTTGTCCCGCGGATGCGATGTAAGCACATTATTTTTGAATGTATAATGCGTTCCTCTATGTCCACGATAAATTTAAAGTGCGATGTCATAGGTCGATTTTCGCCAAAATTTTAACATTTTTGCGCGCTTGTAAGCGGTACATTGTCCCGCTAAATAAGTGTAAGTGATCAATTTCTGACATCGTCCAATGTTTATTGATAACCACACAAAAGGCCAACGACGATAAAGTGAGGTTATTTTTAACCTTTTTATTACACAATGTGAACCCTCCTGACACCAAAAGGTCCCACGGTGCGATGTAAGTCTTGTTGTTTGTTAATCTACAGCAGTAAATTTAAGTCCCCGATATGTTTCTTTGACGATAAAATCGGCACATTTTTACTGTCGCTAGCTTCCGGACTCTAACTTATCATTGAGATCTCTCCAACTAGCCCATAAAGTCACAAATAAATTCTTTAATTATATTCCAAAAATTATTTATAAAAAAAATTTTAATTAATCTGAAAAATATAAAAAAATAGCCCAACCCGGGTAACCGTATAATTTTGTCGCGAGATGTATATATATTCAAATATGAAGACAATAACGAAAAATAAATACAGAAAATAGATCAGTTTATATTAGGGAAAATAAATCTCATATTTTTAATTCCGAAATTCTTCCAAATGAATATCAAATATACAGGAGTGACCGCGAGGGCAGAATCGGCGGTGGTGTTCTTTTTGCGGTGCATTCATCGATACCATCGGAGGAAGTTAGTGTTCCTGTCATTGAATATACCGAATTTAAACGTATACGTCTACGGGCTGGAAAGATTTATATTTATTTAGCTCTTTGCTACATCCCTCCTAATTTTGCCGTATCAGTATATATGGAGCTAGTTTCTTTGCTTGAGATCGTAAATGCAATGCTTACGGCATCCGATTCTATGATTGTTTTGGGCGATTTAAATCTGCCACACACCAGTTTCATCTAGAGATAGTTACAATGTATTTCTGGAGGAAATGGCTGAACTTTGCCTTAAACAAATAAATATATGTCCAAATAAGTTTGGAAAGGTCTTGGATCTTGTTTACGTTGATGATGTTCCGAAGGCCTCTATTAATCGATGTGATCCCCTAGTTTTGCCAGAGGATCCCGCTCTTGAGTTAAGCTACGAAATTATAAATGAAATACATAAGGCTCATTCCATCTCAAATCACCCAGGCCGGCGGAAAGTGAATTTAAGTTTGCGATAAAACTCTCAGGGATTGTTCTTTGAACAATTTAAGGAGACACGTATTTTTTCTTTTTGTTCAGAAATGCGAATTTTTCGAATAATGAATTTTTTTCTTTTTGCGTGCGAACGCTTCTTTTTTCCTCTCGTAATAGCAACTTTTGATGAAATCGTTTATAACTGCCGCAAAAAAGCAAGGATTTTAACGTTTTTTTTTTAATTGCAGATATTGATCTACTGAATCGATCTAGTGAACTAAACATCAGTAATTGTTTATTAATAATTAATTATTGTTTATAAACAAAAATTTTTTTTTTCAAATTGATTTTTTTCAAATTGCCACATCTTTTTTCCTCTCAAACTTATTTGTCTATTAGGGAATAGTATAAACTATTTTCAGTACGAGTAGCAATATGCTAAAATTCGTCATTTTCGAGTCATGATTTTTTTTCTGAAAATGCACTTATATGATGCTAGCAGATTTTCGTGCCAGTTGAGGGCACAAAAATTGTTGCCCATTATGACAAAATTTCCTTGCTGGAAATTTTTTGAGGTTGCCCGATCAGAGCCAAAAGTTTTTCCCAATTGGGCTCTAATTTTGGCCCAATTGGGGCCCAATTAGCGATTTGCCCAATCTACCGAAGATGTCCCCACACAGTGCTCACAATTTGCTCAAAGTGAACATGCATACGCAATTAAAACGTTTTTATCGATAAAATCACATATACACACATCAAAATTCCCTACGAAAAAAAATATTTTTTAATTTTGTTCTTGAAAAATTTTCCACATACAAATTTTTTTATAAAAAAAATTAGTTTTTGAAAATATGCCATTTCAAAAAAAATTGGAAAAAATCACAATGGTAGCTCTGAGTATTGCGCAATATTTAAGTATAATATTATGGGGTGCACTCTACAATAATTTGAGTTATGAATTTTTTTACACCGAAGTTGAATAAAATGAGTACATTACAATTAAAAAAAAAAAATTATTTTTTTTTTTTTTTGAGTACGCAATTTCGTAGCCCATTAAATTTGAGTATAATAAAGTGCAAGTGTTAAGCTACTGCAAAATTGCGTTGATTTTTAATATTGTTTATGCTCACGGCTTCTTGCACTTTTTCCTTATCGATGAAAATGCCTAAAACCGTTTTCAAAGAAAATTTAAAAAAAATTAACGGCAGTTTTGCAATCGCTTAAAACTTCCACTTTATTATACTAAAATTTAATGGGCTATAAAACTGCATATTCAAAAAAATTCTAAAAAGTTTAGAAAATTTGTAAATTGGTCATGTACTCATTTTACTCAACTTCGGTGGTTCCGTGCGCAGAAGTGGAAAACTTTTGACTGCCATTCACCTGGGAGTGGCCAGAAGCGATTCTTGTGCGTACGGTTCAAATCGCAGCTCACAACGTCCGGATATTTATATCCACGTATCCTCTGGGTAGCAACCAAACACCCGTTTGGGAGCGAGCTAAAGTGAGAAGGCGTAAAACTTCGCGTGCGCTGGGTTTGGGTCCCGCCACGTTAAAACCCCGCCCAATGAAAAGAAGCAAACAGCCTCGGATGAGACCCCCTTTTTCTGATGACGACCACGGCAAACGTATAAAGGACTATGATTTAAGGGTATGCACCTGGAATATCCGGACCCTTAATGGGGAAGGTGCCTCTGCCCGGCTGGTTGATGTCCTCGGGAAGACAAAGGCTGACATCACCGCCATCCAAGAAATGCGATGGACGGGGCAAGGTAAAGTAAGCGTGAAGCCTTGCGACGTCTACTACAGTTGCCACGTAAAGGAGCGCAAATTCGGTGTTGGATTCGTGGTAGGAGAGAGACTCCTTCGCCGAGTACTGGCGTTCACCCCGGTGGACGAACGTCTAGCCACAATCCGCATCAAAGCTAGATTCTTCAACATCTCGCTCATCTGCGCCCATGCCCCGACGGAAGAGAAGGATGAGGCGTCCAAGGATCTCTTCTATGAGCGCTTGGAACGTACATATGAGCGCTGCCCCCGACACGATGTCAAAATCGTGCTTGGCGATTTTAATGCCAAGGTGGGCAAGGAAGGGATCTTTGGCGCCACTGTCGGAAAATTCAGCCTCCACGACGAAACGTCCGATAACGGACTGAGGCTGATCGACTTCGCCGGGGCCCGAAATATGGTAATATGTAGTACTAGGTTCCAGCATAAGAACATCCACCAAGCTACATGGCTGTCTCCAGATCGAAAAACGAGAAACCAAATCGATCATGTTGTGATAGACGGAAGGCATGCTTCAAGCGTTTTGGACGTACGTACACTCCGAGGGCCAAACATCGACTTCGACCACTATCTTGTTGTAGCCAAGATACGCACTCGCCTCTGTGCAGCAA
>NW_023458559.1:9524937-9533683 GCF_013731165.1 Rhagoletis pomonella
TCTATAATTATTTTAAAAAAGTCGTCGGTCATATTGTATCCACAATTTTGAATTTGGAAAATTTAATACCAGATTCGAAATCACCGACGACGAATGCCCCTGGATACCAAGTTTCGAAACAATCAATAATTATTTTGAAAAAAATGGCCCACAATATTTGATCCGCCGTTTTGAATTTTCAAAAATTTAATATATATTTCGAAATCAGTGATAACGAAAACCCTAAATACCAACTTCCATCGAAATCTGTCAAATACATATTGAGTAAACAATTTTTTCGTCCTTTATTCTCGATTCGTCCCTATGTGCGGCGGCGACTTTGCCGATCACTTACAAAAGGTTTGTCCCGCGGATGCGATGTAAGCACATTATTTTTAAATGTATAATGCGTTCCTCTATGTCCACGATAAATTTAAAGTGCGATGTCATAGGTCGATTTTCGCCAAAATTTTAACATTTTTGCGCGCTTGTAAGCGGTACATTGTCCCGCTAAATAAGTGTAAGTGATCAATTTCTGACATCGTCCAATGTTTATTGATAACCACACAAAAGGCCAACGACGATAAAGTGAGGTTATTTTTAACCTTTTTATTACACAATGTGAACCCTCCTGACACCAAAAGGTCCCACGGTGCGATGTAAGTCTTGTTGTTTGTTAATCTACAGCAGTAAATTTAAGTCCCCGATATGTTTCTTTGACGATAAAATCGGCACATTTTTACTGTCGCTAGCTCCCGGACTATAACTTATCATTGAGATCTCTCCAACTAGCCCATAAAGTCACAAATAAATTCTTTAATTATATTCCAAAAATTATTTATAAAAAAAATTTTAATTAATCTGAAAAATATAAAAAAATAGCCCAACCCGGGTAACCGTATAATTTTGTCGCGAGATGTATATATATTCAAATATGAAGACAATAACGAAAAATAAATACAGAAAATAGATCAGTTTATATTAGGGAAAATAAATCTCATATTTTTAATTCCGAAATTCGTCCAAATGAATATCAAATATACAGGAGTGACCGCGAGGGCAGAATCGGCGGTGGTGTTCTTTTTGCGGTGCATTCATCGATACCATCGGAGGAAGTTAGTGTTCCTGTCATTGAATATACCGAATTTAAACGTATACGTCTACGGGCTGGAAAGATTTATATTTATTTAGCTCTTTGCTACATCCCTCCTAATTTTGCCGTATCACTATATATGGAGCTAGTTTCTTTGCTTGAGATCGTAAATGCAATGCTTACGGCATCCGATTCTATGATTGTTTTGGGCGATTTAAATCTGCCACACACCAGTTTCATCTAGAGATAGTTACAATGTATTTCTGGAGGAAATGGCTGAACTTTGCCTTAAACAAATAAATATATGTCCAAATAAGTTTGGAAAGGTCTTGGATCTTGTTTACGTTGATGATGTTCCGAAGGCCTCTATTAATCGATGTGATCCCCTAGTTTTGCCAGAGGATCCCGCTCTTGAGTTAAGCTACGAAATTATAAATGAAATACATAAGGCTCATTCCATCTCAAATCACCCAGGCCGGCGGAAAGTGAATTTAAGTTTGCGATAAAACTCTCAGGGATTGTTCTTTGAACAATTTAAGGAGACACGTATTTTTTCTTTTTGTTCAGAAATGCGAATTTTTCGAATAATGAATTTTTTTCTTTTTGCGTACGAACGCTTCTTTTTTCCTCTCGTAATAGCAACTTTTGATGAAATCGTTTATAACTGCCGCAAAAAAGCAAGGATTTTAACGTTTTTTTTTTAATTGCAGATATTGATCTACTGAATCGATCTAGTGAACTAAACATCAGTAATTGTTTATTAATAATTAATTATTGTTTATAAACAAAAATTTTTTTTTTCAAATTGATTTTTTTCAAATTGCCACATCTTTTTTCCTCTCAAACTTATTTGTCTATTAGGGAATAGTATAAACTATTTTCAGTACGAGTAGCAATACGTTAAAATTCGTCATTTTCGAGTCATGATTTTTTTTCTGAAAATGCACTTATATGATGCTAGCAGATTTTCGTGCCAGTTGAGGGCACAAAAATTGTTGCCCATTATGACAAAATTTCCTTGCTGGAAATTTTTTGAGGTTGCCCGATCAGAGCCAAAAGTTTTTCCCAATTGGGCTCTAATTTTGGCCCAATTGGGGCCCAATTAGCGATTTGCCCAATCTACCGAAGATGTCCCCACACAGTGCTCACAATTTGCTCAAAGTGAACATGCATACGCAATTAAAACGTTTTTATCGATAAAATCACATATACACACATCAAAATTCCCTACGAAAAAAAATATTTTTTAATTTTGTTCTTGAAAAATTTTCCACATACAAATTTTTTTATAAAAAAAATTAGTTTTTGAAAATATGCCATTTCAAAAAAAATTGGAAAAAATCACAATGGTAGCTCTGAGTATTGCGCAATATTTAAGTATAATATTATGGGGTGCACTCTACAATAATTTGAGTTATGAATTTTTTTACACCGAAGTTGAGTAAAATGAGTACATTACAATTAAAAAAAAAAAATTATTTTATTTTTTTTTTGAGTACGCAATTTCGTAGCCCATTAAATTTGAGTATAATAAAGTGCAAGTGTTAAGCTACTGCAAAATTGCGTTGATTTTTAATATTGTTTATGCTCACGGCTTCTTGCACTTTTTCCTTATCGATGAAAATGCCTAAAACCGTTTTCAAAGAAAATTTAAAAAAAATTAACGGCAGTTTTGCAATCGCTTAAAACTTCCACTTTATTATACTAAAATTTAATGGGCTATAAAACTGCATATTCAAAAAAATTCTAAAAAGTTTAGAAAATTTGTAAATTGGTTATGTACTCATTTTACTCAACTTCGGTGGTTCCGTGCGCAGAAGTGGAAAACTTTTGACTGCCATTCACCTGGGAGTGGCCAGAAGCGATTCTTGTGCGTACGGTTCAAATCGCAGCTCACAACGTCCGGATATTTATATCCACGTATCCTCTGGGTAGCAACCAAACACCCGTTTGGGAGCGAGCTAAAGTGAGAAGGCGTAAAACTTCGCGTGCGCTGGGTTTGGGTCCCGCCACGTTAAAACCCCGCCCAATGAAAAGAAGCAAACAGCCTCGGATGAGACCCCCTTTTTCTGATGACGACCACGGCAAACGTATAAAGGACTATGATTTAAGGGTATGCACCTGGAATATCCGGACCCTTAATGGGGAAGGTGCCTCTGCCCGGCTGGTTGATGTCCTCGGGAAGACAAAGGCTGACATCACCGCCATCCAAGAAATGCGATGGACGGGGCAAGGTAAAGTAAGCGTGAAGCCTTGCGACGTCTACTACAGTTGCCACGTAAAGGAGCGCAAATTCGGTGTTGGATTCGTGGTAGGAGAGAGACTCCGTCGCCGAGTACTGGCGTTCACCCCGGTGGACGAACGTCTAGCCACAATCCGCATCAAAGCTAGATTCTTCAACATCTCGCTCATCTGCGCGGATGCCCCGACGGAAGAGAAGGATGAGACGTCCAAGGATCTCTTCTATGAGCGCTTGGAACGTACATATGAGCGCTGCCCCCGACACGATGTCAAAATCGTGCTTGGCGATTTTAATGCCAAGGTGGGCAAGGAAGGGATCTTTGGCGCCACTGTCGGAAAATTCAGCCTCCACGACGAAACGTCCGATAACGGACTGAGGCTGATCGACTTCGCCGGGGCCCGAAATATGGTAATATGTAGTACTAGGTTCCAGCATAAGAACATCCACCAAGCTACATGGCTGTCTCCAGATCGAAAAACGAGAAACCAAATCGATCATGTTGTGATAGACGGAAGGCATGCTTCAAGCGTTTTGGACGTACGTACACTCCGAGGGCCAAACATCGACTTCGACCACTATCTTGTTGTAGCCAAGATACGCACTCGCCTCTGTGCAGCAAAAAATGTGCGCCCAACAATGCAAGGAAAGCTTAACGTCGAAAAGCTGCAATCACAACAGACGGCCAATTTATTCGCCACTCGACTCACACACCTGCTCTCTGAGAGCACTCTTCAACAATCCGACGTACGCGAGCAGTGGAACCACATTTCCCGATCATTAAGTACCGCCGCCGAAGAAGTAGTTGGATTTCAGCGAGCCCGAAAGAACAACTGGTACGATGAGGAATGTCAAGAAGCCGCAGAGAAAAAAGATGCCGCCTACAGGGCCACGCTGCGATCGGGCGCAACGCGAGCCATGTGGGACCGTTATAGGGAACTGAAGAAGGAAGCGAGACGTATTTGCCGCAATAAGAAGAGAGAGGCCGAAATACGTGAGTGCGAAGAGCTTGAGATGCTGGCCGACAGGAAGAACGCCCGAAAATTCTACCAGAGGGTTAGGCGACTTACGGAAGGTTTCAAGACCGGGGCGAACTCCTGTAAGAACAACAATGGCGACCTAGTGACCGATGTCCAGAATATACTTAAACTGTGGAGGGAACACTTTTATAACCTACTGAATGTTAGCAGCGCTGAAAGTAGTGAGGAAGACGGACCCGAGTCCCCAGTCGATGGTGATGGAGTAGCTGTCCCACCGCCTGACTATGACGAGGTACGAATAGCGATTACGCGGCTGAAAAACAACAAAGCTGCTGGAGCTGACGGCCTGCCAGCCGAGCTATTCAAGTACGGCGGCGAGGAGCTGATGAGGTGCATGCATCAGCTCGTATGCAGAATATGGTCAGATGAACGCATGCCCGACGACTGGAATTTAAGTGTGCTCTGCCCAATCCACAAGAAAGGCGACCCCGCCATACGCGCCAACTACCGCGGAATTAGCCTTCTAAGCATAGGTTACAAGGTCTTATCGAGCGTATTGTGCGAAAGACTGAAGCCCACCGTCAACGAGCTGATTGGACCTTATCAGTGTGGCTTTAGGCCTGGAAAATCCACCATAGATCAGGTATTCACAATACGCCAAATCTTGGAAAAGACCCGCGAGAATAGGATCGACACACACCATCTATTTGTCGATTTCAAAGCCGCTTTCGACAGCACGAAGAGAAGTTGCCTTTATGCCGCGATGTCTGAATTTGGTATCCCCGCGAAACTAATACGGCTGTGTAAAATGACGTTGAGCAATACCACCAGCTCCGTCAGAATAGCGAAGGACCTCTCCGAGCCGTTTGACACCAAACGAGGTTTCAGACAAGGGGACTCCCTTTCGTGTGATTTCTTTAATCTTATGTTGGAGAAGATAATAAGAGCCGCAGAACTGAACCGCTCAGGCACAATACTTTATAAGAGCGTACAATTGCTGGCGTATGCCGACGACATCGATATTATCGGTAAAAACAAGGGCTACGTCTGTTCTGCCTTCTCGGGATTGGATAGAGAAGCAAAGCGAATGGGTCTGGTGGTGAACGAGGACAAAACGAAGTATCTCCTGTCAGCACACAAACAGTCAGAGCATACGCGTCTTGGCACCCACGTCACTGTTGACAGTTACAAGTTTGAAAAAGTAGACGACTTCGTTTATTTGGGAACCAGCATTAACACCAATAATAATGTCAGCCTTGAAATCCAACGGAGAATCACTCTTGCCAACAAGTGCTACTTTGGGCTGAGTAGGCAATTGAGAAGTAAAGTCCTCTCTCGTCGTACAAAGATCACACTCTATAAGTCACTCATCATGCCTGTGCTGGTGTATGGCGCGGAAGCATGGACAATGAAAGCATCTGATGAGGCGGCTCTTGGAGTTTTCGAGAGAAAGATTCTGCGAAAGATTTACGGACCTTTACGCGTTGGTGATGGCGAATATCGCAAACGATTTAACGATGAGCTGTATGAGCTTTACAACGATATAGACATAGTGCAGCGAATTAAAATTCAGCGGCTCCGCTGGCTTGGCCATGTCGTTCGGATGGACAGAAACGCGATGCTGGTAACAGAGGAAGAGGAAGGCCTCCTCTGCGTTGGAAAGACCAGGTGGAGAAGGACTTGGCTTCACTTGGCATTTTCAATTGGCGTCAGTTAGCACAGAAGAGAAATGACTGGCGTGCTGTTTTGGACTCGGCCAAAATCGCTTAGGCGGTTACAGCGCCAAATAAGAAGAAGAGAAGAATTAATTATTAATAAACAACTACTGACGTTTAGTTCACTAGATCGATTCAGTAGATCAATATCTGCAATTTAAAAAAAAATCGTTAAAATCCTTGCTTTTTTGCGGCAGCATAAACGATTTCATCAAAAGTTGCTACTACGAGAGGAAAAAGTAAACGTTCGTACTCAAAAAGAAAAAAATTCATTATTCGAAAAATTCGCATTTCTGAGCAAAAGGAAAAAATACGAGTCTCCTTAAATTGTTCAAGGAACAATCCCTGTGAGTTTTATCGCTAACTTAAAGTCACTTTCCCCCGGCCTGGGTGATTTGAAATGGAATGAGCCATATATATAATACGCGAAGGCATTTTTTGTGCACCATAAAAGATCTGTACTGTTCGCTCGATTTTCAAAAATGGGGTGCCAAATTAAAGCACTTGGCCTGTAGATATGCAAACTGGTTTTATTTTTTCGAAAGGAGTTGCCACCTGTTAAATAATTAAACTCAAGTTATTTATTAAGCAATGCCCTCAGATCCGCACCGTCCGTTCGATTTTCAAAAGTTCAGTACCAAATTAAAGGGCTTAGTGTGATGATGTTCAAGAAGGTTTTACTTTTTCGAAAAAAGTTGCCACCTGTTAAGAAATTAAGCTCAAGTTAATTAAAAAGTTAAATCAATTATTAAATATGGGTATCAATCGAAATGGTTTTGAAAAGGCTTTATAACTTAACTACGTATAGGAGAGTTGCCACATGTTTAAAAAAATGTAATTAAATTTTAGTTAAAGGAATTTGGTAAGTGTATAAGGTATCGCTATATGGGTGTCACACAAAAGAGGTTTAAGAAGGTAGTAGTTTGGAAATATTTTGAATAGGGTTGCCACCTATTTGAGAAGTCCAATTGAACTATTTTATACCCAATTTATATGAAACATCAACGATGGATGTCAAATGAAAGAGCTTTAAGCAATACTTAGTTTGACTATTTAGAACATTTTTGATGTATTCGAGGGTTGCCCAGCTTAAAAGGCTAAACTAAAATTATTTATTATAATAAAGGAATTACTAACCGATGGTAATCAATGGAAATGGGTTTAAAATCCTTTATGTAAGAACTATATTTAGGAGGGTTGCCACGTGTTTAAAAAATGAATTTCCACTTAATTCATCAGTTACTTGAAATATTTGTAAAAATGTCAGGCGAAAAATATTTAAGGAAATTTTAGTTCGAAAATAATTTTTAAGAGGGTTGCCGCCTGTTTTGAAAGTGGTATTTCGTTTAATTATACATAAGTTACATGAAATTTTAAAATATGGTTATCAAAAGAACGAGTGTTAAGAAATCTTTAAGCTAAACATTTCGTTTTTTTTTGTTGAAGAAATTAAGCTCAAATTATTTAATAAGTTAAATGGATTGTAAAAAGATGGGTATCAATCGAAATGGGTTTGAAAATAGTTTATTTCTAAATTTTATTTAAGAGAGTTGCCATGTGCTTAAAAATACTAAATTCAACTTAATTCATAATTTAATTGAAATATGTATAATAATGCCAGGCGAAAGCTTTTAGTTTGAAAATACCTTTAAAGAGGTTGCCACCTGTTTGAAAAGTCGAGTTTGTTTTACTTATACGAAAGATACATAAATGAATTATCGAAATATTAGCGTCAAACGAAAGAGTTTTAATAAAATTATAGGCTGGTAATATTTTTAATTAGAGTTGCCATCTATTTTTTTTTGAAGGTCATCACATCTGCAACGTTATTTCGAATTTCCAAAATGAGAAGTCAAATTAAAGAACTGGGATTCTACATAGATGTGCACAGGTTTTACATTTTGAAGTTACAGGGAGATTTGAAAGTATTTCTCTAAAATTTCATTGTGCTGTTTATTTCGCCGCCGTGGTCGAGTGGGGAGAGGAGCGTAGTGCAGCTTTGTAGGTTGAGGGTTCAATTCTTGGTCTGAGCAATATAAAAAAAAGAATTGTTTTTGCATTCCGGCCTTCAAAAAGCTTCTCATGAAATCAATTTGCCCTTCGGAGGCGGCGTAAAATTGTAGATGCCTCCTCTTTGTGTGGCACCATCATTGCGCGCACCATAAATTGTAGTTTAGGAGTCATTTATTATGTCGTTGGCTTTGTCCAACATTGGTTGTTTCCGCCGCAAGGGAGTAAATCCCCAGGGGTTGGGGTGTGGTAAGGGTGACGTTTGTATTACAAGCATGAAACGCGGGAGGGGCTGGTTGGTCTGCAAATCAGGAATGGGATCTCCGCGATCACCTGTCGGGAGCTCAACATGCATTCATCAAGACCAGTGGTGCACAGCGTCGACAGACCTACCAATACCAGCGCAACATTTTTGTCTTAGTATGTGTACACTAGCAAACGCAAACTACCCTGCAAAAAATTGTGCGACTAATCTCTAAAGAGGGTATTCCGAGATTACTCTCAATTGGGTACAATTGGCCATTAATTACTCCCAACTAGTCTCATACGGGTACTAATGGAGGTCAATTAGTCTCGACTCTTCCCTTATGGGTTTAATTGGAGATCAATTAGTCCCCAACTTATCTCTAACGGGTACTATTAAAGATTTAATGATATGTACGCACTTAGTCAATGAAATTTCTTGTGCGGCGTTGGCACACAGAGAGAGTATTCGCCTAACAAACCTGAG
>NW_023458559.1:9533783-9537306 GCF_013731165.1 Rhagoletis pomonella
TGTGCGGCGTTGGCACACAGAGAGAGTATTCGCCTAACAAACCTGAGAACCCCGGTTCGAATCTCAGCTGGCGGAAATTTTTATTTTTATTTCATAAAAGTGACTAGTCGCTTTTTATACCCGTTCTGGTATAAAGGTGAACAATTAGTCTCTTCATAGGACATGCTCGAACGAAAGCGATCAGTTCATTCCATATAAAGAGATCAAAAGTGGTATTAGTCGCATGCTCCTTTGCGATTACTCCCGGAGTCATCCCGGATTAAGGATTATAAAGGACTTGGCTTTGGGGCCTAAATAGCCTTTGAAAATGTACTACCGGGGCAATAGTCAGATTCCTGAGTAATCTTGGTGTCAAAGCTGACCTCGTTGGGTTCATGCGCCGCATTATCAGCGACAGAGTGGTCGCTGCGGATTTGGGGTTGCCACCATCCAGCGCAGAGTTAACAGAGGCACCCTCCAAAGTGGTGTCCTCTCACTTCTTCTCTGGATCGTGGTCGAAAAACGTTAATACGTGAGAGATATGGCCTTTGTTAAAAGCTTATTTCCGGGCTCTATGAAGCTATAGTTAAGTCCAGTATGTTCTGTGGACTCCTCGTCTGGCGTTAGACCTATAAGAGTTATCGCTCATAGGGATATGGCAGGAAACTATGCGGGTGATGAACTGGGCACCATTTAAGCAAGAAAAGAGAGTGTGGGAGCTCCCTTGAAAACTTGTGCGCTTCTTTTGATGGACCTTGGGTTTACTCAGCGAACGTTGAGCGAAAAACAGAGCTTGCGCTAATGCAAGGTCATTTTGGCTGAGAATGGACCGTGGACGGTGTAGGGAACTTTTTATGCTCGCGAAGCCGGATCTCCCCATTCTGGTATTTGAATTGACTGGCCACTGTCCTATCGAGATTCACGCATTGAGATTAAATATTTTACTGGGCCCTTTTGTCGCAGCTGCGTGGAGGACGACGAGGTGGAATAATTTCAACACTTCCTCTTATACTGCACAGCTTCTGCCAGATTACGACTTAGGTAGTTGGGTTCGTACTTCTTGACTAGTCCCCAGGAGCTCTCCTGTCCATAACATGGTCAAATATAGGATCTTTTTTTTAATATTTATGTAACAAAATATGCCAGCATAAGGATTTTAAATATATACCTGATATATATATATATTTTTTCCAAAAATCCGTAACTTGGTGAAAATATCGACCATCACATGACGTGGTCGTACTCAACTGTTAGCTATTTTGTAGCTGTGAAAAGTATTGGCCTCGTAATTTTTTAACTAAAACAAATCTAATGTATATGAGCCATTATTTTTTAAGTCGGACGGATATCGTAAAAAAAATTATGTCATGTCTCCGATTCGCTTAAATTTTTTTTTTGTTTGACAGACCATATCTCCGAAGAAAAAAGAAAAAAAAAAATTTCTCGAACATGTGTTAGCTTATTTCATGTATAGAACCCATTAAAAAAAATTGTAAGCCAATCGAAAGTGTGACACCAAATTTGGTGCCCGATATGAAAAAGAATGTCTCATATGCGACCTGAAAATTTGTCTCAAACCTGCCTTTTTAGACAATTTCACTTACTATTCAACAGATTTTTGTGAAATTCATAAACTACTATTTGCGTGCTCCTTAAGTTTTATTTTGTTATTACACTTTTGTTTTAGAAACGTGCTTCTTGTTTTATTCCTTAATGGGAAAGAAAGACATGTTCTTCTCTCGAGTAAAAAAGGCAGCTTATTTGGCACTTAACTTTTTTCTGGTTGGCACTTTTTTATCCCCAATATGGCCCTTTATAGGTAGGGATGTTTGTAACCCTGGGAATGGGATCACTTTAATAAATTCTATTATATATGTACATGTACTTTTATATACATATGTATGTATGTGCAGCCGAGTGGTTACAGGTGCATACTACCACTGGTCAAAGCAACAACCCAAAATATTATAGAAAAAGGTTTTTTTTTAACAGCGGTAGCCGCTCGGCAATGTCAAACCTTCGAATGTATTTCTGCCTTGAAAAAGCTTCTCATAAAATCCATTTTCCTTTTGCGGGCGGTCCTTCCATTTGTGTAACAACATCCAGACGCACACCACTTAGCAAAAGTGTAAGCGTCGAAATATTATTGTTCTAATTATGTATTTATGTATGAATATTTATGTATTCTCATACTTATATATGATTATCTAGAAAAGTAACAGTCAACATTTGATTTAAGTTAACAGACGAAGATGCTGCACAGGAAATAAGAGGTAACGCCGTAAACATCGCTCGCCAATTGCAACGGCCAAAGCGCTTCGACGACGTTGACGATGATTCAGCAATGGAGGACATGAATGATTGCAATCGAGCCAATAACAGTGATGGGCGAAACAGCATTTACCGCCGCCAAACAATTTTCAAGTTGCATGAGAGTCGAAATAAAACATCTCGCGATTATAGTGATTTGCCAAGAAACTTCGAAAGGCGGTTCCTTGGCGAAGGTATTTTTTTCGTTTACACAATGTTGCTTTTGTCATACTTTTTTGATATCTGTTATTACTTGGTTTCAGACGAGATAAATGTGAAACACATCTCAATGAGTAGAAAATCATTGGTGATGTTGAATGAAAAGCGTAGTATTGCGAAAAGACGACCCACAGATCAAGTACAGCGTAACACGGACTTTAACAAATATCCTGTAACTTTTTCTCCAACTGGATACACAAATGTAGCTTTTGAGCCCACAATTAGTATTATTTCTAATTACCTTCCAAATGATTCTGGGGAATGGTAATTTTAAAAATGGTGGTGATTAAAATGGTGGCTTCAGATAAGCTGGATTCATTTGTATACATACATATATGTGTATGCATGTGAGCAAAGTAAAAAATCTAAACTGAAAAATTTTATGAAGGGCAAATGTTTATAGCTCCTAAATCAATCAAATCCTCAAACATATGCATCAGACACTCAAAATTAAAAAACAATATATGTATTGGACGCCCTATTTTTGGCCACATGTTTGATTTATGATATTTCATTTCTGGGAAAAAGGGTTTGGCATTGTCTGCTTAGGACGAATTCACTTTTCGTGTCCGGACAATGATTTAAAACCAAAAGGTAGATAACACAGGCGAAATTGAGCTTCGCCCGCCCCTTCAACAATTATAATATTTTTTTTTTTTTATATCTTTGATTTTTTTCTAGCACGTCGAATTTTATTTTTATTGACGATATGCACATTTTAGAATTTTTAGCAATTTGCATGAAAGCTAAAGATTAATTAATTGAGAATACGCGGTAACTTTAAGAAGAATGATAGAAGTAATTAGGAGTGCGATGGGGCTATACTCAGTGTTGCCGCGAATCATTTTTAGTGGTAGCCAAATTCCTTTAAAAAAAGGGCTAAAAAAGAGCTAAAAAAAGTCGTTGTGGTTGCCAAATTTTTTTACTTGTATATACATATATAGCATAACCACTTTGCTAATTTGTTGATAGAGACTCGAGTGGATGATTTAATACTATTATTTATTAAGAAATA